>NC_084469.1:103173702-103487368 GCF_027409185.1 Cynocephalus volans
AAGCTCTAACCAACTGAGCTAACTGGCCAGCCTAACATATACATTTTCAGTTTGTCGATTCCTACAAAAAGAGATCTTTGTGTATCAGTACATGGAGAGCTTGGTTATTAGTTTTGTTTTGTTTTTTTAATTAATTGACACATTGTAATTATACATACTTAGGAGGTACAATCTGATGTTTCGACGCATACATATGTCATATAATTGGGTCAGGGTGGTTAATGTGTCAGTCACCTCATGCATTTCTCATTTCTTTGTGGCAAAAACATTCAGAAGCCTCTCCTCTAGCTGTTATGTAATATACAAAACTTAACTGTTAACCATAGTCACCCTGCTGTGCAATAGAACATCAGAACTCATTCCTCCTATCTAACTGACTTTTGTACCTGGGTTATCAGTTTTTATAACTGTATTTTCCTATCCACAGTCACCTGCACACCTGGACCAGTGCATTCTCTGCCTCCTTGGTCTTGCATGTTCTGACTGTGTCCCCACCCCCGTGCTGTTCTCCCTACCATGGACAGAGCGAGCCTGCTAAGAATATATCCCTCTTCTGCTCAGAACCCTCCATGGCTCCTGGTTCCCTCAGAGTAGAAACTAAAGTCCTGTGTGACCCACAAGGCCCTGTGCAATCTCCTCACACCCCTCTCCCCTTGCTTCCTCCCACACCTCCCTCACTTGCTTTGCTCCAGCCACACTGGGTTCCTTGCTGTTCCTAAAACATCAGTCTCTGTCCCATCTGCCACCTCAGGGCCTTTGCATGTGCTATTCCTGCTGCCAGGACTGTTCTTCCCGTCAGATAACCCTGGGCCTCCTTTCATCAGCTCCACCAGCCTCTGCTTAAATGTCTCCTCCCCAAGAGTCCCTCCCTGGCCATTCTGCTAAAATGCCCCCACCCTGTCACTCTGTCCCTTCACACTGCTTAATTGTTCTTAGAAGCACTTGTCATTCCTCATCATTGTTTTACCTATTTGGTTTAGTGTCTGTCTCCCTTCATTAGAAGAATAGTGCCTGATGGTGGGACCTTGCTCCTGGGTGTGCCTTGGGCCCTGGCACAGTGCCTGAAGTGTGGGAGGTGATTGGGAAACCCACCTCCCTCTCTACGTAAACCCATCGGTCCACGTCTCAATCACTAAGCAGGACTCCGACCCGGGCTGCCACCCAGCTGAAGCTGAACAGACCCGGTCACCACTTCATGGAGTTAGGCTAGGAAGCACAAGTTGGCCAGACACAGCACAAAGGAGTGGCAGCTGTTGCTAAGATCAGGGTCACAGAGGGGATGAGGCTACAGGAGAGGGGGATAAGGCTACAGGAGGGTGGAAGGAGGAGTGGCCGCAGTCCAAGTCCGGGCCCTTCTCAGGAGTGTTTGTGTGGGCCAGCAGTGGTTTTCCGAATCCTTGACCTTGATATTATAATACCATGCTCTAAGCAACTGAGCTAACCGGCCAGCCCCCCGCTGTGGTCTTTTTTATCTTAAAGGTGGACTTGTTTTCTTGTTGATGCATGGGGAACTCGTGTTTTTTTTCCCTCCTAAATATCTTTATTGAAATATAATCCACATACTATAAAGTTCATCCTTTCAAAGTGTACTTTTCAGTATATTCGCAGAATTGTGCAACTATCACCACTATCTAATTTGAGAACATTTTCATCTCCCCAAAGCCCCATACCCATAAAACAGTCACGTCCCACTCCCATCTTCTGGCAACCACTAGTCTAACTTTTTGTCTCTGAATTTGCCCTATTCTGAATATTTCATATAAATGGGATCATATAATATGTGGCTTTTTGTGTCTGGCTTCTTTCACTGAGCATAACGTTTTCAAGATTCATCCATGCTTGTAGCATGTGTCAGTGCTTCTTCATTCCTTTTTCTTTCTTTCTTTGTTTTGTTTGTGTGTTCTTTTGGCAGCTGGCCTGTAAGGGGACCTGAGCCCTTGACCTTGGTGTTATAACACTGTGCTCTAACCAACTGAGCTAACCCACCAGCCCTTCATTCCTTTTTATGGTTTCATAATATTCCATTTTATGGATATGACACATTTTGTTTATTCATCTGTTGGTGGACATTTGGGTTGTTTCCAACTTTGGGCTACTGTGAATAATGCTGCTATGATCATTTGTGTATAAGTCTTTGTGTGGACGTATGTTTTAATTTCTCTTGGGCATATATACTTAGAAGTGGAGTTGCTGAGTCATATGGTAATCCTTTTGTTTAGCTTTTGAGAAACTGCTAGAACTTTCCAAAATGACTGCACCATTTTACATTCTCACCTGTAGAGTATGAAGTTTCCAGTTTTTCCACATCCTTGGCAACACTTGTTATTATCTGTCTTTTTGAGTTTAGCATCCTAGTGGATATGAAGTGGTGTTTATCTCATCATGGGTTTTTTACATTTCCTAATGATTAATGTGCTTTCTTTTTTTTTTTTTTTTTTTTGACTTCTGTATACTTTTATTTCCAATTAACTTAACAGACAAAGCACCAGTATAGAATATTCCTTCATTATTTGAAAACATTCCTCCTTTCCCCCACCCTATTTGAAATAGGATGCTCCTCCTCACAAGGTTTACAGAAATTCCAATTGAAAGATGCTTAATCTTCTATCCCATGAGCATCCATCCAGCTGCCTTTCAATGGGTAAGCTGCATGCTTGTTGTAGTCATAAAAGCCCTTGAAGTTTTCAGGATAACGGAAAATAACCTGCACTTCACATAGGAGTTCTCATTCCTTTTGATTGAAATTTCGTGCTCCATGTATTGTGGCCAAGCAGATTATTCACACCTTTATTTAAAAGGTCTCCAAAATCTGCACCCAAGCCATCCATTGGAAAAACGTGAAACCAGTGGTTAAAAAAAAAAATGGTCCAGACAAGTCAGACTTCACACCACATCAACTTTCAGCTGTTTAGTGCCTGTGTGCCCAGGTTATCACGAAAAGCTTGTTTTTAGGACCTCGGCAGCCATTTTCATCCCTCCTTGGCACATAACTCTCTATAAAATGCCATCAAAAGCCACGTTGCGTCCGTGCCTATCACCATTCCTCCAGAAACGCGATTCCTACTCTTGAAAGTTTTCATGTGCTTTCTGTCTGTCTGTCTTTGGAGAAATATCTGTTCAAATCCATTGCCCATTTTCAAATTGGGTTATTTGTCTTTTCATTTGTTGATTTGTAAAGAGTTCTTTATATAGTCTTGATACTGGTCCCTTTTGCAATATATGATTTGCAGATATTTTCTCCCATTCTGTGGCTTGTTTTTTTATTTCCTTGATAGTGTCCTTTTTCTGCTTCTAAGCAGAAAAGTTTTAAATTTGATGATGCCTCATTTTATCTATTGTTTCTTTGTTGTTTGTTTTTGGTGTCTTATCTAAGAAGCATTGTCTAATTCATGGTCATGAAGATTCACTCCTGTATTTTCTGTTAAATGTTTTATAGTTCTAGCTCTTACATTTAGGTCTCTGATACATTTTGAATTAATTTGTGTATATGGTGTGAGGTAGGGGGTCCAACTTCATTCTCCTATGTGTGGCTATCCAGTTTTCCCAGCACCATTTGTTGAAAGGACTATTCTTTCCTTGTTAATTGATCTTGGCTCCCTTGGTTGAAAATCAGTTGTCCATAAATGCAAGAATATATTTCTAGACTCTTAATACTATTCCACTGATCTATATGTCTACCCTTAGGCCAGTACCACACTGTAGCTTTGTGGTGAGCTTTGAAATTAGAAAATGTGAATCCTCCAACTTTGTTCTTATTTTTCAAGCTTGTTTTGGCTGTTCTAGATCCCCTTGCATTCCATGTGAATTTTAGGATCATCTTGTCAATTATTGCAGAAAATGTCATTGGGATTCTGATGGGCATTGCATTGAATCTGTAGATCAATTTGGAGAGTATTGCCATCTTAATAATATTAAGTCTTCCAAACCGTGAACACAAGATTTTTTTTTCATTTATTTAAGTCTTTCTTTCAGCAGTTTTTTAGTTTTCAGTGTAAAAGATTTGTACTTTTATTAAATTTATTGCTAAGTATTTTATTCTTTATGATGCTATTATAAATGGAATTATTTACTTAATTTCATTTTCAGATTGTTCATTGCTAGTGTATAATAATATAACTGATTTTTGTATGTTGATCTTGCATTCTGTCACCTTGCTGAACTCATTTATTATCTCAAATAGTTTTCTTTTTCTTTCAATGGATTCCTAGATTTTATTATGTCTGTGATCACTTTCCTTCTCCCTTTCCAATCTAGATGCCTTTTGTTTCTTTTTCTTACTTAATTGCTGTGGCTAGAACCTCCAGTACAATGTTTTTGTTTGGTTGTTTTTATATTTCATTTTATTTTTTTCCAATATGACGTTGAATAGAAGTGGCAAAAATGGACATTTTTGTCTTGCTCCTTATCTTAGGGAGAAATCTTTCAGTATTTCACCATTAAGCATGATATTAGCTATGGGTTTTGTGTAGAAGCTCAGGTTGAGGAAGTTTCGTTTTATTCCTAGCTTATTGAGTATTTTTGATTATGAAAGGGTGTTGGATTTTGTCAGATGTTTTTTCTGTATCTATTGAGATGATCAGACAGTTTTCATCATTTACTCTGTTAATATGGTGTATTGTGTTGATTGAGTTTTACAGTTTGGTTTTTTTTTTTTTTGGTGGCTGGCCAGCATAAGGATCCCAATGCTTGACCTTGGTGTTACCAATGATTTTTGCATTCTGGACCACCATTTCATTTCTAGGATAAGTCCCATTTTGCCATGGCGTATAATCCTTTTTATATGTTACTGGAGTTGCTAGTGTTTTGGTGAGGATTCTTTTGTGTCTCTATTCACAGGTGATACTGGTTGGTTATTTTCTTGTCTTGTTTTTGTCTGGCTTTGCTATTAGGGTAATGCTGGCCACATAGAATGAGTTAGGCAGTGTTCTTCCTCTTCTGTTTTTCTTGGAAGAATTGGTGTTAATTCTTCTTTAAGTGTTTATCAGAGTTCACCATTGAAGCCATTTGGGCCTGGGCTTTTCTTTGTGCGAAGTTGTTTGTTTTTTTCTTTTTCTTTTTTTTTTTTTTTTAGGGACAGAGTCTTGCTGTGTTGCCCAGGCTGGAGTGCAGTGGCTATTCACAGGCACAGTATCACTACCGATCAGAACCAGAATTTTGATCTGTTCTGGTTCCTCCTTAGGCAAGCGCTCCCTGGGAGGTCACCCTATTAATGCTGAACTTTGTGCAGACACCCAATCAGCATAGTACACTATCGCCCAGAACTCCTGGGCTCAAGCAATCCTCCTGCCTCAGCCTCCCAAATAGCTGGGACTACAGATGTGCACAACTGCATGCTACATGGAAGTTTTTCTTTTAATACTGATTCAATTTCTTTACTTGTTATAAGTCTATTGAGATTTTCTGTTTCTTCTTGAGTCAGTTTCAGTAGTTTGTGTCTTTCTAGGAATTTGTCCATTTCATCTAAGGTATTTAATTTGTTGGCTTAGTATTCCTTTATGATCCTTTTCTTCTAATGGTGGTTGGCCATATAAATCCTTTTTATTTCTGTAAGGTTGGTAGTGATGTCCCTTCTTTTTATTCTTGATTTTAGTAATCTGAGTCTTCTCTCTTTTTTTTTTGGTCAGCCTAGCTAAAGGTTAATCAATTCTGTTGGTTCTTTCTTTCTTTCTTTCTTTCTTTCTTTCTTTCTCTTTCTTTCTTTCTTTCTTTCTTTCTTTCTTCCTTTCTTCCTTCCTTCCTTCCTTCCTTCCCTTCCTTCCCTTCCTTCCCTTCCTTCCCTTCCTTCCCTTCCTTCCCTTCCTTCCCTTCCTTCCCTTCCTTCCCTTCCTTCCTTCCTTCCTTCCTTCCTTCCTTCCTTCCCTTTCTTCCTTTCTTCCTTTCTTCCTTTCTTCCTTTCTTCCTTTCTTTCTTTCTTTCTTTCTTTCTTTCTTTCTTTCTTTCTTTCTTTCTTTCTTCCTTTTCTTTCTTCCCTTTCTTTCTTCCCTTCCTTTCTTCCCTTCCTTTCTTCCCTTTCTTCCCTTTCTTTTCTTTCTTTTCTTTCTTTTCTTTCTTTCACCGAGCAATACAGGGATCCACACTCTTGACCTTGGGTTGGTGTTTCTAAGAACCAATCTGGTTTTGTTGATTTTCTCTATTATTTTTCTATTCTCTATTTAATTTATTTCTTCTCTAATCTTTATTATTTCATTTTTTCTGTTCACTTTGAGTTTGGTTTCCTCTTCTTTTTTCTAGGTTCTTAAAGTAGAAGATTAAATTATTGAAGTCTTCTTTTTTAATATAGGTGCTTTGATCTATAAAGGTCCCTCTAAGAACTGCTTTAGCTGCATCCTATAAGTTTTGATATGTTGTATTTGATTCATTGGTTATTTCTCAGTGTGTTAATTTCCACATATTTGTGAATTTCCGAAATTTCTTTCTGTAATCGATTTCTAACTTCAATCCATTGTTGTTGGAGAACATTATTTGTATGATTTCAGTCTTTAAATTTACTGAGTCACACATATTAATGCTGTTTATCTTAGTATTCATACTTTTGGATACACTAAATTGTTTTAATTCTTTGTTCAGCAGTCTAGTTCCATTTATATTCAGACATCACCAGTGAGGTCCTGATTGTTGAATGCAGCAGGTGTGTTTCTGTCAGCTCCTTAATGGAACTTGAGGCTGTGTTTGATACTTCTGTGACACTCTTATCTGTCCCTGTGCTTCTCGTAATGCATCTCTCTGCTCCCGTTCTGTGCTCCTCTCTCTCCATCCATCCCTCAAATGTCAGGGTGACATTTGCTAACTACTTATCCCATTATGTCCATTCTTTCTTCTTTACCAATAGAACCCTAGTTTTAATGGGGCTAAAATACATTACAGGAATATTTAATCATGTATCCAGACTCTTCTGAGAACAGTTCTGGGCAATGAGATGGAATCAGAAGTCTAGAGGTGGGCTTATTGGGAAACCTATTGTTTTCTAGATAAAAGTGACACACATCTTTTTCCTTTCCCCTTCTTCTTGCCAGAGAATGCCACACGTGCACATTGGATGCCTGAAGATAGACAATCTAGCTTGTGACTGTGAGGGTGAGAGTCTCATACTTAGGAGGGCAAAGCAGGGTGCTGGACAGAGACTGAGCTCCTTATTTTTTTCTTGAGCTGCTTCTCTCTGGATTTCTTGTTGTGTCACAAAAATAAATCCCTCTTTGATTTAAAAAAAAAAAAAAATTACTGAGTCACAGGGCTGTCCATTTAGCTCAGTTGGTTAGAGTGCAGCCTTATAACACCAACATAACAGGTTCAGATCCCTGTACCAGCCAGCAACTGAAGAAAGAAGAGTTTTGTTTAGTGCACGGCCTTGTAACACTAAGGTCAAGGGTTTAGATCCCTGTATAGGCCAGCTGCAAAAAATAAATAAAATAAATTTATTGAGTCTTGTTTTATGGGTTGGCCTCAAATAAGATCTATCCTGGAGAATGTTCCAATGTGCACTTGATAAGAATGTGTATTTTATTGTTGGGTGGAGTATTCTGTACATGTCTGTTAGCTCTTGTTAGTTTTGGGTGTTGTTCATGTTTTCCATTTCCTTGTTATTTGTTGCTTGGCTGTTCTGTCCATTACTGAAAGTGTGATATTGAAGTCTCCAGCTATTGTCAGCCTAGATTTCCCTTTCCCAGTGCTTTTTTACAGCTGCATAGTATTTCGTGGTCTGGCCTGGTCCCACTAAGTCCAGTCAGTGTCCTATGTGAACCTTTATGTCGTTTCTAGTTTTCACCCTCCTCACGGTGCCTTGGGGGTGGCATGCTGTATGTCTGCTCTGCTCAGGGCTGATTCCCTGAAGGAGTTGCTGTATTTGAGAGGAAGCGGATTTAGAATGGTCTTGCCAGGCATGCTAGGAGAGGCTGGGTCAAGGTCTTTTGCTGGGGTGACAAGGAATCCGTGCGTGTTGTAGTGGTGCCAAAGGTTGACACCCCTCCCCACCCCCGTCACCCTTGTGAACTAGTCCTATGGGATAGGGCCCTACATATGCCAGGCACTGGGCTTCACGTGACTCATCCTTCCAGTCCTGCTGACAATCTCACAGGGTGGGTGTTGTTACTATCCCTATTTTACAGACAGAGAAACTGAGGACCAGGAAAGTGACAGTCATCAACCAGGTTGTATGGTAGGGCTGTGGCTGAGCTGTTGGGCTGCAGAATCTGCACCTGACCATCTGCTCACTCAGTTTTTCCCATGAGGAAGCCACGACTGGACTTCCTGTCTTCCTAGTTTAGGGTTTCCTTTCCATCTTTGCTCCCGGATGTGCTATGTGGTGACTGGATGGTGCCCTGCAAACAGGAACAGGAACAAGGTAGGTTGGGTTGGTGCCTCAGTGGTCAGGAGGGCTGCTGTTAGCTCTGTCACTTTGGTCTAGATGACGTAACCTCTCTAGCCTTAGTTTCCCCATCTGCAAAATGGGGTTTACAAGAGCCCCTGTGGGGATGAAACAAGGACCTTGTATGCCTGGAGCTTGGCACAATGCCTCTGTGTTGTGTGCCCTGGAGATGTCAGCTGCTCTTGCTGTTCAGCAAGCATTTATTGAGTACCTGCTATGGGCCAGACACTGTCTGGGTTCTGGTGACCCGGCTCCTGTCCTTGTGGGGCTGAGTCTAGTGGGGCAGTGGGGAGGTAGCATAGATGCCCTGGTGAGAAAAGAGATCATGCAGGGGAGGGGACAGAACCTGGTCCCAGAGGTGCCATGGAGCCAGTGTCTGAAGGAAGAGTCTAGGGCATTGTGTGGGTGTCTGGTGGCAGAGCTGCCCAGGCAGAGGAATCAGCCAGTGCGGGGCTCTGAGGCGGGAATGTGCCTGGAGCTGAGGGAGTAGCAGGGAATGGCAGGGAGGGGACGGGGCCCATAACGCAGGGCTTTCTGGACCACAGGGAGGGGACTGGGTTTCGTCATGAGCTGAAGGAAGCTGGTGCACAGTGTGATCTGACATCAGGGGCAGGAGCAGGGAGACTGGATGGCATTGCCCTGACCCAGGGGACTTGGCCTAAGAACATGAGGATCTGCAGGGGAGAAGGGGATGCCTTTAAGGCAGTGCCACAGGAAAGGGTGGGAAAGAGACAACTCCAAGGAAAGGAGGGGAGACTGTCCTGTCTTATGTGACATTGTGGACTGGGTCTGCTTGGACAGTCCTTTGTAATGTGGCATCCCATCATGCTGGGAGGAACTCTGGGATGGAGGGAAAGGGGACTCATTTGCCCAGAGGCTACTGCCCACTCTCCTGCTTGAAGGAAGGGGAATGCAAGGAGGATGGTTCTGGAATGTTCCAGGTGGGGTAGGGTATGGCCTGCATATTTACCATGTCCTGCCTCTGCCTAGGGGTTCAGTTGGGCCCACTTCGCCCCTGGCACCCACACTGCCTCCTCCTGTCCACACTACACCCTGTTTCACAGAGGAAGAAACCTAGGCCAGGATGTGAGAGGCTCTGCTGCCAAGGTCACACAGCTGGCACACGTCAGGCCCAGCCGTGAGACCCAGGCCACCTGTTACTGCAGTGTAGGACAACACCAAGGAGACCCCCAGGAAGGTGGAGTTTAGAGCTTAGGGTCCCAAAGTTTGAGCAGTTCCCTGTCACCTTTGAAAATGCCGCTTGGCCAACCAGTTGCTTTGGGGCTTTTCAGTACAACTGTTAAGCTACAAGGTAAGTATTTACCTGTTATAAAAGTTAAAATAGGGCCAGCCCATGGCTCACTCAGGAGAGTGTGGTGCTGATAACGCCAGGGACACGGGTTTGGATCCTATATAGGGATGGCCGGTTGGCTCACTGGCTGAGCGTGGTGCTGACAACACCAAGCCAAGGGTTGCGATCCCCTTACTGGTCATCTTTAAAAAATAAATAAATAAATAAATAAATAAATAAATAATAAAGTTACAATAAAGTTATAAAAGACCAGAATTCAAATCATGTTGGAGACTGTAAAACAGAAAGTCTTGGACTGGCCAGTTAGCTCACTTAGTATAGCATGGTGCTGATAACACCAAGGTCAAGGGTTTTAGGATCCCTACCAACTGCCAAAAAAAGAAAAACAAAACAGAAAGTTTTCTAGTCCCACCCCATAGATGATCTCCATCAAGCCTGCCGTCTACACAGGAAGGAAATGTGGGCATGCATAAAAAACCCCAAATTAGAGAGTATCACTCTCCATATATAATCCAGTCTACGCCTTCAGCGCTGTGTCCTGGATTGCTTCCCAGACTAGTTCCCAAGGTTGAGTTAGTCAGTTCCCTGCTGATGGACATTTAGGTCATTAATGGTTTTTTTTTTTTTGGCAGCTGGCTGGTACAGGGATCCAAACCCTTAACCTTGGCGTAATTAGCACCGTGCTCTCACCAACTGAGCTAACCAGCCAGCCCTTCCTTAACGGTTTTCACAGTGAAC
Source organism: Cynocephalus volans (assembly GCF_027409185.1). Lineage (NCBI taxonomy): Eukaryota > Metazoa > Chordata > Mammalia > Dermoptera > Cynocephalidae > Cynocephalus > Cynocephalus volans. Next base: position 103,184,115 of record NC_084469.1, read on the forward strand.
AGTGCTAGTGCAGGGAGTCGGCTGTCTTTGCAAACCCACTCAGCAGTCAGTCCTGGAATGTGGACATCTGCCAGGCAGCAGCGTGGTGCTGGGCCCCGAGGGGGGCAGGACAGATGCTTAACACCCCTGCCCTCAAGGTGCTGACATCCTAGTTGGGGCTGATAGATAAATAAGCAAATAAATCAGAAAAGCACCACCTAGAGAATGGTGCTGTGTGGAGAATGAAAGTGGAGTGCTGTGGGTTTGGGGGGTGACCAGGGGACAGTTAGGCTTCTCTGAGGAGGTGACATCTGAGCTGAATCTGGAGTGACCACAGGAAATAGTTGGAGGAGAGTCATTCCACGCAGGTGATCAGCAAATGTAAAGGCCCTGAAGCAGGAGCATGTTTGGTCTCTTTGCTGTCCCTTGACCACCAATGTGGCTGGAGAGAGGGAGGGAGGGGGAGGTGCAGGGGATAAGGGCTGGGAGGTTACAGGGTGATTGTTGGAGCACTTTGGAGATCTTGAGGGTTGTGAGCAGAGGAGGGACACGATCTGACATTGTACTGGATTTTACTTTGTATGGGGCCAGTGCTATCTTTGGGACACTGTGGTAAGAAATTTGTTAACCCTCCCATCTCCCCTGTGAGGGAGGTGGCATTATTGCAACTTAACAGACATGGAAACTGAGGCATAAAGAGGCAACCTGCCCTGCACAGCTTGTCCAGAAAGGAATTGGCAGTACCTAGATTCCATCTGGTGTCTGGAGAGTCTTGGAGCCATGGCCACAAATTGCCCTGGGCCGCTTCCTGCTTTTGCTCCCAGCCTGCCTTGTCCCTCCGATGAGATGATACCGATGAGACCGATGAGACCGATGAGACCGTGGAGCAGGTGACATTAAGGCTTGAGTGCCATGGGTGGGGCTTGCTCTGGAAGCTGCAGGATTCCTGAGCAGGGAGGAGCTGCCCAGCTGGGAATGTTGTAAGGGAGCAGTGCCTCGCCATTTAAGGGGTTGTGAGGCTAGGCATGAGACCGAGGCATCTGTCTCCCCTGCCGTCTGAGCCTGTCTTCTCATCTGCAAAATGGCAGGTTTGGTCCTACATTCCACAAGCATTGGTCAGCTACCTCTTCCTGGCTCTGTTGGGTGCTGGGGAGAGAGACGAGAACATGCTGGACACAGGACCCTTACCCCATGCAGCTGCCACTCTAATGGGTTGGTGGGGTGGCAGTGGGGGTCAGGACAGACCACAGCCACATGAACAGTCAGGAATCCAGACGGTGGCAGTTAGAATGGAGTTGGGAATTGAGTAGGGTGTGTGTGTGTTGGGGGAGGGAGAAGAGAGTTGGCCTGGGAGTCTCCAGCCTGCTGTGTGAATGCTGCAGGAAGAGGGTGCCAGGCCGAGGGAGCCATGCGAAGGCCCTGAGGCGCGACTGTGCCTGGTGTGTTTGGGGAATGCGGAGGAGGCCAGTGTGGCTGGAGCAGAGCGTGTGGTGGGGAGAGGGAGCGGGGGCTGGGTGTTCAGGGTGGGCAACAGGGAGGGCTTGGGCTTTTCCCCTGAGTGAGGGGGGCGCCTGTGCTGAGGGTCCAGCTGTGGGATCTCGTGAGTCCTCCCAGCCACGTTCAGGCTGTGGGAAACCGTACCTAAATGTCCCCAGAGTATATGGTGAGGAAGAAGGGATCCAAGGCCAGGGCCCTTGCCGGGCCGGCGCCAGGCTGCCCAGGTGAGGGTGGCCTGGGCTGATTCATCCTCTGCGGCTTATCTGTGTATTTTCTTTCCCCTGGGAAAGCTTCCATTGTTCCTGCACACAGCTGTCCCCACCCTCTTGGGGGCTGGAAGTCAAAGGGCTCCCGGTAGGGCCTTGTGCTGTGTTCAAAAGACAGTAAATAAACAGCCTGGGCTTCTGATCTACGCACAGTACCGCCTCCTGGCCGCACCCTTCCCCCTCTGCTCCCCGCCCCACCTCCCTCTGGGAGTGTCATCCCCTTCCAGGGAGAGATGGCCCATTTTAGAACTCACTCCAGAGGCTCCGGAGTGGGGAAGGGGCCAGGCTACACGACTGGCTGGGCTCTCCGTGGTGGACAGGTAGTGTCTTCCCATCCTACAGATGGCCAAACTAGTGCCCAGAGAGGGGCAGATACCTGGCCAGGGCCTCACAGCCCATGGGGCAGAGCTGTTGGCTCTGACTCCAGAGTCCACGTTCTTGTCTATTCAACAAACATTTGATGAGCACCTGCCATCTGCCAGGCACTGTTCTTGGTGTCAGAGATCCAGTGACCAGGCCAGGTGCCAAAGTCCTGGCTTGTCACAGGACTGGACAGACCTCTGTCAGAGGCCATGTTGGAGAGAGTGGGAAGGGATGTGCTTTTGGGTAGTAGGGGTGCAAACATGGCCTGTAGGGAAGTATTTCTTAGCAGAGGGAACAGCCCCTGCAAAGGCTCAGAGGCCAGAGATGCCAGAGGGATCCCAGAGGCCGAGGGTGCAGGGGGTGGGGCTGTGGGAACCAGTCAAGCTGGGCCTGGTCACTTGGCTAGAGAGAGGGTCAGAGGCAGGGTCTTTGCTTGAGAAAGATACCAGGGGAGTGTGGGAGGATGGCTGGGAAGCCTGGGGCCGGGCCTGGGCTATGTGTGGATAAGAGGCCAGGTACCAATATGACAGAATAGTTAACACTTAATTGAGCATCTACTGTGTGCCATCCCTGCTCTATGCCTTGTGGACACAGCAGGGAAGATCCTGCTCTGGGGAGCTGACATGGGGGGCGGTATGTGTGTGTGTGTATGTGTGAGCCATGACATTTAGAGTGTGCTCATGCTATGGAGAAAAATGAGGCTCAGGAGGAAGGGGCAGGTCAGAGGTGTGAATGGGAATGAGAGAAGTCTCTCGGAGGAGGTGTCATTTCAGCCAGAGCCCTCTGAGGTCAGTGGAGGTACCCCATCTTATTGACCAGGAAACCCAGATGACAGAGTCAGGGAAGCTGGCCCAAGGTTACACAGCATGGAGGTGGCCAAGCAGGGATTGGAACGCAGGGCAGCCTGGCTGCACAGGGGCCGTTGTAGCAGCAACAAAGAGAGAGAAGAGGGGTATGTGGCTCTCAGTCACCTAGAGGGACTTGGTGACCTGTGGAATGTGGGTGTTATCCGGGAGGAGGAAGCAGATGACTGAGACTTCAAAGTCACTTCCAGCTAAGTGCACAGTCAGCGTTCTGGGCAGAGTTGCTTGGGAGGTGGTTTCTGGAAGGCCCAAAAGCACTCCTGCTGCTATGCCCCAGGAAATCCTTTGGGCCAGGCCCCCTTCCCAAGGAGATTTCTGGGGACTGTCTAGGCCGAGGGCAGGTGTTGCCGCCCTTTGCACTCAGCAGTTCGGGAGCTTCTGGAATCAGTTGGATGAGTCTCAGGGCTTCTGGTGCTCCTAGCCTGGAGTGCAAGGCCCCATGTGCCTGCTCTGCCCCAGCCCAGCCTGACCGCCACCTTCTCCTGCATGTGTGCAGAGCTCTCTGGGTTCTCTTGGGCACCCCACTTGCCTCATATTCTTCTGAGGCTGCAGTTGTCTGCTGTGTGTACTGGACACTAGTGGCATCTGAGACGTCACCATTGTCCTCTGTGCCTGGTGCCTCAGACACGCCCAAAGCAGTCACAGGATAGCACAGGCAGACACCAGGGGCTTAAAGCCTGGCCTGGCTTGGCTGGGGAGTCACTGGAGGCTTCTCTATCAGACGTGCAAGGTGAAGGCCAGGTGGCCTGGTGCTCAGACCCCCCCGTGGGTTTCAGTCCATGTTCCTGCCACTTCCAGAAGCCATGTGACCTTGGCCAGGCACCCAACCTCTGGGCCTCAGCTGCATCTGTAAAATGGAGCCAACAGACACATCCCGTTGGCTCTTGTTGTGGTTAAATGAGTTAATCCATGGAAAGTTCTCAGCTCCTTGCTTGGCATACAGTCAGAGCTCAGTTGTTAGCTACTCTATTAAAATAATAATAATAATAATTTCTTGGAATCAGTAATGCATGTGTACAATGCAAAATTCAAAGATGTCCCAGAACATGAAGTGACTCTCTTCCAGCTAGGCCCCAGCCTCCTGGCCTCTATTTTGTTTCCTTTTTGTTTTCTTCAATGGCAAATCACACACACTCTCCTGAACTTGCACACCCAGAAGGAAAGGTGCATGTCAAGAGATAAAAGGCTCTTTCTTTTTTTTGTATGTGGCCACCCAGTGTCATGGATGGGCTGTAATTTATTTAATGAGTCCCCCCTTGCTGGGCTTTAAAGTTCTTTAGATCTGAGCTTTTCTTCTTATTGGGAAACTAACATGATCGTAACAATTCTGTGGGAAAATTTTAATGGAACGTTCACTCTGTGCTTCAGTATCTGAACCTCCATGAGCACGTCCTCCTGGACTTATTTGTATTTGTGACCTTTTTATTTTCTTTCTTTTTTTTTTTGGTGTCTGGCCAGTATAGGCATCCAAACCCTTGACCTTGGTGTTACAAGACCACATTCTAACCAACTGAGCTAACCGGCCAGCCTATTTGTGACCTTTTTCTGAGATTTAATTTAGATACGGTAAATCACACAAATGTTAAGTGTACGCCTTGATTTTTTTTTTTTTTTTTTTTTTTTGGTGGCTGGCCAGACCTTGATTTTTTAACAAATGCAGGTACCCTGGTCACCACTGGACAGATAAGATAGAGGACATCTTCATTATCTCAGGAAGTTCCTTCATGCCCCTTCTAGTCATTCCCCCTAAGGGAACCACCACTCCGATTTCTATCACCAGAGACTAGTTTTGCCGGTTCAAGTTCAAGTCCACCCAATGACTCAGCAAGAGAAACAAGGGCATATGTCTCCAAAAGGCATGTATAAGAATGTTCAGAGCAGCTTTATTCGTCATGGCCCCAAGCTGGGAAGATCCACAGGTCCATCAGATAGTGAATGGACGAACCAGCTGTGGTCCCTCCCTGCAATAGAACACACTCTATCTGACACTGAAAAGGAACACACTTTGGACACATTCAGCAGCATGGAAGTGCCTCACAGACAGGTGCTCATGATTCCATTTACATGCTGCCCCTATGTTGTTTGGTCATTGATATGTTCCACTTGCAACGTTTCAAAAACAGTCATTGAAGGCTGGCTGGTTGGCTGAGTTGGTTAGAGCGTGGTGCCAATAACCCCCAGGTGCGGGCTTCAATCCCCGTATGGGCCAGCTGCCCAAAAAACACAACAGTTATCAAAGGGGTAGGGGTGGGGATTCTTGTGAGGGGCACACGCTGTCACTGCTGCTGGTGGTGATTCTGTGGCAGGGGGGTGCCTGCAGTTTCTGAGATGCTACCTCTCTCATGTGCAGGATGTCAGCCTGTGACCTAGGTGACCTGGGGCTCTGGGAAGTCCAAGGCCAGGGCTACGTGTGGTGCTCACGTAGGTTAAGAGCCCTCTGCCAGCCCCCAGGAGAGCCCGGTGTCCACTGTGTCCACTATGAAGGGGAGACACAGGGATGCCCCCTCTGGATTCTGGTGACCTGTGTGTGGCCTCCTTGCTTTTCTCCTACTCTGCCTCCCGATTCCATGCAGCTTGCTCCTTGTTCCCCTCTTCTTAGAGGACCCTCCCTGATCCCCCCAGTCCCCAAGCCCTCTTACCCCCTAGTGGGTCTTCCTCATACCCACCCTGTTAGAATGTCAGTGCCACTGTCCGCAGCACCTCCAAAGTGCTTGGTAGGCAGTGAGTAATACTAAAGTGAACTTGAGCATGTGACCTTGGCCAAATCATGTGCCTTGTCATCCAAATGGAGGACTGATGGGAGTAGAGCACAGCTCAGTGTCATTGTGAAGTAGGCACATGATGTGAAGTGCACAGTGGGGTAGGCAGGGCCCTTGGGCTCATTGTTGTCCTCAGAAATGTGACATGATGACATGTAGCATCCAGGGTGTGTAGGGTTGACTGTGCCACCCAGGGTTGTGAGAGACGGAATGCAGAGGCAAGGGCTTTGCCCTCCAGGGGCTGGCACATGTCATCAGGGCAGGCCCCCTTTGTCACAGTCCCTCCTGCCCTCCCTGATTCTTCTCTGTCCAGCCTGCCCCCAGGTCATGGCTGTGCATCTCCTATACTGTCTCTGTTCTGTTCAGGGTCTGTGCACTGCCCTTGGTGTCCTGCCATCTTCCCCCTCTCCTGCCCCCGCCACCTTCTGTCTGCCTCTTGGCTCCTGCAGCAGCTAGAGGAGTGTTTTAAAAGCTTGCATTTGTTATATCTGGCTATTCCTAAAGCCCATCACATGGCCTAAAATGACAACCAGCGTCCTCATTATGACCACAGCACCACCCTCCCCCTCTGCCCCTGGACTTGTCCACTCAAGGCTGCTTCTGGAATTTCAGTGCCCACTCTGCTGCTCACTAGCAGTGCCTCCATGGGGACCTTCAGAGTCCTGCTGCCTGTGGAAATCCCCTTGTCTTGCAGGCTGGGCCTCAAGGCCCTCAAGGGCTGGAGCCAACCCATTGTGTGGTCTGTGCAATGTCCCTGTGACCATCCAGGGGAGAATACTATGTAGCGTGGTAGGACAGAACACAGGCTGCTGGAACAGGAACCTCATCTTGCACACTGGATGGCAAGAGTGTATCTCCACCCTCATTCCACCCACTGGGCTAATATGTTCCTGGAGATTCTGATGCCTGGCCCTGGCTGAGAACCAGTGGTTTCCTCTGGGACCCTCCAGGGTCCCCATCAGGAGGTTCCCAACATGGGAGGGCACCCCCTAGCTGGGGAGGGCTGAGGTACCAATGGCACTTGGTTGGGGGACCCAGGATGCTGTCTTGCTATAAGTGAAATATACCTGCCCAGTACCAATTGTCTGTGTTCTGCATGAATTTCAGACAATTCAAACATCCATCTAGGTGCAAACCGTTTTTGAAATTCCCAAGCCTAGAACCTTTTTCCATTTCATGTGAAACAACAAAGAGTCCTTTACAAGGCTGTAATCTTCTCCGAACATGCTGATCCTACTTCAGTGTCCCCCAGACACTTTTGGCTTCTTTTCTCATGGTACAGGGTGGCTTCTGGTCTTCCTACTTGCTGGAATCCAGGTGTATTCAGTGTAAATCAGTGCAGGCTACTTCCTTACATCTAGCCTGAGTATTTCCATTGTGAAATACATCTGGCCGGTAACGGGATCTAAACCCTTGACCTTGGTGTTATAGCACCACGCTCTAACTAACTGAGCTCACTGGCCAGCCCACAGAGGATTTTTTTTTTCTATCTTAAACAGCATTATTGAGTAATTTACATACTATGAAATTCACCCATTTCAAAGCCAGTGATTTTTAGTAAATTTACAGTAAATTTTAGTAAACATTGCCATAAGCCAGTTTTAGAACGTATCCATCACCCCAGAAAGCTCTCTTCCTTCCGTTTGCAGTCAGTCCCTGTGTGCACCCCCAGGCAACCACAGATCTGCCTTCTGACTCTCTCAATTTGTCTTTTTTGGACATGAAACATCATATTTGGTCATCAACTACTTTCCTTTTATTTCACCTTTATGTCATACGTGTGGCATTATATTAATTTAAAACATGTAAGAACTGTATTGCTGTGTTTTGAATGTGGGGGAGGTTGTCCACATACTTGTCAAGGAAACAGCCTGCTGAGTGCTGGGACACAGCCTGCCAATGGGAAATGGTTCTGTTCGCCATGACCTTCAGTCCAGTCCCACCCCTGCCCTCCTGGCCTCAGGACCCTCCAAGACGGAGCATTTCCCAGTGCGCAGCTGGGGTTGGTGTCTTTGCTGAGGTTGCCCAAATTGCAAGACAGAGTTGCTCTACCACGTGTGGTCATACTTCCTGCCCCTGGAGCCGGACGTGTGAGTAATTTCTGTCCCTTTTCCTCCCACAGGGATTTCCTTCCCCGTGGTTCAGGAATTGTCACTCGGCGACCTCTCATTCTGCAGCTCATCTTCTCAAAAACAGGTACAGTGGGGCAGCCCGCAGCTTCAGTGGGAGGTGAACGTGGACATGGGGCCCTGGAGGAGCTGGGGCCTGAGAGTACAATCTTGGGTCCTGTGCTGTCATGTGGCTTTGAATTCATGTGTTCCACTGTTCCACGTGTGTAGGGAAGTTGAAAAACAGCTCAGTGAACACTCACACACCCACCCTGAGAGCCCTCAGCTGTGACCAGGCCACCAGGTGCCACATTTGCTTTCTGTATCGTAGATGACACATTTTTGCTAAACACTTTCAAAATCAGTAGCAGACATTGTGACAGATCAACCCTACATGCTTCAGTGCACCTTCCTGTGCAGTGACAACACTCTCCTACATAGTCACAGAACCATGTTCAAGAAGAGGAATCATCCCTGCGTGTCATCTAACACCCTGTCCACACTCATATGTTGCCAGTTGTTACCCAGATATCGCCTCTGGCTACCTTTGCAGCTGCTCTGATCAATATGCATTGTCATGTTTCCTTCTCTTTTCATTAGAGCAGCATTCCCTCCATTTCTTTCTTAATCATGACATTGACTTTCAGGAGAGGCCCAGCCACTTTAATATAGAATGACCCACGTGTGGATTTTTTTCTGTTCTCTCCTCCCTGGGCTCGGTTTATTTCTGTTCTTCTCATACGAGTATGATATAATGTGAGTGTGTATTCCAGCTTGAAACCCACTCAGGCCTCCTTGGAAAGCATCTTGGGGCCAGACCGAAGCTGGACCTTGGAAAGGGAAGCCCTTGGAGGTGGGGCCTCTCCCCTCCCCTCTCCAGAGCTGGGAGGAGTCTCCTTGCCGCTTCCCACTGACCTGGAATTATCAGCTCCGGTTGGCTCAGCGCTGGGTGTGTCACCTTTTCCTCACTCCCTGTTAAACCTTCCCACGCAGGGAAGGCAGCTGACACACCCCCATTGTACAGACAGGGAAACTGAGGCGTAGCCAGGCTGCCCACCTTTCCAGCAGGCTGTAGATCTGGGCTCCGCACCAGGCGGATCTGCCTTGCGTAGACCCTTTTCTCAGCTGCACCCCGCCCTGCCTTCTCCCCATCCTCTGACTCCGTCCATCCCAGCTCCGGGTGGGCGTGGCTCCAGTGAGAGACGGCAGCGGATTGGTCGAACAGCCCCAGTTTAGTGCGCTCTGCCGTGTCATAGGCCACGGGTGGGCCTGGGCTGCCTCCTCTGGGTTTAGGTGTCCAATCAGCTGTGGGCAGTGGCGGAACTGCGGGTTTCCGATGTTTGCAGGGATCAGATTGTAGTTCTGTTTCTCATTCAGCAGGTTGGGGGCGGGGGCGAGGATGCATTTTGAATGAATTCCCAGGAATGCTGATACTGCTGGCCCCTTGCCACGCTGGGAAACCCTGCCTGGTGGGTGGGGGCTGGGAGCCAAGACTACCCAGGTTCCAATCCCTACTCCTGGGGAGGGGCCGCTGCTCACGGCTGTGCTTCCTGTTTGCATAGTGAAGATAATAGTACAGCCTTGCTGGTTGCAGGGAAATCCACGTTATTTAATGCACGTGCCTGGCACACACCAGGCCCTTACAGAGTGATGCTGTCCCAGTGGCTGTGGTTTTGTGCTTGCTGCTAGCCTGCTTGGGGACAGCTTGCTGGGAGAATATCAGCTGGCTTCCTGCACTGGAACATTGCCAGTTTTGTCATGGTGAGACATAACCATCTTCTCCAGTGGATGTCACCCAGTTAGTCCACTGAGTACTTACTGTGGCTGGGGCACAGCGGTGAAGAGGACCAGAGCTGCTGCCACTACCCAGCAACCTGCCCTCCTTGTGCTCCCTTTAGTGCCAGGAGACAGGTTGGGAGGCTCAGGGGGGTGAGACCAGGAGGGTGATGTGCAGGCCTATCCCTTAGGAGCTGGGAGTGTGTTTGTGTGTAGTGGGGGAGGGTGACCCTAACTGACTGGGTGGTCAGGGCTGGCCTGGGGCTTCTCTGAGAAAGTGACGTTGGAGTTGAGGCTGACAAGAGCATTGGGCTGTGTCGGGGAAGAGAGGACTATTCTTCCTAGCAGAGAGTTAGTGCATAAAAGCCTGATGCCCAGGGTGGCCTGTTGGAGGAACTGAAATTCTTTCGGGGGATGGAGGGAGAGAAGCACATGAAGAACCTTGCAATCTGGGAGCACCAAGAGCAGGGCGCAGTGCCTGACCCAGATGAATGATTAAATCTCTATTCCTGTCACTCCCACCTTACGGAGTAGGGAGTTGAGGCTTCCCGACCACCAGCCTGACGGCCCATGGGAAGGTCTTTAAAGCCCAGTCTTAAGCCCCCTTTTGGGAAATGTGGCCTTATGCCAAGGTGTAGCTTGACCAGATCCCTGTGGCTGCTCTCAGAGGAGGGACTGCAGGCACCAGTGCCAAGGTGGGGCATCTGGGAGGAGGTGGAAGCAGGCATCAGGAGTGGTGGGGGTTGCCAGGGACCTGGTGGCAGCCATGAAGATGGAGACATAGTTGTATTCTGTTGAGCTGGGTTGGGGGCTGTGGCAAGAGAGGGGGCCCCAGGAGTGGCCCTTCCACCCTACTCCTGATCATGGCATTTCCAGTCTCATATTGCTCCAAGCATGTGTCCACTCACTGTGCTGGGCCTCAGCCAGATGCCAGGGAGGTAACGTGAGCACTCCAAAGTAGCCTGGTCCCCCCACGCCCTGGCCTGGTGGGGGCTGCAGACGTGGAGCCGCTGTGGTCAGGCTCAGAGATTGTGAGAGATGGTGCCAGGCTTTGGATCTACCTTGGAGCTGGGGGCCCAGGGAGAACATTCTAGGCAGGGGCAACAATGTGTGCAAAGCTGTGAGGGGAAGCAGCGAGGCTGGGGAGGGGCCAGGAAACAGGTGGGACAGGGCCTGGCAGGCCTGGTGAGGGGTTCAGGCAGTGGGAGCTTGGGTGGCACATGGCACTGGGGGAAACCAGCTCAGCCCACTGGCTACTGTGTGGAAGAGGGACAAGCAGGGACAAGAGCACAGGCTGGGAGTGGGGGACAGGGAGAGGTAAAGAGGTTGGCATGGTGTCAGGCAAGGGGTGTTGAAGGCCTGGCCCAGGTGGTGCTGTGAGGGTGAGAGGCCGGTCCCTGGACTGGGGGAGGTGGTTGTGGCGGTGGGACACCCTGCTAATAGGAGGGAGGAAGATAAGCACATTATGGGACTCTGTGACTGCTGGGCCTTGCAGGGCCCTGTGGGGGATACATGGGGCTGTTTTGATCCTACAGATTAGAAGTTCATCAAGCTGGCTCTCAGTGACCCAGCTCAGAGTCAGGCCGCCACCCATTACTGGCCAGGGTCTCAGGCAAGTGATTTCCCTCCCTGTGCCTCAGTTTCCTCATCTGTTAAATGGGGTGATAGTGGTGCCTCCCTCACGGCCATGGCACCCTGTGTGGCTGTGGCATGGTTTTGTTCTTCTGTGAGATCCAGAGTCCAAAGACCCTCCTCTGATTCCTGCGACACCCAGTGTTGCTCAGCTTCCCCTTGTTCATACTGGACTTAGTGAACCATTACTTTTGACCAGCTTAGTTTAAAATTTATCTAAGACCACAGCTACCAGGAAGTTTGGTGGCCTGTGGCTGAACCCTGCCCTCCTTGGGAACCACCCCTAAGCCTCATAAACCCTGGGTACTGGGAACTGTCCCTATGTACGATGTGGATGATGAGGCCTCCTGAACCCCCCATCCCGACCCAGCCTTGACCTTGACGTGCTCACTGGAGCCAGAGAAGAGATGTGAGGACATGGCTGCAAGGCTTCTCATCGGCCTCCTTCTTGAGGCTCTGTGGCCCTGACAGGGCATGGCCAGTCTCTGGGACCTCACCTACTCCTGGTTCCCAGCTACAGCCCCAGTCTCCCTCCTGATCTTCACGGGCCTTTGTGTTCACTCTGCTCCCTGCCTGAGACATCTTGTGTGGAACACCCTGCCCCGATCTTCCTCCTCCTCCTCCTCTGCTGGGTGACCCCCGCCCCCACCCCATACTGGTCACGTGTTAGGTGAAGGTGACATCATCATGTTCTTGTGTTTTCTTAATGGTCTCTTTCCCCATGAGTGTCAGCCCAGGAGGGCAGGGATGCCATCATCCTGGGTGTACTCTAATGCCTTGTCACCCGGTGAAAAGTAGTGGGGTTATCACAACTGTTCATCCAGCACCTTCCCCTGGTGAGCCTGGCCCTGGCAGGACCCTATCTGTAAACCTGATAGGTTCTGTTTGTAGTCCGTGTCTGGAAAAGGAAGACAAGCTGGCTCAGGTCAGGCTGGGGCCTGGCTGGGATGCCAGCGCAGGCTGTCCCCTTCTCAGTGGCAGTTTGTCCTGGACTGGGAAATGTTCATGAGCTGTCTCGAGTCAGAGAGAGCTTGAAGGCCAAACACACATGGAAAATACCATGTACTGTGTCCCCTTCTTAGTCGGACAAAGGCTCTGACAAGTCCTGCACGAAGGAATTCTGTTTGATCATGTGGTACCCAGGATTTCCTGAGTGTGTCTGAGCTCTGAGTAGTTCCTCCCGGGCATGTTGTCAGTGTGGACTGTGCCTGGTTATTCTGCTCTTTGCTTAGGTGGGGAGCAGAGCACTGAGACCCTTGTGGCAGCCTCCCGAGTTTCCCTAAGAGTGACAGCTAAGCTGCTTGTGGGCTCCCTGTGGAATGTGACTGTACTCTTCCCGGAGCCCCAGCACTGGCTTCTGTGTTGTCCTGTTTCCCTGTGGGGAAACTAAGGTGCTGAGAGAAGGGCCAGAACCCTAAGCTGTGGAGCCATGAGGCACCCTGAGCAAGCCCACCTCCCTCTCTTCTCCTCGTTACCTCCCCAGCTCCTCTTGTGGTGCCCTCCCCAAGCCTGAGGGCCCAGATTGATAGCAGGTTTTCCCAGCAGAACCTTGACATTTTGAAATTCTTAAGAAATGCCAGCAGGTACGTGACCCAGTCTGCCTTTGGGGTTGGGAGGGTCATCTTCTAACTGTGCCTTCGGTCACTGTGGGCCTCTGCAAGCTCCTCTCAAAAAGGAGGGTCCAGGGCTGGCCGGTTAGCTCAGTTGGTTAGAGCATAGCCTTATAACACCAAGATCAAGGGTTTGGATCCCCATACAAGTCAGCCACCAGGAAAAAAAAAAAAAAAGGAGAGTCCGAAGACCATGAGGGAGGCCAGATGTGATGATGGCCTCTATTGAGAGGCTGCTTCCCTGTGCCTTGGGCAGCCTGACCCTGAGAAGGTGGCAGTGTGCACTTGCCAAGTCCTTCTCAGGACACCTTCACAGAGGGTCCGAGGTGAGGGATTGGCCCACTTGGGGGTTACAGAGATGATGGCTTCCTAGGCTAGAATATCTAATGCCTTATAATAGGCCGATCCATAAGTTTTTATTAAGGAGCTACTGTGTACAGGCACTTGGGAGAACAGTGGCCCAAACCAGGTCCCTGCTCTGTTGCAGCTCTGGTTTCAGTCCAGGCAGACAGGCCTGGAGGGAGGGCAAACCTCTCTCTAGAAAAAACCCACAAGTGCATCCTCTGAGCCTACAGTTAGGACGTGGTCAGGGAGCTTTGCGGTAGGTGAGGGTGGCTGGCCCCCCCTGGGGTTAGCAGTGTGACTGTTGGACAAGGGCCCAGTTTATTCCTTTATTCCTGCTCTGTGCCAGGCCCTGGGCTGGGATCTGCAGAGTCCCCAGGGCTTGATCACACATGGGCTGAGAGCCTCCCAGAAAGGACCCTCCTCCTGGGGAGCCTGCCTGGCTCCGAGTGCAGGGTGGTGGTGGGGACAACACACTCTGCACTGGGGGGTGTGCATGGGGCTGTCGAAACGTTTCGGCGTTGGCCCAGGGAGTGGAAGAACTGGCTTTGTTATCTGGAAATGGTGCGGCAGGGGAGGGCGGGAGGGACTCAGGGAGGGGTGCAGCTCAGTGGTGGGACCAGGACCAGCAGAGCGGGTGGTGGCTCCATGGCTTGACCTTGGCTGCTGGGGACATGTTGGGAGGGAACTCAGCCTTCAGGCCTTTGACTTATTCTTTGAGCCAGTGGATTGTTTTAAAAAACATCTCCAGGCCAGTTAGCTAACTCAGTTAGAGCATGGTGCTGATAACACCAAGGTCAAGGGTTTGGTTTCCCTTACCCACCAGTCCCCCCAAAATCAAGCAAACAAACAAATCTCCAGCACTTGAGCATGTACAGGGCTGCAGGGCCCCAGCAGCTCTCTGCGCGCCCTGGCCTTACCCGCCTCTGTAAGCTTGAGGTGGGCTGGGGCAGGCTGGGGGGAGTGAGGTGAAGTCGGAAGTTGGGGAGAAGGAAGTTTTGTAGGGCTCTGTGGCTCCTGGTGAAGACTTTTGCTTTTACTCCTGGTGAAGTGGGAGCCACGGAGGGTTCCAAGCAGAGGAGGGGCGAGGTCTGGCTTTAGGAGAGTCAGTGCTGTGAAGGGTGAGCGGACCCGGTGAAAGCGTTTTAACCTTGGTATTGACCCTGCAATCCAGCATACGCTTCCAAAGTGACGAGGAGCTCAAGAAGGAAAGACCGACCTAGTGAGCTCTTCGGCCTTCTTCTTGGGCACAGAGGGGTGTGGGTCTGCTGCCCACTGATCCACTAGGGAAGAAGCCCTGTCTTTCCAGCACCTTCTTTACAACTTTCACCCACTTGAAGGGGTTGGCAGGCAGCAACAAAGGGATCTACGAGGGGAGATAACAAAGAACAGGTCACTCACTTTCCCTGGTTCCCTGCCACTTCCCAGGCTGTGTGTGACACCCGGGAAGGGTGTGAGGTCCAGACCCCAGCCTGTGGCTCTGGCTGCCTGGTTTTGGCCCCACTGCATACTCACACCAGACCAGCATGTGATCTTGGGCCAGGCAGGTGGTCCTGTCTGGGCCTCAGTTTCTTCATTGTTGACTGGAGCATTTCCCAGTCCCTGCCTTCAAGGCTGGTGTGTGGATCCAGAGGGATCTTTTCCAGCCCTGACGCCAAGGGCCGGCTCAGGGGATTCATAAATGCCTCCCAAAAGACTAGGTAGGCCATGCCTTTGTTTGCTAAACTGACATGCATGAGTGTGCCCCTGGGAAACAGCAGTGACCAAGGCAGGCGAGCATCCCTGCTCTGGTGGTGCTGACATTCAGGGGTGCGAGTGGCATGCACAGACAAAAGACAAATATGTTAGTGACACTCACCCTGCGTCAGATGGTAATAAGTGCTGAGGGGAGAAGTAAGGCAAGAGGAGCAGTTGTGGGCAGGGGGACGTTCACTTCAAGACTGCAGGAAGTGGTGGGGATGCTGTGTGACTTTGAGAGTGGCTTGCCCTCTTTAGGCTCCCTCCTGTGCAAGTTTGGGGAACGATGGAGCCCTCTGTTCCTGGTGCTCTCCTTGCCATTTCTCACCTTGGGGTCCTCTGCCCACCTGCTGCTCAGGTGGTAGCAGCACTGGCTGCTGCTCCTGCTGTGCAGGTGTGTTGGGTCATCGAGTCCTCATACAGGCCCTGTTGTGATGCCCATTTTATACATCAGGAGACTGAGACCTGGGTGGGCCCTCTGCCTATAGACTGAGCTCATAACCACCCACAGCATGCTGCCAGTGCACGCCGGGCTCTGGGGTGCTGCAGCAGGCAGGTCCTGGCCCATTAATAGGACCCAGAGTGACCTGGCCAAGATGCAGGACTCAGGGAAGGCTGCCTGGAAGAGGCAGTAGACAGGAAGGCCCTGGAGGAGAAGGACGAAGTGGGGCTGGGCCTTCCAGACACCAGGCCTGGCGGGGCAGAGGCATGTAGGGACAAAGGCCCATGTTCTGGCCTGCATCTCCTCTCCCATCCCATGTTTCCTGAACTCCTTGAAGGGGGATGGTCTCTGTCAGGGACTCAGCCTGGGGCCTGGAGCCGGAAGAGAACTCTAAGTTTTGCTGTAGGGGGTTGGGGGACTGTTCCATTTTTAGTGGCTGCTGCAGGAAGAGCAGCTGAGTGTTTCTGCTTGTCCTTGTGAAGGGCCAGAGCATGACTGTCCTTGGTAACTTCATCAGCTGATAATAAGAGTAGGGTTGGGTGGGAGTAGGGATCCTGGATCCTCCAACCCACATCGTTACCCCCTGCTGCCCGGTAGCCAGTATCTGTGCTGAATGCAGTTCTTAGATCCAAGCCCATCGAGTCTCCCTGACTGCAGCAGAAGTTCAGAGAGGTGAAGATCCTTCTGGTGGCCTCACAAAGACTATCTGGCTTGAGAGCCACTATCTGGAGCCAGAGTATCTCAGTTCCAAATCCCAGCTCCATCACTGAGCTTGGGCTGAGTCACTGTACTTCTTGGATCTGTTTCTTCATCTTTGAAATGGGGATCATGGAGATGCCTACCTGCTAAAGGGACCCGTGAGGAACAGATGGGACCACAAGCAGGGCCTTGCCAGAGTGAGCAAAGGCTGGACTTTGGCCATAGTTTGTTAGGTTATGATGACAGGCTGGTGAACCTCCTTGCACTCTGTTCTTTCTGCCTCGTTATGCCGGTGGGTAGAAATTTGAGGCTTGGCCAGGCTTTCTGCATCTCAGGGGTGCATCTCCATCCTTGCATTTGAGGCAGCTTTATGGGATGGCTATGCTATTTATGTAGTCAGGTCTCCTCCTGGTGGATGTCAGGGCTATTTCCAGTTTTTTACTCCTAGCAACATCGCAATGGTGCACATCTTTGCATCTTAGTGGTGAGCCAGTTCTCTGGATTTATTCCCCCTTTCCTTTTAGCATCCCTACAGGAGCTGTGATCCTGAGCCTTGAGGGGCCATCCTCCACAATATTTTACTGTGAAAATTCAAACCTCTGGAAAAATTGAGGAATTGTATCATGAGTGTCTGTGCATTCAGCACCTGTGTTCCACGATGGACATGTTTTACATTTGCTTTGTCCCATATCTGTCCTTTCGGACTGGATCCCTAGCTTGGTGGTAGGACCTGCACTACCTTGTTAGTCACCTGCTTCTTCCCCTTCATCTCAGTTTCGATGCAACATTCAGACACCCCCGGGCGTCCACTTGAGATCATGCCCAGAAAGTAGTTCTCTTGAGGGGTTCGTGTCTAGGTAGGGGTCCCCCTTGAACAGCCAGGAGGGGAAGGAGGGACAGCAAGATGGGCTTCGGTGAGGCCAGCAGGGGCATCCCATTCCCCACACCTTGCAGGTGCATTGGGGAAAAATGACAAATGACTCCCATGGACATGCACCTGGAGATCTTCTGGAGCTGGAATGTGCTTGTGGCTCATGGTCCCAATAGGACAGTGACTTCTGTCTCATTTGACTGTGACCCACCGCCAGGGAGTTTTACGTTATTGCCCAAGACTCAGTCTCATGTAAACACCCAAGCAGAAGTTTCATCAAATGTACTTACCCTCTCTCTAGGTGACACATTCAGTATTTCCTCTTCTAGTCTGCTCTCAAAAAAAAAAAAAAAGAATGAACAATGAACACACTGGTCACACCCACCCATTGTTTTGTTTGTTTGTTTGTTTTTGGTTTTTTTTTTTTTGTCTCATCTTATGACATACAGTTTGCAAGATGCTGGATGAGATTGTCTGTTCCAAAGGGACAGTCTTTGCCAGTATTGTTCCTGGTGGAATCTTTGAGGTCTGGAAGGGGGCTTGGTCTATAGGAGCCTGCCGTGGATTGATTGAATTGTGTCCCAAAGTTCACATTAGAAGCTTAATTCCCACTGTAACTGTTGAGGGTGAGAAATCCTATGAAGGTAATTGAAAGGTGGTGCCTTGAAGAGGTGATTAGATTGTAGGACCATGCCACAATACATGTCATGAGTATGACTTGCTCCCCACTTTCCTGAAGTGACTGTGCTTAATTCTTTTCTTTCTCTGCTTGACAAGGTGCTTGTCTCAGAAGTCCATCTGCTCCCCACCTACAGTGGGACCTCTTTGTCTAATTTTGAGCATCTTTCTTCCCTTTCTAGAATATGCCGAGTTTTTGCACTGCAAGTCCAAAAAGTTTACAGACTTTGATGAAGTCCGGCAGGAGATCGAAGCAGAGACCGACAGGGTCACGGGGACCAACAAAGGCATCTCCCCAATGCCCATCAACCTGCGGGTCTACTCGCCACACGGTAGGCAGCACTGGCCGGGACCTTTTGCCGACCCTGGCTGCCAGTCATGGGTAGGATCTGCTCAGTCACAAAGAAAACACTACCTCCCAGTTTTCTTTAAAAACACACACACACACACACACACACATACACACACACTCTCTCTCTCTCTCTCCCTCTCCTTTTGATACATATCATCCCACTTTTGATAGGTACATGGTAAGGAGAAATCGATCTCAGCTCTAAGAGAAACCCAGCATGCCAGGAAGACTCTTAGCAGTGGTGGGGACTGGCCAAATTGCACCATGTGCCCCCACCCCTTTCTTGTCCTTTATATAATTTTTAAAAATTTTTAAATTTATGAATATACAATGTAATTGACTTTCATGTCCCTTTACCAATTCCTCCTTTTCTCACCTCCCTCTCCTCCCTTCCCTCCGCATCAACATCATATCTGTTCACTTATCTTAACAAGTTTAAGGAATTGTTGTGATTATTGTGTTTTCCCCCCTCCCCCTCCTCCCTCCATTTATTTGTTTGTATATTTATTTTATTAGCTTCCACATATAAGTGAGAACATATGGTATTTCTTTTTCCGAGCCTGGCTTATTTCACTTAATATAATTTTCTGTAAGTCCATCCATGTTCTGCAAATGGTAGTATTTCACGTGCCCCTTTATAAAAGGGCAGCTGCTGCTTGACTCAGGTCTGCTGGTTCCCCAAGAGGAGCCAGAAACCAGACTTCTCTGCAAAATGTCCTGATTTTTAAAATCTGCATTCAAACAGAAGCATGTGGCCATATACAGCCTCTGGCCCAGAGGGATGGATTGCTACCCTGGACAGCATTTGGGGAATATTCCAACATACTCTACCTCTTCAGGATGGGTTCCTTGTGATCAGTTTTAAAGTTGATTTATTTTTTAATAAATGATGCCTGCACATGGCTTAGAATTCAAAAATTACAAATGGGTATATAGCAAAAACTCACTGTGCCTCCAATATTACAATTATATTTCATGTTCTCCAAATGATATCTAAGAAATTATGAATATATACGTACATAAATCGTGTATGCGTGTATCACCACTTTTACTCGAATGGTAGCATAACATAAAAGTTGTTTATGCCTCTTTTTTTGTATGAGTGCATCTCAGAGTGTTTCTTATCACAGTATCATCTTTCCTTGGTGTTGGCTGAATGGATGGGTTGAAATTTATTTAGCCATTTAGATCAACTCCAATCTGCCAGTGCAGATGTCCTGATTTAGAAGTGTGTCATTGTAATAGAGGGTGTCTTTGGGATGGGATCCTAGAAGGGGAGTAATCAGGTCAAAGGTGTGGTATACAGAGAGTGTCAGGAGACATCCTGAGATCTCACCCCTGAGGAATTTGGGAAAGTCGGCAGCGTGTCTGCAGGGCTGCATGTGCCTCCTGTCCCCTCGACTCTGACCACCTTTACCTCTGGTTTCCCTCCCAGTGTTGAACTTGACTCTCATTGACCTCCCGGGCATCACCAAGGTGCCCGTGGGGGACCAGCCCGCAGACATCGAGTACCAGATCAAGGATATGATCCTGCAGTTCATCAGTCGAGAGAGCAGCCTGATCCTCGCCGTCACCCCTGCCAACATGGACTTGGCCAACTCGGATGCCCTAAAGCTGGCCAAGGAGGTCGATCCCCAAGGTGACCACCAAGCCTCATGGCAAAAGTTCCCTCTTCCTGGTGCCTCTGGGCCCTGAGACTTGCCCAGCATCCTTCATTCCAAGTCATTGGTTTTCTCTTTGGCACACGGTTGCTTTAGGAAAAGAACTCCCGGGACACAGCATTTCCCACAAGGGCTGGTAGTGCTGGTGGGCATCCCCCAGGAGGCCATTGTGTGGCAGTTAGATTTTCCTCCTCCAACGTGATGGTGCCCACTTTACCAGAGCAGGAAATTAGTCTAGGGGAACGGAAGAGCCCCGCCCTCACAGGGCTCAGATACGAGTCCAAATCTCACCTCTAGAAGTAGTTTACTGTCCCTGAGGCTTGGTCTGCCCTCTCTTAAATGGGAACATTAATCCCGACCTGTTGAGCTATTGTGAGGACTGAAGCTAATCTTCATAATCTGATCAGGGCCAGGCAGGTAAAGTAAAAGAGTGACAGATTACAGAAGCAAGTTGGGGGCAATAGGAAATAGTGTGGACTGTGGCATCCCTGGCCACGGGCATTCAGAGTCAAACTTTCCAGGTGGCCATTTATTCAGTAAAAGTTAAGCACTTGCTGCACACGAGGCTCTGTTTTTTTTTTTTTTTTTTTTTTTTTTTTGTCGTTTTTTCGTGACTGGCACTCAGCCAGTGAGTGCACCGGTCAGTCCTATATAGGATCCGAACCCGCGGCGGGAGCGTCTCCGCGCTGCCAGCGCAGCACTCTACCAAGTGCGCCACGGGCTCGGCCCCGAGGCTCTGTTTTGGCTTAAGGAATCCAGCAGGAAACAAAATCAACAGGCTGCCAGGGAGCAAATATTCCAGTGGGGGAAACAAAATACAACCAGCAAGTCAGCAAGTGAGATGATTTCAGGAAGCAGTAAGCTTTGGGGAGTAAAGAGAGCCCTTTGAGAGTGGCTAGAGTTGGATGGTCAGGGGCCTCTGAAGAAGTGAGGCTTGAGGCAAGACCAAAATGATAAGAAGAGGCAAAACCCAGGAAAATGGACAGTGGGTGCTAATAGCGTAGGGGTCATTGAAGTATGGGGTGCTCAGGACTCAGCAAGGAGGCCCGTGTGGCCAGAACACAGCACCGAAGGGAGGGCAGAAGGGGCGGGCCAGTCACGCAGGACCACGTGGGCTGCTGCACGGGTTTGGGATTTATTCTGAGCATGTTGGGAGTTTTTAGGCAGGTATGACACAAATGGAAATACGTTTTGTAAAATGTCCTCTGACTGTCAGGATTCCAGAGTGATGGCTGCTGATGGCCCTGTCCTGCATGGACCGCGAGCTCCTCAAAGTCCAGGGCTGTGTACTGAGCTGCTTTGTGTCATTGGTGAACAGGCTGGGCCAGCTCCTCCCCAGGATCTTCTAGGCACGCTTTCCCAGGAGGGGCTGCCCCAGCCTCCAGGGGCCCTGTTCCGAGGTCCTACAGCTCCCCACAGCCTCTCAGTCAACCCCAGTCATGTCCTCTGAAACGGGGCGTGACCTTGACAAAGACTCATCAGAGGCTTGATCAGGCGGTGCGAAAATGGGAATCAGTACAGTGAAGCACCTTTTGTGACCACGATGCTGGCCTTCTTTAAAAGCTTTTTTTTCTGCCTTTGAAATTATTCACAATTATTACCCAAAAAAGAGTCAACCACTGAAAAATATAGAACTCCAAAGTGACAGCCCTCCTTCCCCTGCAGAGATGCTGGTGGCCGTACTTGGTCAAGGTTCTTCCAGAGTTGTTCTTACATGTAAAGTCACATTTTTAAAAATGGGGTGAGCTTTCCTAAATTTTTTGTCGTGTATGTGTGTGTATGTCCCTGTCCTATACCATAGTGACAGCGTAAGTCATCCCTTGTGAGGGCTATGTGGCCCTTCACATACCACCCATGATTTACTCACCCAGTCCTTTGTTCTTGGACATGTGGGTTGTTTCTGGTCTTTCATGAACAGTGCTGCAGGGAGATCAGCCATCCCCATCAGAGTTGATGCCCCCAGGAACCCTCCCTGGTCGCATCCCTCTACCTCACTTGGCTTCTCCCCTTCTGTGCTTGGGCATGGGCTTGGTGGATATCCACAGATGGGGCCCTCTGCCCTTTGTAAAGGTGATACCAGTTCATATTCTCACTGCAGAATGTGGGCGGGGAGGGGCCCCAGGGAGGGCAGGGCTGTCACTCCTGCAATGCCCAGGTTGGCATCTGCCAGCAATCTCCCCTGGGCTTCCATCTGTCCCCTCTGTGCCACACACATGTGACACGCACACACGCCATGTGACACACATGGCAGGCACAGGCCAGCCCTCCCAGCAGGGGCAGTAGATCTGCAGGCGTGAGGCTTTGCTAGATTCCGGAGGACTTAGGGAGAGGAGAAATTCGATGGGTGGTTTCCAGAGTGGAATTGTAGCCGCGCAGGTAAGAGGTAGCCCTGGTAACAGTTGCTGCAGGTTTACATGTTAGTTTAGGACTTTGCCCAAAACTCAGATAGTACAACATTGAAACTGTGACCCGGGACTGGTGTTTCCATGAGGTTTCCCCCAGACCGTGCAGCAGCAGATGCTGTCACTTACGATATGAGTGACAATGATGGTGGCCAACATTGATTGTTTGAGCATTGCCACCTGCCAGGCTCATCCTCACAGACAACCCTCTGAGATTGGGGCTGTTACTGTCTTCATGTGACACGCGGGAAACTGGGCTCCAGGCAGGCACCATTATGGCTTGTCCCAGGTTGCTTGACCTGGCAGTGTCGGGGTCTGGAGCCACCAACCAATACTCTTTCTCATGGTGCCATCTGACTTCTGGGCTCTTTCAGGCTTGCGGACCATCGGCGTCATCACCAAACTCGACCTGATGGACGAAGGCACTGATGCCAGGGACATCCTGGAGAATAAGTTGCTCCCACTGAGAAGAGGTGAGGCTGGGGGGAGAGTAGAGGAGGGGGCCCCAGGGCAGGGAGCCAGTAGCTGAGGGGCCACAGGGTGCTGGTGGGGAGACCTGGAGCTTGCCTGCTTTTTAAAAACAGTATTTGTCATTGTCATTGTCATTACTAAAACCTTGGCAGATGCACAAGACACAAGGGAGGTACACACAGGCACCTGCACTGTTACCTGTTTCCCAGCTGCCTGGAAGTAACTGCTTTTACATTTCATTATAAACCCTTCTGACTTTGTTTTTCTTTGAACATATGCATCTTTTTGTTGCGATTCGTTTGTATTCATTTTTCAGTTACACGGCTAACACCTGCTCATTTCTGGGACACACCCACAGCCCCCCTACTTCCCCTATATAGCCACCAGTTAATTCTTTGTGGCTCTCCTTCCCAACAGTCCCCAGGGTTTGAAACTTTTATTCTTTTTTTTCTTATTACTTTCTATTATGAACAGTTTCAGACATTCTCAAAAGTAGAAAGAAAAGCTCAGAGAGCCTCTGTGGACCTGTTACCCAGCTTCAGAGGCTGTCAGTATGCAGATAATAACAAATCTGCGGCGTGGCCCCGCCCACTATTGTTATTTTCTTCCTGGGGTATTTTAAAGCAAGTCCTAGGCACATGTTATTTTATACAAAAATACCTACCTTTCTTTTCAACCAGTTCTCCTTTCTCCTTCCCATCCTCTTTGTTCTTTCTCTACCACTTACTTGTGGAAGAAACCAGATCCACATTGGCCAATTACCAACATAAACTGGTTATTAGATCTAGATGGAGGCCTGATTAGTTTCAGGGACAAGTTCGAGTGCAGGTCTGATAGGAGTAGCCT
The DNA here is from genome assembly GCF_027409185.1 of Cynocephalus volans. Classification (NCBI taxonomy): domain Eukaryota; kingdom Metazoa; phylum Chordata; class Mammalia; order Dermoptera; family Cynocephalidae; genus Cynocephalus; species Cynocephalus volans. The sequence continues at coordinate 103,207,469 of NC_084469.1, forward strand.
GAGTAGTTTTACTTATTTTATTTGAAAAACATTTTTAAGACTTTAGTTTTTTAGAGTAGCAGTTTTAGGTTCACCGCCAAACTGAGAGGAAGATACAGAGATTTCCTATATACCCTCTGTCCCCACACACGCACAGCCTCCCCCAGTGTCAACATCCCCCCCCAGTGACAGTTTGTCACAATTTGTTACAATCAATGAACCTCCTTTGTCCCGTCATCATCACCCAAAGTATGTGAAGTAGTTTACCTTAGGGTTCACTCATGGTGTTATAAATACTTTTATTCTCAAAACATGAGAAAAGCAAAATCAACATTCTCAAAAGCCTGGTTATGTACCAGGCACTGTTCAAGGCTCTTGACATGTATGAACCCATGTAATCCTGATAACAGTCCAACGAGGTGGCCGTGTTCTCATCCCCATTTTAGGGATGAAGACACTGAGGCATGGGGAGGCTAAATCCCTTGCCCTAGCTCTCAGAGCTACAAAGTAGCAAAACCGGTTTTGAGCCACATGTCTCCAGCTTTGTGACCTGCTTTGTGACCATGACAGGTAAATGTTATTTGAGATGACTTCCTAAGGTCCTGTGGAATGCCTTGTATGGGGGCACATAGGCCGTCACTCGATCCCCATCTGTTGGACACTTAGGCTGTTTCCTGTTGGTCACTGTGACACAGTGTTAAATATACATTCAGGTTTTTATTTTTATTTTTTTAATTCCTTCGCTCTGGCATCTGCTCTCAGCTGTGGGCACTTTCTGGCCTTCACGCTTTGCCAGCATCACTTAGACCTTTTCCTTTGCTCCTGGGGCTCCTGCCTCGATGTCTGAAATAGTCAGGGGGAAAACATCCAGACTGTGGTTGCCACCTTCCCCCAACTGCTGAGACATGGAGTGGTGAGGTAGCCCTGGATTACAAGGGAGCATGGTCAGGGCAAAATCCAAAAACCCATTTGGCTTCAGGGATCAGGGGCAGAGACAGGAGTCTGTGGCCAGTCGAGGTTTAGGGAGGAAATGGCAGTGCCGAACAGGAAGCAGACCCACCAGCCCCGCTCCCTCTGTCAGCCCCCAACACAGTCTGGGCCTCCAGCTTAGACATCCAGGGCACTGGGGTCTGCGGGGCTAGCTGGGCTGAGAATCCGATGACATGCTCTCCTCCGCCTCCTGCCTCCTGACTCACCGATGTCCATGTCGCCCCTCTGCCTTCCTTCCTTCCTGTTTCCAAGAACTATTGCACTTCCTCCTCCTGCTCCCTTGTGGGCCTGCTCTTGAAACCCCGGGCTCTCTCTCCTCACTGCCACGTGGCTTCAGCATCCCTCCCACTGGATCCTTTTCCTGGCTTACAAAAGGCTTAGAACTCCTGCCTTTAAAGGAATCAAAACCCAAGCTAGTTGCCTCTCTCTGCCCCCTGCTGTTTCCATCTACACCCTGTAATATAGATGATAGTGAGTCTGGCTTTGCACGGATCTGGGTTCAGATCTTGGTTCTCCTGCTGTGACCTCACCGTGGCATGCCTCAGTTCCCTCATCTGTTAAATGGACACAGTGACAGATCTGGGGGGGGATAAAAGCAAGTGTGTCTATACAAGGCCCAGCAGGATAAAGGGCAGACACCCAAAGAAACATGGAGCATAAATATGTGTCACTACTTTGGGCCTTTTGCTGTCTACCCCCAATCTATCTTTCCAGGTTTAATTTTTTAAGGGGTGGGCCAGGGTGGGGTGGGGGTGGAGGGGGTGCCATCTAGCCAGTACAGGAATCAAACCCTGAGCCTTGGGTTCGATTAGAACACCACACTCTAACCACCTGAGCTAACTAGCCAGCCCCCGAGTTTAATTATGTTAATAACAATGAATAAACAACCACATCTGTTTATTAAGGACCTACCATGTGTCCACCACTAGGCTAAGTTCTCCATTTCCCTTGATACCCATGCGTATGCCACCATTTTTGGGTGGCTTATGTCCATGTTCAAGGGCTGCAGGCTGTGGTGAATTTTTGAAAGCTATCCCCCTGCCTTCTCCTCTCCCAGTTTCTTTATGTTCAAATATAGCAAATCTTTTCTTCAAAGTGGAATTTTTATTCTAAAAATTTCTTTTCATGGTTAGAAAATTCCAAAATGACGCTGAAGGCTGTGTGTGGAGGAATCTGTCTCCCAACTCCCCCCTCTAAGTCCCAGTTCTCACATACTCACTGTTAACTTGTGTTTAATTCCAGAAAGCTTTAATGCAGAGACAGTAATTTTTTACGATCGCTCATGTTTTCTTCAAGTTCTTTTCTTTTTTTTTTTTTTTAAAAGGTGACCGGTAAGGGGATCTTAACCCTTGACTTGGTGTTGTCAGCACCACGCTCAGCCAGTGAGCGAACCGGCCATCCGTATATGGGATCCGAACCCGGGGCCTTGGTGTTATCAGCACCGCACTCTCCCGAGTGAGCCACGGGCCGGTCCTTCAAGTTCTTTTCTAGTTCCGTGTTTTATGTGTAAACCTACAATGCCTCGAGATCACATTTTGGTAGGCATCCAACTTTGATTCTTTGCCAATAGCGTCCATTGAACTGCCATCTGGACAGTACAGGGATCGAACCCTGGACCTTGGTGTTTTCAACACCATGCTCTAACCACCTGAGCTAACTAGCCAGTCCACCTTTTCTCTCACTGATTTTGAAGTGTTAACCTTCAGCTCCCACCTCCTTCTGGGTGTATTTTTGGACTTTCTGTTATGTTCCGTTCATCTCTCTAGGCATGAATGTGCCGTTACACCCAACTGTTTAAGGTATACTAACTGTAAAGTGGGTTTTGTTTGTTGGTTGGTTTTGGTGGCTGGCTGGTACGGGGATCTGAACTGTTGACCTTGGTGTTATAATAATACCGTGTTCTAAACTACTGAGCTAACCGGCTGCCCTATAATGGGTTTTAATGTCTGTCAAGATTAGCTGTCCCCACTTCCCATGTTTTTAAGATTTTTTTTCTTACCTGTCTCTGAAGCTCAGCTTGTAGACCTCATCCTCCCCAAATCTTTCTTCTATTGCCCCCTCCCTCATGCAAGCTAGATGTGATCTCTCCTTCCTCCAAACACTTAACGATGTTTTTCAGCGTGGCCTTCTGCTGCATTTACATCCTCTGTGCTGTTTCAGAGTAACGAGTTATGACCCCATCTGTGAGTGACTCATGGGGCAGGACCCATCTCTGCGCAGAAAAATTGCCCAGCCCCGTGCCAGGTCCACAGTGGGTGCCTGGGCACCTTGACCCACCTGGCACTGCCCACGCCCTGACTTGCTCTCCCTACAGGCTACATTGGCGTGGTGAACCGCAGTCAGAAGGACATCGAGGGCAAGAAGGACATCCGAGCAGCACTGGCAGCCGAGAGGAAGTTCTTTCTCTCCCACCCGGCCTACCGGCACATGGCTGACCGCATGGGCACCCCGCACCTGCAGAAGATCCTGAATCAGGTAGAGACTGTTATACAGGCTGTGCACTGCACAACAGCTGCCATCTATGAGCAGCATTTGTTTTAGCAAATGGGGTTCAATCCACATTTATTAATCACGTAATAAATGCATTTGTTCAGGGCCTGGTGAAGGATAGATATTCAGTAAGTCAGCTGCTGCTGTTATTAATATTGCTGTTATTATTACTATTATTTTAATTATCATTGTAATTATTTAGCATGTATTCAGAAGTTTGCATAGAGTTCGTGGAGCCAGTGACCTGATTAAGAACACATGGGCTGAACCAAGGCAGGGCGCCAGCAGCTCCGGACAGTAGCTGGATGGGAGATCTCTGAAATCTGACCTTCGAGGGTCCAAGTCCAGCTCAGAGGCTATAGTGGGGGGAAGGCCCTAGGATAGGGGCCCAGCCTTTCTGAGCCTCTCCTTATCCATCAATGGAGAATGACCACCATCCCTGCCCCCTAAGGCTGTGTCTGGAGTCAGTGAAACTGTGTCTGTTCAGTGCATAGCACATACGCTGCATGATATACAGCAGTATCCAACACCGGCCATGCCAGTACTTGATTGTTTTGCTATTGTTCTTTTTTTATAGATTCACAGGGTGCATAAAACAAAACCAGTATCTAATGGTATACAATATTGTGCCCCCGTCTGTCCCCTCCCTTCTACCCAAGAGCACCACTGTGATTATCGTCCTTGCCCAGCCTGAGTTTCTTTCTGTCCACAAAAGCAGAACAAACTTTAAAAAGTCACACTTCTCCCTTTCTTATCATAAACAATGACAGTCACAAATCACCTTCCCACTTGATCTTTTCTCCTTAGCAGTATGTCCTGGAGCTCTGTCCCTACAGTAAAGAGCCCTACCACGCTGCTTTTCTGTGGATGCGTCGTAGTCCCTGAACACATGGGCCCTGATCTGTTTAACCAGTCTCTTTTGCAGGGCCCTTGGACCATTTTCTAATCTTCCTAGTCAATAAAAGGCTGCAGTTAATAACATGGGTTTGCATGCACGCTAAAATCCCCACTATGTCGCAACACTGTAGCAGGTAGTGCTGGTCCTTAGCTGCTGTCCTGCTTTGCTCGGTTGGGGTTACCTGGCTGAGGTTGTCCTCCCAATGTGCAAGACATTCCACCTAGTTGCTTTCTGGCAGCTTCCAGGATGATGGCAGGGCCTCAGAGTGAAATCTGATAGTCATTCCTTCATGCACACACTGGGGATACAGTGCAGTGAGATAGCAGGGCCCTGTCCTCAAGTAGGGTGTTTTTTTGTTGTTTGTTTGTTTTTTTAAAAGATGACCGGTAAGGGGATCTTAACCCTTGACTTGGTGTTGTCAGCACCACGCTCTCCCCAAGTGAGCCAGGGGCTGGCCCTAAGTAGGGTGTATATCTAATTGAGGAGGGGGAGGACAGATGCAAAAGAAGCCACCAGACAAATGCACTATCAAGCCTTAGGTAGGGATGGGGGCTGGGAAGAGAGCTAGCAGCGGACAGGACTTGCCCAGAGAAGGCAGCTCAGGAGAGTAAAGAGGAAGTAAGAGTCCCCTGGGAGGGGCCTCCAGGGAAGGAAGCCAGGCTGGCCTGGGCAGGGGGAGGAGGAGAAGGAGGGAAGTAAAACCCACTGCGGGTAGCTGGGGCCTCCTTGGCGAGCCCACACGTGAGCAGCCCAGCTGGCCTCTTGGGAGCCTGGAAGGGCTTGGTCCCCTTCAAGTTGGGCCACTTCCTGGGACAACGGTCCCCCACTCCACCATTTCCCCGTGAGTTAAATGCTCCAGGATGTTGTGAGACCTGAGGGAAGGTCTGCAGAGCTTGCAACATCGATCTCCGCCTCTGGAGACTTGTAGCTCTCACAGAGAGGGACTTGCAGGCTAGGGACCCTGCCACGGAGGACTTTGGGGTGGCCCAGGGAGTGTGAGGCTCATTCATGCCTCTTCTCTCGCTTGATGGATAGTTTATAAATTCTTTTCTATTGGAGGACAGATGGGAACCAAACTCGGCTTTTCACTTTTCAGGTATTAGCTGATTTGATCGCTTTTGGTTTTTTCATTCATTTTTTTCCCCCTTTCTTCTGTAGTAGTTTTAAAAACATCAAACTGCCCAATTCTAGTGACTGTCCCATTTCCTCCCATCCTGTGATAGGCAGGCGAAGAGGTGGCCAGTGTCACCACTTCCCTGTGCTTCCTTCTAGTGACAGTCAAAGCCTGGAGAGGTGGACATGTCTTTATGACCCTCCCTCCTCCCCCCCCCCTCCCCCTACTTCCCTTCCCTTTCTCCTTTCTTTTTCCACCCTCCATGGTAATATCTTACCCACTCTAACGTATCTAGTTTTGTCTCTAACAACATGTCTTGAGGGTCATTCCCTGTCCTTTTATGCAGTGCTACCTCCTTTTAAAATTGGTGACAACAAACATTTCCCACAGTTCAAAGCAGAGCCATAGAGTGAAAAGGGAGTGTGGTCTCCTTCCAGCCTGTCTGCTCCATTCTACCCTTACTTCTACATTTCTTCCTTTTGAATCTTTCCTCTCTCTGTTGATGCAAATAGCAAAGTACAACGGTTCTTCAAAAAGTTCATTGAAAGATTCACATTATTTTTTACACTATTTTATTTTGGCGGGGGCAGCTGGCTGGTACAGGGATTGCACCCTTGACCTTGGTGTTATAAGCACCATGTTCTAACCAACTGAGCTAACAAGCCAGCCCTATATTATCTTTTAATTCCATTTTTCTTAATTCCATTTTTACACAAACTCTTTGAAGTACCTTCATACAAGCACTATGAAAATATATTCTTACTCTTCCCTTTCCTTCACAGAAGGGAGCCCATCATATATAGCTTCCCTGCCTTTTCAGGATAGATCTTTTCATCTTAGTTTGTAGGGCCCATCCTTGTGTCTGTAGGTTGGCCCAGTGTTCCTAGGTCTGGATGGATTGTCACCTGTCCGTCAGTCCTCCAGCCTATGGGCCCTGAGGCAGCTTCCTGGGCTTTGAACTGAGTAGGAGGTCAGCACATGTGTCTTGCTGCCTGGTCCTTGTGAGGAGCCATATCCTCCATGGTGTAGATGCTCCAATTGATCTGCCCAGCACCCAGCTGTGCTACCCTTCCTTGCCCCAGGCGCAAATGTGTCTGTGGCTGGATGTTTCTGTTGCTTTCTCTCGAGGCCACAGGGTGTGCTAGGCTCAGAGTGGTGGCAGGGAGAACAGGCCTGCCCCTTCCAGGCATCCTGCCTGTGCTGCCCTCTCTCATCTCTGGCTCTTTCCTGCAGCAACTGACCAACCACATCCGGGAGTTGCTGCCGACCCTGCGCAGCAAGCTACAAAGCCAGCTGCTGTCCTTGGAGAAGGAGGTGGAGGAGTACAAGAACTTCCGGCCTGACGACCCCACACGCAAAACCAAAGCCCTGCTGCAGTACGTGCCCCGCCCCTCCCAGCCTGGCCACCTCCTGCCTTCCACCAGCCACAGCGTCTGGAGGGCTAGGCGCTTATCGGCACTCATTCATTCACTCAACAAACGTGTGTCGAGAGCCTCCTGTGTGCCAGGCCCTGTCCAAAGCACTGGGGTCACTGCAGTGAGCAGGGCAGGTGCCCATCCCTGTCCCTGGGGTGCTCAGAAAGGGGGGAGGGGAAGGAATGGGACAGGAAATAAGGAAATGTATAGTGTGTTAAGTGGCAAAATGTTAAAGTGAGGAAGGGGCTAGATTGTAGAAGAGTGGGAGTGTCTGGGAAGGCCTCCCTGAGAAGGTGAGAGGCAAAGGCCTGAAGGGGGTGAGGGAGGGAGCCATGCAGACTTCTTGGGGATGAGGCCTGGCTGGTGCAAAGGCCCTGGGGCAGGAATGTGCCAGTGTGCTGAGAGAGAGAGGAGATGAGGGCAGGGAGGTGACAGGGCAGAATGTTTGGGGTCTTGTGGGCCACAGGGAGGACTTGGGCTTTTGCTTTGAGTGAGGTGGGAGCCATGGAAAGTTCTGAGCAGAGGAGGGGGGTAACTGACTTAGGTATATCCAGGCTCTTCTGGCTGTTGTGGGTAAACAGAGAGGGGAGAGGGGAGAAGCCAGATCCTGCATCTGATCCTTCTGCTGCTAAGCCTCTTGGAATCCTCTTCGTGACCCTGACTTGGTGCAGCTGCCCAGCCGTGACATGGGGGAGTGAGTGTGCCCCACAATCTCAAGTTCTCACTCAGGTCCCCTCCTACCCCTGCCTTCCTGGTCTGTGGCCTGCAAGGGTCCCTGGGGGGCTGGGATGGCTTGGCCTGAGCAGGGTGCCAGAGACTCCCTGGCAGCTCACATGGCAGATGGGGCTATGCATGAGACTCCTCCCATGGGCACACAAGAGGGACACTGCCCCTGATGGCTGTCTCACCCTCTGCCATGTATCAGTGCTTGCTAGTAGGCTTGTGGGTGAGAATGCCTTTATGCTCAGACAATCTCGGCTTCATCCTGGAAAGCGTTCTGCAGAGCGCATGCCAGCCCTTGCAGACTTCAAGAGGAGACACGGTCTGATAGCTAGAAAGAAGTGTGTGCTCTGGGGGCCACGGCCTAGGGTGAATGGGGGGCTGGCCAATTAGATCACTTGCTTAGACCTGCTAGGCGACCACAGGCAGGTGATCATGCCTCTCTGGACCTTGCTTTCTGCACCCCTAACATGAGGGGGGCAGCAGCTCTCATCTCTTGTCGTCATTGGGAAAACCTGGGAGAAAAACGCTGCTCGGTAGCTCACTTGGGAGACCATGGTGCTGGTAACACCAAGGTTATAGGTTCGGATCCCGTACTAGCCAACTACAAAAAAAAAAAAAAAATTGCTGCTCGTGAAGCCCTGGCAGGACCAGGCCAGGAGACGCCCTCCATGAACGGTCCCCATCCCCTGGAGCTTAGCAGGTTAAGTGTCATTGGTAACCAGTGCCACACAGGGCCCTGCCCAGGTAGTTGTGACATCATGGTGGAGATATGCTGCTGTCCTCTGCAGCCCCCAGTGAGGGCTGGGCCTTCCTTCTTTGGCATCTGGGGGTCTGAGATTGTCATACAGACTGCAGGCCACACAGACGAGCCGAGGCCCCTACTCCTTCCTTCCCCACAAGTGGTCCTGTATTTATTAGCTTCTTGCATCTCCTCTGCCTTGGCCTTTAATATAAAAATGATTCCCTTCATGTGGTCCAAAGGGGTGGACTGTGAAAGCCTCCCCCTTCTTCTTCTGCACACCAGTTCCTGTCTCCAGACGTGAGCCATGTTTCCGGGTTCCTGCCTGACGAAAGAGTAGGAAGACTAGCCTCAGCTTCTCCCCAGGCTTGCTCTTTCACTTTTCTCTTCTTGTTAAAGCATCGTCTCCAGTCTTCCATTTCCTTTGGGGGGCTGCCTGGAGGATTCCACAGGTTATTGATGTGTCCCAATGCCTACAGGGGGACATCCGCCCACAGGGGACATCCAGGTCTTTTTTGCTTCAACAGATACTTGCCCGTTCCTCACTGAGTACACAGGGGAGGACTCTTACAGGGCAGACCCCAGAAGAGGGATCTCTTCTGGGTCAGGTGCACACACATTTAAATTTGAATGGGGGCTGGCTGAATGGGGTCACTTGCTTAGAATTACCAAGCAAGGATTTGGATCCTTATACTGGCCGGCTGCCAAAAAGAAAATTGAATGGGTATCACTAACTCGGTCTCCAGAGCAGCATAATCAGTGCCCCTGCCAGCCTGGATTGGCTTCTGGATCTTCCTTGGGTCATGCACTGGCTCATATAGCACGCCACTGATAGAAGAACCTGCCATTTCTACTCTCATCATCATATCATCATCATCATCACCATCTTGATAGATGTGTGTCTGCTTTCTGCACCCCCACTCAGGTTGGTCATCACTCCGTGTGGGGTGAAATTGTACATAGCCTTCTTTACCTATAAATGCCATCCTGTAAATAGAATGCAGGTCATTGAAAAGCCCCTGGCAGAATCTTTCCCCAAGCATGTGCCTAGGGGCATTTGGGGGACCAGCTCCCCTCCCTCAGCTTTTGTGCTTTGCACCTTGAGTCTCTCTGCCTCTAGGACCAGAAATAGGGACCCATGTTCCCTAGCTGTGAGATTGTGGATGTAAACTTGTGACTGCCAATCTCTGATGACCAATGGTCATTACCAGTCATTCACAGATTTCTTTTTTTTCTTTTTCCTCTTGGAGGCTAGCTGGTTTAGGGATTCGAGCCCTTGACCTCAGTGTTACCAGCACTGCCCTCTAACCAAGTGAGCAAACCAGCCAGCCCTCGTAGATTTCTTACCTGACCCATACATTGCTGCATTAGTTTGTTAGGGCTGCCGTATCAAAAGAACCCCAAAGTGGGCAGCCTAACCAACAGAAAGTTACCCTCTCACAGTTCTGGACACTGAAAGTCCGAGATGGAGGCGTTGGCAGGGTTGGTTCCTTCTGAGGGCTTCTGGTGGTTTGCTGGCAATCTTCGGTGTTCCCGTTCTCTCTCTTCATCTTCACATGGCATTCTGCCTAGGTGTGTGTCCAAATTTCCCCTTTTTATAGAGACACCAGTCATACTGGCTTAAGGGACCACCCTACTCCAAGATGACCTCATCTTGATTAATTATATCTGCAAATAAGGTCACATTTTGAGATTCTGGAGGCTGATTTCAACCCCAGTTTTGGGGGACACCATTCAGCCCATAACAGCGGTCCAGGATGCTCTGTGTGTGCAGCTTGGGCTGGGCCCCAAAATCGACCCCAGGGCCCCAGGAGGCTGGCTCTGCTGTGTGCTGCGTCAGTCACCTCCTCCTCCTTGCGGCCGGCGGCAGGTGGCCAGAGTCTCTATCCTCACCCAAACCACTCCCCTGTCCATTGTTGTTACTTCAGGGCTGTTCCTTTCAGGGTCTTGGCCATGGGTTGGCCCACGATTTAAGGCCCCCATTACAGGTGCGGCATTAACACAGGCCTTTCTGTGTCTCCTGGAAAGAAATCAAGTGTCCACACCCTCCACTTCATGTGGGCAAAGAGCTTTTTGGAATCCGGGCAGCTTGTGCATGCCCCACCCCCAGGGCGTGGAAGAGAACCACTTCATCAGCTGCCAGGCCTTGGTGGCCCCAGCAGCTCTCTTCCTTTAGTTGTACCTGCCCAGAAGATGCTAGAGAACTGCAAGCTGGAAGCTACAGGCTCAGCTGGGAACTGGTCCCCATTGGAGCAGCTGCTTTTTTGGGAAAAGTGCACAGAATACTAGAGTAAATCAAGAATTTGGGGGGGTGGGACTGATTAAGGCAGACAGTGCAGGTACTGAGGGGAGCAGTTTGGAATGCTAAGGAAAACCAAAAGGCTAATAATATATATCATCTTAGTTCCTCACTGTTCACATGGCTACAGAGCTAGTAGACAACGCTGAGGGGACCTTTTAAGGGCGGGCTGGGTTCTGAGGGGCTGCATCTGGTATTATCACATTTTGTCCATTATGTGAGCACTTTAAAGAAAATCAATATGTTAACATTTCTGAAATCAGGAGTCTTAGATGAATTACCATTAATTGGCAGCATTTTTCCATTCTGTGGGCACACCAAATAACAGTGCGTTCTTAGAGTTGATGAATTCTAGAAATCTAGGAATCTAGAAATGCCTTCAGTGCTCACAGCAATCCTGTGGGGTCGATACTGTTACCATCCACCCACTTTCCAGATGAGGAAACTGAGGCTCAGCGGGGCAAAGCTGTCTGTCTAAGTCCTCACAGTATATCAGTGCTGGAGTGCCCCTGCAAGTAGGCTGGGAGGTGAAAGGAACCTGCAGAAACCACCTGAATTGTGGTTTCCTGCCAAATCAAGTTGAGTCTCTGGGCAGAAGCTGCTGAGCTGTGACCCCCAAGCTTCACTCTGCAAAGTGGAAGTAATAACTGACCCCCCTCAGATTCAATGAGTGAATGATTACAGCAGGCTCAGCATGGGCCTGGCTCATAGGAAGTATTTGCCATTGGCAGCTCTCGTACTTTATTTGTTTTAACATCTGCGTGCATTTTGCTACTAAAAAAATGAAAAAAGAAAAGCAAGCCATGTCTTGACTTGGAACATAATTCCAGAGCTGTCTCAAAAACTCCGCTGTGATGTTGTTTCTTCTTTCTTGTAGGATGGTCCAGCAGTTTGGGGTGGACTTTGAGAAGAGGATCGAGGGATCGGGAGACCAAGTGGACACTCTGGAGCTCTCCGGGGGCGCCCGAATCAATCGCATCTTCCATGAGAGGTTTCCTTTTGAACTGGTGAAGGTAACACTCCCAGGGCTGGGCCCCCCTGTCTCAGGTCAGGCACCCTCCTCCTTGCCCTTGAGCCCAGCCTTCTCCCAGGTCACGAGGCTTTGAATTCCTACCTCCCAGCCTGAGCCTCCTGTGGGCAGAGCAGGGCCTGGAGGAGGTGTCCCCATGGGCTTCCTTCCCAGAGCGGGCAGCTTAGAGGTTTTGAGCAGATGGGTATGAAAGTTCCATTTTTTGCCTCTGAGAAAAACCAGTACATATTTTAGTACCAACAAGGTCAAAGGTTTGAATCCCCAGACCAGGCAGCCACAAAACCAAACAAAAAACCCAATACGTGTTAGTTGCAAAACACAGAAAATATAGGTAAACTCACATGGGAAAATGTCCCCATCATGTTGGTGAAGAAAGGAAAAAGCAGGTTACAGAGCCAGCACGTGCAACACAGCATATAGATGACATATATAACATCCTTGCCTATGAAATTGTTCACGTATGTTTTTGTGTAGACAGATCAACAAGGATGTTCCTGAAAATAATCAGCTCTGGGTACTGGGATTTTGGACTTTTTTTTTTTTCCTTTTGGGAGAGTGGTTTGCTCAAAGTTTTACACTTTTTGCAGTGAGCACAGAGCATTTTTATTTAAAAAAAAATTTTTTTTTTCAATAAAAGAATATACACTAAAGGGAGAGAGACACTCATAATCCTGATACCCACAGACAAGGCCTGCTAGGCCGGTGTGTGTGCACGCTTTCAGACTTATTTCTGTATGAGTGGACAAGCCTGCCAGCATCCACAATCACAGCATGTGCCTTCGTCCATACTTGTGAATTTATATATATTTTCTAATCAGAAAACAAATTATGAGAGCCGGCCCGTGGCTTACTTGGGAGAGTGTGGTGCTGATATCACCAAGGTTATGGGTTCGGATCCCTATATAGGGATGGCCGGTTAACTCACTTGGGAGAGCGTGGTGCTGATAGCACCAAGTCAAGGGTTAAGATCCCCTTACTGGTCATCTTTTAAAATAAATAAACAAACAGACAAATTATGTGTTTTGTGCCACTTTTTTTTACATGGTGACTGTCTTTCCAAACTAATCGTGCATGTAGTGGGTTGTTAATGGCAAAGCAATATTTTATAGATGTCCCAATGTGCATTTAAGCAGTCTCCCACTGCTGGACATTTAGATTGTGTTCATATTTTCCAGTAGTTACGAATAATTCTGTAGCTAAATCTTCATAAATTCCTCAAGATAACATTTCTAGTGCATTAGGACTACTGTCTGACAGTGTATATATGTTTTTGAAGGTTCTTGATTTGTAGTCCATGAGAATAAGAAAGTTTTTAAAATTTGTTTTAAAGCCAGTCAAATTTAGCCGAGGGGCTCGTATACCATCTTTAGTGACACTAACGTTAATAAGTTCTAATAACCTACTACCATCAGACCAGCCTCCATAAGAAAGTTTATATGAATTCATTTTCCTACCAGCATAGCTAGAGTGTTGGTTTCACAGCATCCTTTGCTGAAATTGGGTTTTAATTTTTTTTTAAAACTTTGACCAATTAAATATTCTGCCTTGTGACTACAGCCACACATAGGAGATAACATTTCCCAGATACACACCTGCTATGGGGGTGCCCCAGGTACCTCTTTGCATGGGTTTGGTTTATTTCTTCTCAGATGGAGTTTGACGAGAAGGACCTAAGACGAGAGATTAGCTACGCCATTAAGAACATCCATGGAGTCAGGCAAGTTCCACAGGGACAGGCACCATGTCCCCTTTCCCTTAGCAGTGCCCGTCTCCAATCAGGCCCCCCAAAACTCTGGGTGCCCCAATTATGAGGCCTTGAGAGGGCTCTTAGGTGGTTTTCAGTAGCTGTAAGCCTCTCTGCAGATCTCTAAGGACACTTGAGGGCGGATGTGTTTCAGTCTTGGTTGACTCTGTCACAGGCCATAGGGATGTCATGGCTCCTGGTTAAACATGACTGGGTTCCTGCCCAGTTGGTTGGTATGAGCTTCAATCACTATGGTTAACTAAGAAAGCCCACTGCAGATTTGCCTGGGGTTGGGCAGGGGGTCAGTGACAAGTCAGGATTATAGGAACCCAGCATTTGTCCCCAGCACGGGTCCCCCATGAGCTTCCTGGGTCCCCTCCTTATTCCAACCAGGGGGTCGCTCCAGTTGTCCAGCCTTGCATCGCCATAGGGTCCTCAGGTCACCCTAGGGGTTTCCCAGCAGCGGACTCAGGCATCTGACCCCCAGACTTGATGTGTCTTTGCTCCCCCTTGGGGACCCGGCCAGTACCTGTGAAATTGCTGACCGTGCTTTGTTTTTCTCTGACTTATCTCCCCTGCCCCCTGGGTCTGGACGCTTTTAGGACCGGGCTCTTCACCCCGGACTTGGCATTCGAAGCCATTGTGAAAAAACAGGTCGTCAAGCTGAAAGAGCCCTGTCTGAAATGTGTCGACCTGGTTATCCAGGAGCTAATCAATACAGTTAGGCAGTGTACCAGTAAGGTATTGAACCCTCGGCAGGGTGACTCCTGGCCTTGTGGACACGGGGTTCGGGGGTTTGGTATCAGGCTCCCAGTGCTGCATCGGCCCCCACTGGTGCCTTTTACCCCACATTGCCTCGGTGTCCATGCATGTGGCCTCTACCCAGAGGCTGAGGCGGGAGCATGTCAGCCTGGGCCCATCGGGGAGGTGCTGGGCCTCTAGAACTGGCCAGACTGGTGGACAGGTCTCCCTAGGACCCTGATACCAAGCCTAGCATGTGTCTGATGGGATTGGGGGTTTCACTGGGCTGTTGCTTTGCTGCCTTCTGGGAAGCAGAGAGGAACCCCGTGTCAGCTGCTGGAGGCTGAACTCCCTGAACCTCCCTGGCCATCACCTCTTCTTGACAGATGTCCAGCATCCTCAGGCTGCGCCAGAGCCAGCCACTTCTCTGTCCCTGTTGTGCTGGAAAAGGCCTGAACACCCACAGCATAATAAGCACTTGGGTGCCTGGTTTGATAAAGCTGGCTGGGCTCCTAACTGCCCCCGCCAGCTCCCCTACACCCATACCATCCCCCCTGGGCAGCCGTCCTCAGATCCACTCCGTCACCAGTGCCTCTGTGCCACTATTCACAGGTGACTACCTCCACTGGGCAGGACTTGCGGGATCCTCCCACGGACCTGTTTCCCAGGGCAGCACGCTTTGGCCGAGCCGCTGAAGTGCTTCCCAGTGGGCAGTCTGTGCTTGCACGACCAGTGTCCCCAGCGCTCTGGGTTGGCAGGGAATTTCTGCTTGAGCCCTCTGTTCTCAGTCTGGAAAAGCCCTCATTTGCTTCTTAAGCTTCTTCGACTGGAAAAGGGAGGGAAAAAAAACCCAGATTGGTTGGAGATTGTCATTCCAGAGCCTGTCACAGATAGGAAAATTCAAGGCCTCTGCACACCTTGGTTGTCCATATGATGACAACAACCTGTAGAAGTCATGTCATTAAACCCCAGACCCAGCCACCCCTCACCCCCAGCTCAGGCCTCTTTGATCTGAAGCAGCTTTTGGGGCAAATGCGGGCACAGGCTCCTCATGCATGAACTAACAAGCTGACTCTCGTTTCTTCTCTCTCTCTGTCTCCCGTCCCATGTGTGTGGCCTGCACTGTCCCTGGGTGTCTTTCTACCTCGTCCCGCCCTCCACATGACCCAGGACGGGGCTCTTCACCCCCGACATGGCCTTTGAAGCCATTGTGAAAAAACAGATTGTAAAACTCAAAGAGCCGAGTTTGAAGTGTGTTGATCTCGTGGTCTCAGAACTGGCCACGGTCATTAAAAAGTGTGCTGAGAAGGTAACAGGTTTCGTTATTATCATCCATGCATTTGTTCCTCCCGTCTTCTCCCTTCCATTTGTGAGTCTCAACCCGGGCATCTGGAAAATTCTGCCTCAGCAGGAACCCCTTTCTGCGGAACAGTTGTTGCTTAGCAAAGTTGAGACTTTGCATTGGCAGATGAAACGGGGAATTGTATTGTGCAGGGGTCCCACCCTTGTGTCTTTGGCTACTGGCGGGGACAGGAAGCCCTTGACATGACCAGATAAATCACATTTACTAAGCAATGCCTGTTCCTGGGACCCTCAAAGAAATGGGTTTCCCAGCTGTCACCAAAGAAGCAAAACACATTGTCATTGTGTTCTTACTTTAGGGGGGCACTTGAGGGGGTCTCACCAGCTATTTTGACCATTCACTCCATTGTCCCTAACTTGTGGGCCTCACCCACACCGCGGAAGATGTGACTCCCCTGTGAGCACAGTCTGGTTAGGTTACTGCTGCGGAGGAAGGCCAGGGGGTGGTGGGGAGAAGAGTGGGTGCCAATGATGCAACAATCAGGACTGGTTTTCCGCAAGGGGGTCCCTCTGAGGTCGATAGCCCAGATGCCACCCCCACTATTCTAGAACAGGTGACATGAGCTCACCAGCTTGGCAGTGGCCCTCACTATTCCCGCTGTCACCCGGTGCTGGGTGGGAGGGGGTTCCCAGGACTTGCAGGCGGCAAACGCATGCCACCTGCTTTCTCTGCCACCTTCCCCCTCCCAGCTGCTAGCCCAAAAAGCATCTCTGCTCTTGCATGGGCACCCTATTGCTACCTCCAGTCCACCGTCCCCCCACTGTCCTGCTCTTGTCTCCCAGCTGGAGCAGCTATGACACAGGTGCAGGGTGAGGACTCGGTGGGAACACCCCTTGTGTGCCCCCTACCCCCCTACATTTTCTACTTGTGTGGTTCACGTTGCTTCCTGTGCCACGAGTACTCAGCCAACGCGGACACTCTGCTTGCCCCCCAGCTCAGCTCCTACCCCCGGTTGCGAGAGGAGACAGAGCGGATCGTCACCACTTACATCCGGGAACGGGAGGGGAGAACCAAGGACCAGGTATTGGCTTTTGCTCTTATTTCCAGGTGTAATTCACATGCAGTAAATGTTGAGTGTACAGTTCTGTGGGTTTTGTCAAATGCACACAGCAACTTAAGTAACTCCCACCTTGATTGAGATACAGCACGGTTCTATCACCCCCAAATTCTTGTTCTTGTGCCTCTTTGTAGCTACTTCCCAAACCCCTCAGCCCTGGTACCCACTGGTCGCTCTCTGTCCCTCCAGTTTTTGAATAGACGCCTACAGTTAGTAGCCTTTTGATGCTTGACATCCTTCTCTTGGCGTGTTGCCTTTGTAGTTTCATCCATGTGGTCTGTTGTGCATGTCAGTAGCTTGTTGCTTCCTGTTGCTAGATAGTGTTTCGGGGTATGGATGGGCCACAGCTCACTTATCCATTTGCCCACTGGGGGACATCTGGACGTTTGCTTTTTATGTTTTAGCCCTTTCTCGCTAAGATGTCCAAGCACACGCAAAGGTAGAGGGGGACATGCTCCCACCAGCTGCCTCTGCAGCATGAGTCTCATCTGTCACCTGCCAAGCCCTGGGCCGTCATCACACCTTCTCATGGCCCACGACCTGCTTCAAGTCACTTTCCCTCAGTTGTCTTCTGTGGCCTTTTAGCAACTGTTTGTTATTCTCATTATTTTATTTATTTTGGTGGCTGGCTGTGCAGGAACCCGAACCCTTGACCTTGGTGTTACAACACCGTGCTCTAAGCCAACTGAGCTAACTGGCCAGCGCTTTGCACCTGTTTGTTCAAAGCAGAACCAAATTGATGAGGCTACGTGTTGTATTTACTGGTTATTTTACTGTCAGGAACGGTTCTGTGCCCTCGCCATTGATGGGGAAGAAACCAGCTCATTTGTCCTTCAGAGTGTCCCCAAGTTTCTCTTGCTTTCTTGGGGAAATAGTCCACTTTGTCCTTGTTGTCTTGTAGCTTCTGTTGCCTGGAAGTTGTACCAACAGCCTGAGAAGTTCCAATTCATTTCGTTGAGGTGGTTGCCAAGAATGCTGCTGTGTCTCTCAAAGCCACCACAGCCCCTAGTGCCCCCCTGTTGATACTGCCGGGCTTGATCCAAGAGATCAGAGATGATGAGACTCAGGCCTCAAAAAACCAGTGACAGTGGCTCCCACGGATGGGGTACCCTGGCATTTTCCATTGGCCCCACCAGGTCCAAGTGCTTTGCCCTGTTTTATGCTCAAGGGCTTGGAGGCACAGGTTGGGAAGTGATTGGCCAGGGCCAGTGGGAGCCCAGTGGGGAACCCAGAGCCCCTCCTCCCCAGAAGCTTGGCTTGTTCTTAGCGGGAACCAAGCCAGTGAGCTGTCTGGCCCATTGTTCCCATAGACCAGCCTCATCCTGGGTAAAATAGGACCAGTAGCAGGGAGGGAGAGTTTCAGCAGTACAGTGGGCTTGCACGCACCTGTCCCTTATTTGAGACTGTGTTCTTACTGGCTTGTGTGTGTATGTATGTGTGCACACGTGCATGGGTGCCCGTTTGTGTGTGTATTTTATTTTAACATTCTCACTGGGCCAAGTTGGCTTGCAGTTTTAATGCAGCATTTACAACATGCTAGGCGCCAAAGACTTTATGTACTCAGTTGGTTAGAGCAAGTGCTGATAACATGAAGGTCTGGGGTTCAGTCTCTGTACCAACCAGCCAGCAAAAATAAAGACTTTACGTACTATAAATGATTGAATCCTATGCAGTTGGGCCTCCTGTCACCCCATTCTACAGCTTGGCGACATGAGGCCTAGGGTCACACGGCTTGTTGGTGGTCTAGCTGAGACTCCAGCCTGGGTGGTCAGCTGTAGAGGCCATGCCTGTGACTTCCACGCTGGGCTGCCTGGCTCTATTCTGTTGGGCCTTGACGTCTGGAAGCACTCATGCCCCATACCCCCTGCCCCCTGCTGATCTAGCCCAGGGAGTGCGGAGTGCATAATGTGATCCCTGCTGGCTGGACCCTGCCTGGGAAGTTGCCTGGTTCCCGGGCCCCCCGTGCTGGCGGGTGCAGCAAGTGCTCCAGCTGCTATCCCTTCTTGCCACACTCTAGTGTATACTCACAGCGCCCCCCACTTTCCCCCAGATTCTTCTTCTGATCGACATCGAGCAGTCCTACATCAACACCAACCACGAAGACTTCATTGGATTTGCCAAGTATGTACTTTTCAGCACAGTGGCTGGTGGGTGCCACTTCCTGCCCTCAGAGCCAGTCCTTGAGGGCAGCAATGGAGCTGGGATCCGCCTGAGGGTGAAGGCAGAGCCATCTGAGAATATCTGCAAGCTTTTCTGGGCCAATACTGGCCCCCATCCCATTGTCCCCAACCAACATTGCCTTCTGTGGGGCATCGCAGTGGTTAGTTTAAAGGAAAAGGTCCTGTGGTTAGACACGTGGAGAAAGGGTGAGGCCAGCCAGCCCTGTGCTTCCTCTCTTGCAGGACTTCTCAGTGCTTTTATAGACCTATGTGTAGCTTTTCTTAAACTTGGCCCTTTGGTGGAATGCATCATGGGCTCAGGGTTCCAGAGGCTGCTCTTAGGGAAGTGCTGCTCAAGATCTCTCTGGCTTCCAGCCATACATTATAGGCTTAAAACCAGAACCTTCCATGGCACCCAGGTGAGGGGCCAGAGTGGGGACCTCTGATTATGGTAGGGTGTAGACATGAATGCAGGTGGATTCGGGTGTTGCCCACTGATTCCATCAGCCCCTGGGCCCCCTCAGTGAGCTTGGGTGTCCTTCAGATTGTTCTGGTAGCTCACGCAGGTCTTCTTGCCTGAGGCTAATAGAATCACTGCCCAGTGGTAGCCAGCTTCCTTGTATTCATTTAGCAGATACTGCTGGTGTGCCAGGCACTGGGATAGAGTAACGAGCAAGCCCAGACCCAGGTCCCCACCCTCAACAGGCCCCACATGAGAGAGAGACATAGCATGCTCAGTGCCGGGAAGGGGCTATGCAGGGCCCGTGGGAGTCCAGAGGGTGTCCTTCTGTCCTGGCCTTGGAGGTCCAGGGAGGCCTCCTTGAGGAGGGCCTGCTAGAGCCACGTCTTGGGTAGAACATTTATCAATGCTCTCAACAAAGTTAACTGAGCATCTATGCTTGGTTGGCCACATGGTAGGTGAGCAGAAGGAAGGAGTGAGGAATGAATGAGTGAGCAGTTGGGGGTGTGATCAGAAGCTCCTCTCTGAGCCCAGATGAACCAAGGGCCCTGGGTGGGCTAGGGAGCCCCTCCTGCCCCTGTTCTCCCAGCCATGTATGGACTGAAAAGGCCGCCCCCCTCTTTGGTTTGCTGCTGTTCTCCTCACCGTGATGTCTCTGCTCTCACACTTCATCCACAGTTCCTTCTCACAATCTCTCCTGTTTTTCCTTTGACCACTCTTTCCTCTGGATTCCTGGGCCTTCCCACTTTCCCCAGCTGTTATTATACTGAGCAGCTGGTGACCGGGTGGGTATTGCCTGCTGTGTGCCTTTTCTCTGGTGTGTGAATGGGGACGCCCTGGCTGGGTGGCTCCAGCCCTGGGTGGGATGTCCCAGGGGCCCACTGAGTAGCTATGGAGCACCTTCTTGGAGCCAAGTCCAGTGCAGGGTCTTTGCACTAGGACAGTGAACGAGCTGGCCACAGCCCCCGTCCTTGCAGAGCCCACAGGCAAGGGAGATGGAGCCAGTTTACAAATTGTCACAAGGAAGATGAGGTTGGCAGAGAGTAGGTGAGGGTTGTGGGAAAGGGGAGTGAGGGATGTGGCCTGGAGAGACTTTCCTGAGGAAGCTGTGACAGCCAGGTGACAGGTGGGGGAACCCAGAGAATTGGGGACAGGGAAGGAAGGCTGAGAGGCAAGAGCATGGGGAGACCAAGGCAAGGTGGAGTGATGGAGGTGGCAGCCAGGCTCTTTAGCCAAGAGGGCTCTGAAGGTCGCAGGAAGGATTTTGGACTTTCCCCCAAAGCAGTGGGAAATCTGACTGGGTCCAAGCATAGGAGCGGAGCCACCATGTGGGCTGCCATTTAAGGGAGGCAGGTGAGGGTGGGAACCAGGAAGCCCTTAGCACGTATCTCCTCTGGGACTTCTTATCACCCAGCTATCGCCCGGTCACACCTCCTTCAGATGCTGTTGGTCAAAGTCCTTCCTGTGTGTAGATGTTCTGGGCTTCTTATGCCCTCTAATCACTAAAGCAGGACCCAGAGAAGAAGCCCTGTAATAAACTCATCGAATGTTAAGAAAACTGTTGGGTAAAATTCCACATCCATTCTTCACTTTCCAGCCTTTACTGCTCTAGGAATAGAAGCCTATCTTAACACACCCACAGTCTGCCTTACCCAACAGCCAATGTGAACTTTAAGGCAACACTCCAGAGGTGGTTAGTAAAGGAATGAGACAAAGCTGGTTTGCTTTTTCTTATTGTTCTGAAAGTTCCATCTAAAGCAATAAGATAAAAAAAAATATGATGGATAAGTCACAAGAGTTATAAACTGTTTGCAGGTTCATGATATGATTGTTGGAGCAGAAAATGTTAGAACCAACAATGGGGTTGAGTAGGTGCCCACGTATTAAATCCAGGGGCCTTCATCTGTGCCAGCACCAACTAGCCAGGAATTAGGATAGATAAAGAAAAGAGATCTGGGATTGTGGACAGATAGGGACCTTGTAGAAACCCTGTTGACCTTGAATATCGTTGGGTCAGGAGCCATGCAAGATGAGTGGTGTTTTCATGGTGAGCAGTTTTCCCGCGGTCTGACCTGGGTTGGAGGACCTTATGGTAGAGCCACTCCCATGCTGGTGTTGGGGTCAGGGATGGGAAGATAGAGCGAGAAGCCTCAAGTTTTGATGCCCAGCCAGCCTGGTGCTCCTATTACCCCAGAGCCACCTTGGCTACCTCTAGGTCACCTGGGACTCCAGCTTCTCATGCTCCCTCCTGGAAGCTCCAGGATTCCTTGACTTGTGGAAATAACCAGCACTTTCAGGGGTGGCTGAGCTCAGAGGCTAGAAGCCTCAGTTTAACCAGATACATTTTCTTGTTCCGCATGCCCAAGCTGTTGTCCTTGGGCAGCTCTTTGTGTGCAAGGGGCTTCTTTCCGCCTCTACCTGTAGCTGGTCAGTTGGCCCCCAAGGGAGAGAACCCCCACGTGGGCCACCGGGGCCTCCTGCTGCTCATCCCTCCCAGGTTCTTGTCCACATGACCCTTCTCTGTACTTCGGTTTCAGCGCCCAGCAGAGGAGCACGCAGCTGAATAAGAAGAGAGCCATCCCCAATCAGGTAGCCCACCCCTCCATGGCTAACGCTGCACCCTGAGGGTGGGAGGGCCCTAAGGGACCACTGAGGTCCAGCCAGAAAACAGTCTGAGAGCCTAAGCTCTGGCACGGCCTAGGGGGCAAATTCTACTCACCCCAGAAGGCCCTGTCTGACATCCAAGGCAGGGTTAGAACTTGATCCTCAAGACAGGCACAGTGTAGTCTGAGACCAAATTGGGTCTCCCAGCACCAGCTCCATGCCTGGAGAAAGCTGGGCCACAAGGTTTTGTACCTAGATACATTGCCCAGCCAGGGGCCTTGTGAAATATGAATGGGTTATAAATGCCAGTTTTCATTGCCTCCCCCCACCCCCCTTTTTAAAGAAAGCACATCATCTTTGCAAAATTTCTGCTTATATTTCCCCCTCGTCCATGTGGGATGGGGGTGGGGCGGGGGTTCTCCTGTTTATCTTGCACGATGATAGAGCCCCTTGGAAAGAAGAACGTAACCACTGCATGATTTTTTTTTTTTTGCGCTTGCCTTAGGTAATACATATGTTGTTGCTTTTTTTGTTTCTGATGATGATAATGAATTAAATATTAACACCATGAATATAATTAATAGCATGTAATTTTTTTTTCTTTTGCTGTTTTTCCCCTGCTCTTCTCTTCTCCCATTTTTTGTGCTTTTCCTGCTTTTTCTCTGTCCCGTCACGTCCCTTCCGTCTCTTTTCCTCTGCCTGCTCTTCCCTGATTTACCCACAACCCTAACTTTGCGTTTTCAAAGGGGGAGATCCTGGTAAGTACCTGTTTAGTGTGGTAGCAAACGTTAGAGACTCTAGTAGTGATGGAGACCCCACCCACCCTGTAACATTCCCTTCCCTTTCCAAGATAACAAAAAAAACCCATTAAAAATCGAGCTAACCTGGACATCCCATGCTTCTTTGTAAGTTGACTGAGACACTAACCTGCCTGCCACCCTTGTCGGAGGCCCACCCTCCCTCCACCTGATTCCTGGCAGTTTACCTGGTTTGCTATAGGTCAGGGATGGCAAATATCAGCTTACACACTGTCCCTGCCCCCTGTCACATCCCTGGTCACGGAAGATTCTGCTCATGCCCCACTGGAGTTCCTCCTTGTCACTGCTGATCTCCTTCTGTCTCCCATGCAGACATCACTCGTTGATTAGAGCTTGTTTTTTATATGTGGATTTCCCCCTCCTGTGCCCATGGCAGGCATGGCTAATGAATCCCGTACTCTTTCCCCATCACGTGCCTGTGGCAGACGTTGCTAATCAGTCCTGGCATTTTTCCCTAATAAGCATGCCACCACTCCCTGTTCTGTGGCAGATGTGACTAACTGATCAAGGTTTTCTTTTTTTCTTCCACATGGTACCCCTTCCTTTGCCCATGGCAGGCATGACTAATTGATCAGAGACCTCTTTCCTAGATGCTGCCAAAATCCTCCTGCCTTCATAGCAGATAGGACAATTGATGAAGCTGTTCTGTTCTACTTGTCCACTTCCCTTATCCTTTACCTGTGACAGACATCACCAATTGATTCTAGCACACTTTCCTGCCACATCCAGAATTCTAACTGCAGTGTTCTGTGTAGGAACTGCACAGATTGGCGTGGCCCCCCAATATGATTTGTATTTGCCATCCCTGCTGTAGTGAACATCTCTCCCCCTTGTGCGGAGCCCTCAGCTGGGCCCGGGCTGGGGCATCAGGAGGGTGTGAGGCCTGGCCCAGCCCAGTGGGGAGCACACACCGCTCAAATTTGAGAGCTGAGCCCATGTCAAGCTGCTCACCAGAGGTAGCTGGCCTCAGCCCCAGCTCTCCACCTTGGGTAGTACCACCCAGGCCTCCAGCCCTAACAGAGGCTCCTTTTCTCTGGCCACTGGGCAGGCTCTGCTGCTGCCCTCTGGCAGAGATCTTCTGGCAACCCTGGATCTTTCCGGTAGCTGAGCCGATCCTGTGCCAGGCCCTCATTGCGCCCAGGTCTTGGAAGACGCAGACAGGGCTGAACTGCGAGCCTGGATGGGTGGGGGGCAATGGTGGGAGGAATAAATTGGCCTGGGGCCCATGGTTCCCACTTCCCTCACATGTTGCCCCCAGTCACCTTTGAACTTGAATGCTTTCCTTCCCCCAACAGGCCAAGCCAGGAGCCTGCTACTCTCCATACCCCAATAGGTTTAGTTGTTCTTTTCCTACGAGATTCCACACCCTGGCCACAAAGCCCAGCCCTGCCATGAGTGTGGCCATTGGGCCCTGGGACTCCCAGCCCTGCCCGGGGAGGAGGCCAGCCCAGCCCACCCGTAGACCCCTGCTGTTTGGCTTCTTGCTGCTGCTGGGGCCGGCTTCCCTCCTGTCCCTGCGTACCTGCATGCCTGTCACTGTGCATCCCGGACCACGGTAGCCTGCCTGCCTCTCAGTCTCTGCCACCCCCACCCCACGCCACTTCCTTCGAAGCCCAGTCCCCTTAGGCTGTGCCCCCTGGGCACAAATCTGGCTTTTGGATGAGGAAGCAGCCTTCCTTCTCTCTGGACTCAGCATCTGTGTCTGCCGCCCATCACTTGCAGATCCCCAGGGTGGGATTTTGTTTCTGATCCCCCTTGGGCTCCCACACAGGCAGCCCTCGGTGGCTTGAGGGGAAGGGCGCCTTTGGGGCTTCTACCAGGCCTGACCAGCAGCCCCTGCTCCCAGCCTCCTGCCCTGAGGCTCGGGTGTGCCCCACCCTGTGGCTCTGAGCCCCGAAGCACAGCCAGGGCCTTCTGCCAGCTCTGACTACTGCTAACCAGGGTGAGGGCAGGTGAGCTCAGCCACCCAGGGGTGGTTGGGGGGGGGGGGCCTATCTATCCCCATGGGAAATGGCTGGGCCTGGGAGTGCAGGGGCCTGGACTTGGAGGGATTTCTTCTCTGGGGGAGCACCAACAATGAGTTTCCCTGGTTGTCACTCAGTGACTGAACTGTCTGCTAAATGCTCACTCTATGCCTGGCCCTGGGCTAAGACCAGACAAGGCACCCCCCACCTCCCGCTTCCCCCCGCCTCGGTTGAACATAGGACATAGAAACCCACTCAGTGCAGGGTGGGGTGTGCTTGCTAGAAGGGGGGCTCCCTTCCGGGTCCTGCACAGGTCAGCCTTGGCCTGCGTCTGGAGACCAGTCTTGCCAGTAGCTTGACCAACCATCCTGGTTTTCCCAGGATTGAGTGCATTCCCAGAACACACTCAATTTAACCTTCAGTATTAAAACCAGGCAGTCCTGGGCAAACTGGGATAAGCCAGTCACCCTGTTGCCAGGGAGGATACCATGACCTCATTGGGCTTGCCAGCCTCTGCCCCTTTGCCTGCCAAGCAGCCCGTGGGTGAGCACGGGCCAGAGGTAACTGCCCACTCCCGAGATCTGTCTTGTCCCAGGAAGGGAGACATCTGTGCCCTTGGCATTAACAAGGGCCCGCTCATGCTGTCCACAGCCTGGGCAGGGACTTGAGCATGGCGCAGGGCTCCCTGGGCACCCTGTCACTGCATCCACCTTTATGGCTTTCTGAGGCTTGGGGCCCACATCCAGCCACCAAAGAGAGGCAGGGGCTGCAGACTGGAGGCCCTGTTCAGATTTGACAGGCCTGGGGGCAGGTCAGGGTAGGCAAGGTGGAGCTCCTCCAGAGAGCCACCCACTAGGGAGGCACCATGCCCCAGATTCATCCCATGAGGCCCTGTCTCTGGTGCTCCTGCTACACCCTGCCACGGGGGCTCAACACCAGCCCTTCCCAGCTGTCCTTGGCCACGGTCAGCCCACCTTCCGCAGCTTGGTTGAGTCTGTCGCTGCCTTGGTCCACGGGGCCCTGCTGGTGCGTCCTCATGCTTCCTGTTGCCCCAGGGTCCCCAGTCCAGAGTGGTGGGGGGCTCCAGCCCACATGTACTTCCATGGCCCAGGGAGTGTGGGAGTGTGGTTCCCCAGGCTGCCTGCATGTATTTAGCTGTCAGGTGAGTCCCCCGGGCAGGCCTGGGCTCTGACCCCCACTCTAATGATACCTACGGCTAGACAACCCGATCGTGGAGCCTCCCAGCTCAGAACCCTGATGTGTCAGTCAGAAAAGTGTGACTGCAGGGCTTGAAGCCACCTTATGGCATGATCCTTGCCCCTGATGTCCCCTTTAGGATCTCTGGGGAGGTCCCCTGGGCTCAAACCTTTGTCCCCAGCCCTTTGGGTGGATGTGTCTCCCACCCCTGTGAGCTGGGCACATTGCACTTCTGCAGGCTGGCCCCCTAAATAGAAAGAACCACTCTATAGCACGGGCGACTCCTCCAGGCCTCCTGCAACAGTACCTTCCAGAGGGTGTGAGGGGGCCAGGGCATCCCCCAAATAAGTGTAATTCCTTTAATGTCACGCTTCAAGTGCCATTGCCTCCCACACAAGCCTGAGAGCATGTTTTGCCTCCTGAGTTAACTCAACCTAACAACCCCAAGTGCAGGAGGGCGCCTGGGGGAACCTGCTTTCCCTATCAGCCCTGGGCCAGTGACTCAGTGTCTGTCCGCTCACCTGCTCAGGCATCCCGCATTGGTTTCCAGCTGGAAATGCTTGGGGCAAGGTGGAGTTGGGTTTTCTTGGCTTGGGGCTGGTGGTATCTCTGCCGTGGTCCCCAGCTTTCCGCCTTGCTGTGGGGCAAGGGTGCTGGCCGCTGCAGTTGGGGGTAGGCTGGGGTGGCAGGACGGTGTCCCCCTCTAAGCCGCGCTCCCTGCCCCTCCAGGTGATCCGCAGGGGCTGGCTGACCATCAACAACATCAGCCTGATGAAGGGCGGTTCCAAGGAGTACTGGTTTGTGCTGACAGCCGAGTCACTGTCCTGGTACAAGGATGATGAGGTGAGTGGCTGGCGAGAATGGGTGGGCGCTCCTCACACCCTCTGCCTCTGGGCAGCACTCATTCATTCATTCATTCATTCTTTCTCTCACTGACTGCTCGTGCATTTGAGAAAGGTTCTCTGAGCCCACTGTGTGTGCTCAGAGCTGACCATTAGGGCCGTAATAGCTAGGGTTGGAGGGCAGGCTGGAAGTGGACCCTAGCCTGCAGTGCCACTGTGAGGGGCCCTTACTGTCATGAGAGGGGCACCACCAAGGGTCTGGGACTCAGGCTCATGGCCAGGTTACTGGGGTGTGTAGGTTCCATTTCCTCTGGACTTGGCCAGGCCCTTAACCTCTCTGGGCCTCAGTTTCCCTGTCTGTAAAGTTGGATAGAATGGTCCCTGCCCACCATGAGGTGCTCAGCCACGGTGTCTATAGAATGATCCACGCATGCTTGTCTTTATGAGAAGGAGGTAGGGAGGCCTCTGGGACCAGTGGCTGTAATAACGCGAGAGCTGCGATCGTGATGAACCTGGGGGCAGCCAGCCCCACGGCACCCTCTGTGGGCAGCATGGCCAGGAACTGCCATCCACGTCACTCCCCCTTGTGCTGGCCTGGCCTCCTGTCCTGATTGGCCCATTTCCTACGTAGTTCTCTTAACATAACAACGTAACCATGTAACCACTGTTTGGCAGCTTGGGAGGGAAGCCACTTCTTGCATGTGACTGTTGCTGCTCTGATGCTCACCAGGTTGGTGTCTGAGGGTGACCAACCGGGGGAGCTGTTTCTGTCCACAGCCAATGCCATATTAGCTGGCCTATTAATTGGGGTCTGTAACAGAGACCCAAAATGAAGGCACTTACAAAGATGGAAGTCTTTCTTGCTCATGTCTTGGTGAGCTGGGTGGCCCTGTGCTGTGAGGCCATCCAGGGCCCGGCTCCCCCTCTTCTGTGCAACCTTAATAGAGGGCTCCCCCTTGTGGTCCAACATGGCTGCCTGTGCCCCCCACCACGTGGTGTCTAGCAGCCCCAACGAGGCGAGGAAGGCCTTGCTCCACTCTCAGGCCTCTGACCAGAACCTAGTCACACAGCCATTGCGTGTGGGAACCGCAAGGCCAGCTAAAAATTCTAGCACTATCTAAGAGGGAAGCAGGGATCAGCAGTTTCTGAGCATGAGAGCTGGGGCTCGCTGCCCGGAATTTCACCAGCCTCACCCAGATGGCCTCACCCCTTCGTGTTTGCCCACTTACAAAGTCAAGACCGCAGCCATCCCCTCGAGGGGCAGAGGGAGGAGGGTGCTCATGTTTATGAAGCCCCCGCCCCGTGCCAGGCTCACTGGCTATAAGAGCCCACGGAGGCCACATGTGAAGGACACCCTACCCCCGTCCTCAGTATGTCCTCACCTTCACCTTGCAGATGGCACTGTTGTTGCCCCATTTGTCAGGTAAGAAATCTGAGTAGTGATTTGCCCCATTCCATAGAGCAGGAGAGGATCTCCTGTGTTGTGGGTGCCTCACGTGTGGACATCTGCAGGCATGTGCTCTCTGACTGGAGGGACACCTCAGCCCCATGTCTGGAACACTCTCCCATGGCCCAGGCCAGATGCGGTTACTCCAAGGGAAGGTGTTTTGGGGTGAAGTGTGATCACCCTCCTCCACAGGAGGCCATAGACTGATCCCTGGAATGTTCCTGGAGTCTCAGGAGCCCTCAGCCCCTTGCAGGACCCTGGGGGGTGGGGGGTGGGGACTGTTCCTAAACCCAGGGTGCTGGGGTCAGCAGAGCCATCATACAAGCATTTCTGAGGTGCCCACGGAACCCTCCAGAACCCCAGATCCAGTGAGCCTCAGAGGGTTGGGAGGTAGAGGGAGGAGGAGGCCTGGCAGGTCTGGGGCCTCCTCCCCCCACAGGCTCCTCAAGGAACCCACGTATCCGGATCTGATTGCTCCTCAAAATGGTGTAGGTTCGGGGGGCAGCGTTTTCACCTCTCCCGGCTCTTTCCTCCTGGCGGGCTGAATCTCAGTCTGTTCTGTGGTATGTCAGCTGTCAGGCAAGCTGAAGGCCGAGCCCCTGCCTTTTGGCTCAGGGGTGTGAGGATCTATTGGGGTACTCAGACTGGGAGCACCAGGCCTGGGACAGGGAGCCCTGGGGGCTCCTGGGCCCAAGCCCTAGCCTGGTGATCTGCTGCCTGGCAGCATGGTAAGTCCAGTTTTAAGAGCTCTTCTTCCTAAACTTGGGAGGGGCCCTTTGTCTTTCCCTTGACTGTGGGTTGAAAGCAGGAGCCCCAACCCTCCTTGAGGGCCCCAAACTGGAGGCAGGGGAAACACTGGGCGGAGGGTCGGGCGCCGCGGTAATGAGAACCAGCAGCCCCGTGAAAGGGGCCCTGTGTGTGTCCCAGACACAAAGCAGCCTAACGGTGGAGGAGCAGGCATGAAATCTTGTCCCCCCACTGCCCAAGTGAGAATCCCAGTAGGGACCTTGGAGTCACATGTGGCAGCCACCCCCAAGGGTCAGGCTAACTTAGAAAAGCCTCAGTGAGAGGCGAGACATCAGTATTTCTTTATTTAAACGATAAACAAGAGGAGACATTTACAGCCTCAGGGTAGGGATAGGGGGACAATTTGGCCAGAGTCCCCCAACCCCTCAGCTGGCCTCAGGGCTCCCACTGCCTTTTCCTGAAGCCTCTTCTGTCCAGGCCCTTCTTCCCTCCAGAATCTTCTGTTTGAGTCTCCACCCCAGTGTGAAACAGGAAGATGACACTCACCTCTGGGTCTGCCCTGCTCTGATGGTGGCAGCAAACTTAGGGGGCTGGTGGGGGGCCCATCCTGACGCGCCGCTTGCCCGAGCCCAGCCTAACCAATGTGCAGACTACTGTACACATTCAGAGCCTCCTGAACAGGTAGTCTGAACACTGGGTTGGCGGGGCCGGCTGTCCATCCTGCAGGCCCCCCAGGCAGCAGCAGGGCCACCATGCCAGGCGAGGAAGCCACCGCTCCTCCTGCGACGATCCACTCCGTCTCTTCTGACGTGGCAAGGCTGGGGCCAGCTCGCATCTGGAGAAAGTTGTGGGTTTTCAGGAAATCCTAAAGAGGGGGTGGGGAGGAGGGTGGGCGTGAGGGCGGGTTTGGGTCCGTGGCCTCTGTGCACAGGACAAGGTCTCTTTGGGGGTCGGGCTGGGGAGGAGGGCGCCTGCCTGCCGCCGTGGCTATGCGTGTGTGTGTGTGTGTGTGTGTGTGCGCGCGCGTGTACGCGCGTGTGCGTGCCGGCAGCATCAGGAAGGCAGCCGCTGCGTTCTGGGCGGAATCATACTATAAACAGTTCCAGATGTGGCGTCTCGTTTGGAGCCCAAATGGACTGTGACTCAGTTACTTGGCCTGGTGGGCTGACTGGAAGCTTCCTGCCTTGTGACATGATAGGGTGGGCGTAGCAAAGGCCCCTCAGAGACTTCCAGGCAGGGGGCAGGATTTCCTGCAGAGCCCCCCATCCTGGCCCCTTCAAAAGCCCCCAAAGCTCTTTCCCCAGAGGTTGGAGGGGCCCAGGTCCTGCATTCCCTGGCCTTGCCTGGGATGAATGGTATAGCCCCTTCTCTGGGGCTCCCACTCTGCAGCCTGAATGGGAGCAGGGGCATTTCCGCTTCCATGGCCACTGGGCCCACCTTCCTGCACCCCTCCCTGCCCCTTCCTTGCCCAGCACCTGGTAGGCTTACCCTGGAGCCACTCACAAGAGCCTCAAAAGAAAAGCCCCCGTGCCTCATGAGCACCAGCTCTGTGGTGGGCACCAGGTTCAGCACTCTGACACTTCATGTCTGTCCTCATTTGACAGATTGGGAAACTGAGGCTCAAAGGGTTGAAGTGACTAGCCCAAGAGCACATGGCCGGGAAGGAGCAGAACTAGCGTTCCATCACTGGGCTGCTGTAGGCTCCATTCTGGGGCCTTCTTGCAGCACAGTGACAGGATGTGAGAACCTGACTTTGGGTCACAGGGACCTGGCTTCTGAAATCCCTCTGTGGCCCATGCTGCCCATTGTGTGGCCCTAGGCAGCCGTCTTCCCTCTCTGAGCACAGTGTCAGATTGGAGAGCAGGATTACGGGAGCTGATGGACGAGCAGTGCTTGGCACTGGTCACTGAGAGCTGCTCTTACTATTGTTGCTGTGGGTCATGTGGGCATGTAAGTCAGGGTCCCTGACTCTGGTTTCCTGATGTAGAAAAGCTGGTTCATGCCACACACGTGCATACACTCACAAAGACTGAGGACCCATGGTGATGCCCCTGAAAGGACCCAGCTCCATGTTGGGCACACTGCAACTGCTTAGCCAATGTCTCTGGGTGAGCCCAAGGCTCCGGGGTGCCACCACCAGCTCCATGACACCCCTGGCTGAAGGGAGCACTGTCTCTGAGCTCCCTTCCCAGAAGCGGAGGGAACTGCCATGCCCCACGCTTGATTGGCACTTCCTGAATGGGGCCACCCTTAGAATGTGAGTGACACTTCTGTAGCACAGGGGCCCTGGCATCAGTGTCCCGGCTCTGGGATCATTTGAAGTGACTGAGGTTTAAATTCCAGCCCCTCCCCTGCTCCTTCCTGCCTCAGTCTTCCTCAATAAAATAGGGTCACAGTGGCGACTCACTCCTAGGCTCATTGTGAAAACAGCCCAGTTCACGGTTCTACTCGCTCTGCCTGGACAGAAGGAGCGGTTGTGTTCTGGGTGGAGTCAAAGCTACTGATCTGAGCATCCCCTGTGTCAGCAGTGAACAAAGACAGGAGTCCCTGCCCCCAGACCAATGAGTCCAGGTGACAGGCAGTCACCTAGGTCAATAAGGGCACAATATGGGGTGTGTTATGTTATGGGGGGTGGCCACCAAGGGGAATGGGGGAGAGAAAGTGCAGGATAGGGGGAGGGCAGGTGTGTCCCCTCTGCACAAAGACCTGAAGGAGACATGGAGAGAGTCATGTTCCAGACTGAGGCCCCAATTGTGCAAAGGCCCTGGGGGGGGAATGTTCCTGGGATGTTCAGGGAGTGTCAAGGAGGATGTGTGAGGAAAGAAGTGCAGTGGCACATGAGTTGATCCGTGTAAAGCGGCCAGCACAGAAACACCAGGTGTTGGCAGTGGCCCTCGCTGCACTCCCTGGCCCAGAGCACCCTTGAGTTGTTACTTAGTCCACGGTGTCTTCTCCCTTCTTTCCTTTTTTGGGGCAGCTGGCCAGTATGGGGATCCGAATCCTTGACCTTGGTGTTGTCAGCACCCTCCTCTACCAGCTGAGCTAACCGGCCAGCCCTCTTCCTCCTCTGCCCGCAGGAGAAAGAGAAGAAGTATATGCTGCCCTTGGACAACCTCAAAATCCGCGACGTGGAGAAGGGCTTCATGTCCAACAAGCACGTCTTCGCCATCTTCAACACGGAGCAGAGGTGAGGGGCCCACAGGGGCTTTGGCAGGGCTTGGGGTCAAGACCAATGGCCTCATTCACAGACATTCAACAGCGTTCAGTGAGCACTTGCTGTCAATGGGCCCTGCCCTGGGCTATCACATTCTAGAAAGGGAGTGGAGTGAGAAACAGAAAAGTGCCATGGGTGCTTCTGATGCTGGGTCAGGGAAGACTGGGCAGAGAACAGGGACGAAGTGTGGGTCCAAGTGAGGTGGGAGCCTGGAGGGTTCCTGAGCAGAGGGATGGGATCTGGCTCAGGTGTGCACAGACGCCCTCTGGCGGCTGTGGGGGGAACAGAACAGGAGCTGGGGTAGACCGAGGCAGAGGCGACTGGGCTGGGCCAGGTGGGAGGTGATGGGATCAGACCTGGGTGGGGCCAAGGTCATTGAAGACAGGGTGGGGGGGCCGATGCAGGTAGAGTCAGACAGACCTGAACCCAATCCTCCTGGCAGATGTGGGGGTAAGAGAAAGGTGTCGATGGTGACCCTGAGGATTTGAGCCTGAGCAGCAGGGACCAAGCTGCTGCCGTTGGCTGAGATGGGGAAGACAGAGACATTGAGGCATCCACTGCGTGTCAGCAGAGAGCAAAATAGATGGGAGTGCCTGCCCTCAGGCCTGGGACAGTCCTCGGTCTTCCTCAACACATGGCTTCCTCCTCTTTGTCCAAGGTGGCAGCTCATCCTCCAGCCATCATGACGTTTCAGGCAGTGGGAAGGAGGAGGAGGAGCAACGAGGTCATACCCTGCTCTTCATGACTCCTTCCAGAAGTCTCTCAGGGCAGCCAGTCACTGACCTCTGGTTGGCCAGAGCTCCCTTATGGGCCCGCACCTAACCACAAGCCCAGGTCTCACTTGAAGGCTTTGGGGGCAGTGTGGCGTGTGGGCCATACCTGTGTGTGGGACAGGATAGTGTGTGTGGTGTGTTGCGTGGGGCCTGGCCTGTAGAACACTGTCCATGAACACTAGTTAGCGTCCATCCTGTTTCTCTTCCAGTCTTGAGGATGGGCCGAACATTTCACAAGGCTTTGCCAGGAGTCTTGGTCCTGTCCCTGAACAGCTCCCCATCCCCACCTGCCCCGCAGGAATCACTGCACATTCTAGACCTCAGATGTGCACTGCAGTACCTACTGGACACATGTAGCTATTTAAATGTAAATTAATTGAAGTGAAATAAAATTTGAAATTCACTTTCTCAGTCACCCTGGCCCTGTTCCTAGTGCTCAGAAGCCACTGTGGCTTGGGGCTACCGTGCTGGACAGTGCAGGTAGAGGACATTTCTGCCATCACAGAAAGTTCTGATGGACAGCACCGCTCCAGTCTTCTCTGCAAACACCTTGATGGGAGCTCCCCAAGCAGGGCAGGGGGTCATGGGACACATGCCCACCTCTGGGGCTTGTTGACAGTCTTTGGCCTTTACAGAAGATCACAAAAGAGGGGGGATGGATGGGCAGTTTCTAGAACAGGAGAGGAGTCAGCTGAGCCAACAAAAACAAAAACTAGCAGATGCTACTTCGTGCAGACACTCAGAGTTTGTGCCCTGTGCTTGACACTGTTTTGTATGCTGTAGGCACTAACTCACAGTGACCCCTCAGCACGAGTGGTTGAAAGTGCTGGTACCATTCTGGGGCCTCCGTCGTGAGTGCCTGGGTCAGGTTTGGGTCCCTGGTCAGTCCAACAGACCCCAGAGCCCATGCCTTTCAGCAGTTGGCCAGGTCTACAGACAAGGTCAAGTGCATGCCCCTTCCTCCCACCGCAGGAACGTCTACAAGGACCTGCGGCAGATCGAGCTGGCCTGTGACTCCCAGGAGGATGTGGACAGCTGGAAGGCTTCATTCCTCCGAGCTGGGGTCTACCCCGAGAAGGACCAGGTGAGGAGCTTCCCTGCTCAGCTGGCACTCTTGGGCTGAGCATACCTCACCTGGGAGAGAAAGGAGAGCCGGCTTTCCGTGGTCATTTCTGGGCCGCGTTTGCCAGGACTCTCTGAAGGCACATAACCAACACCCACTTGAGCAAGCAAAGCAGGAGGGTAGGGGTGGGCTCATCAGTTCCCAGAAAGTTCTCCACCTGAAGCCAAGGACAGAAACACACATGGACTGAGATCCTGTCTGCTTTGTTCTTCTCTCGTCACCTTCCATCCTTGAGGTGGAGTGAACATGCCAATCCACGGACCCCAAATGAACATGTTCTAATCCACAGGTGAGAGAATCCAACCTGGCTTACATCAGGTCACCTCAGGTCTGGGCAGCTCTGGCCAGGAGTAGGCAGGGCCCACATGGTGCCTATAGGACTGTCAGGGGCTAGCCCCAGAAGGTCAGTTGTCACTGCACAGGGCAAGCAGTTCCCAGAGGAGAAGGACCTGCCACACTCGCCTCAGGCCGCAGTCATCCCTCACCGCCTCCCCTCCCCGCCTGCAGGCAGAAAACGAGGACGGGGCCCAGGAGAACACCTTCTCCATGGATCCGCAGCTGGAGCGGCAGGTGGAGACCATTCGCAACCTGGTGGACTCGTACGTGGCCATCATCAACAAGTCCATCCGCGACCTCATGCCAAAGACCATCATGCACCTCATGATCAACAACGTGAGTGTGAAATTAAAATCGAGAATGAGTCTGACTTGCTGTTCTTTTTGGGAAATCAGAAGGTGCAGGCCACCATGTCTGGAGGAGTCGGGGGATGTCCATGTTTCAGCCCAGCACTAGCCACTGAGAAAAGATCTA
Organism: Cynocephalus volans; assembly: GCF_027409185.1. Lineage (NCBI taxonomy): Eukaryota > Metazoa > Chordata > Mammalia > Dermoptera > Cynocephalidae > Cynocephalus > Cynocephalus volans. The sequence goes on from NC_084469.1 coordinate 103,242,209, forward strand.
TAAACAGGGTTTGGTTTGTGTTATGATGGTCAAAGATAGAAACCTGTATTTCTCCCACAAATACACTTGCTCACATGCAAAATGAGCATGTACATGGTTATTCTTTCCAGCAGTTTTATAGTAGCCAAAGATAAGAAATAACTATCCACTTAGTAAATATTCATATCTATTATAATATAAAAAAATTATGAGGACCGTCTCCAGGTCTATAACATTCATTATTAAGTGGAAAAAGTATGGAGCAGAACAAAATATATAGGAAGTCTCCATCTGTGTACCAAGTGGGGGAGGGGGCCAGAAAAAAAGAAAGTGAAAAAAAGGGCTAGCTAGTGAGCTCTCAGTTGCTTAGAGCATGGTTGGTGCTGACAACACCAAGGTCCGAGGTTCAGATCTCCATACCAGTCAGCTACAAAAAAAAAAATAGGAGGGAAAATATATACATGTGTATGTTTGTATACAATATATGCATAGAAATCTCTGGAAGTTTGTATAAGACCTGGTGAGAACACCTTACCAGGAAGGAAGTTCAGGGGCTTGGTAGGCCAGCATGTAAGGAGGACGTTTCCCTGTACCCTTTTTGTACCTTTAGTTTATACATGTTGAATATCCTTATCCAAAATACTTGGGACTAAAGGAGTGTTTTGGATTGCAGATTTTTCGGATTTTGAAATATTTGCATAATACATGTTAGTCAAACATACCTAATCCAGAATGGTGCTCAAAAAGTTTCAGATTCTGTAGCATTTCAGATTTCAGATTTTTGGATTAGGTATGTTCAACCCGCATTTCATTTTCCCTTTTAACTAGTTATTCAAAAGTTAAGTTTCTGAATAGCAAAGGCATTCACATAGTTCACAGTTCAGAAACCACTAGCTGTGGTCCTCTTGGCAGATGTTGAAAGTGCACTTGAGAAACTTCCACATCCATTCGTTTTTTTGTTTTGGGGGGTTTTTCTGGTGGCTGGCAGGTACAGGGATCAAACCCTGGGCCTTGGTGCTATCAGCACCACATTCTAACCAACTGAGCTAACCAGCCTCAACGTCATTCTTTTTGTTGTTGTTGTTGGGAGGCTGGCCAGTACAGAGGTCTGGACCCTTTATGTTTGTGCCGGTGTTACAACACCATGCTGTAACCAGTCAACATGCATTCCAAATAAGACAGTTGGAGAAGGAGTCTTCCATCATGAGATACCATCTATCCATTGAATCTATGTATTTCAGTCTCAAAGGCACTCTGCCTTCATGCAGAAGCAGAAGTACCCTCTTTAAAATCAAGAAGTCATCCATTCCCACTTTTTTTTTTTTTTTTTTTTTTAAAGATGAACAGTAAGGGGATCTTGACCCTTGACTTGGTGTTGTCAGCACCACGCTCAGCCAGTGAGCAAACTAGCCATCCCTATATAGGGATCCGAACCTGTGGGCTTGGTGTTATCAGCAGTGCACTCTCCCAATTGAGCCACGGGCCGGCCCAGCCATTCCCACTTTTATTTAACTTTATTTTGGAGTTACTAGTCAATGCAGTTAGAAAAGAAAAAGAATTTTAGATGTGTGAACATTGACAAAACAACAGGAACAATTTTACACCAATTTGTAGAAACGGGTACACATGAGCTTGTGTACCTGGAATCCCCAAGAAAAGTAACTGAAAAATGAAAATTACTGTACCCCATAGGAAGATTCAAAAAGGGACAAAGTATAAAAAGAATGAGCAGAAACTAGCAGTGTTTGAACAAAAGCCAGTTAGGAAACATAATGGGAGAAAAGATAGCAATAAAACAGATAAGATGCTGGGAATAAGTTTAATAAGAGTTTGTGAGAAGGTGCTTTTCCAGCCTGTCACAGTGGCCTGGTGAGTTCTTGCTCAGGTGGTGGGAAGGCCTGACCTCTCTACCCTTGCCCGCAGACAAAGGCCTTCATCCACCACGAGCTGCTGGCCTACCTGTACTCGTCTGCAGACCAGAGCAGCCTTATGGAGGAGTCAGCCGACCAGGCCCAGCGGCGGGACGACATGCTGCGCATGTACCATGCACTCAAAGAGGCACTGAACATCATCGGGGACATCAGCACCAGCACTGTGTCCACGCCTGTGCCCCCACCCGTTGACGACACCTGGCTCCAGAGCTCAAGCAGCCACAGGTGCGGGCGGCTTGCTCACCTGCGTGCTGCGGAAGCTGCTGCCCATGGATTCCCAGCTCCCTTGAGTGTCCATCAGAGTCCTGGCAGGCAACTGGCAGGACCCAACCCAGATGGTGCAGCACCCAGGCCTGGCCACAGTGGGAGCCGCTCTCCTGCCTAGGCCTAAAGGAATGAGGGGAGGGAGGGGTTAAAGGTGCCTGTCAAGCTGCAGCTCCCTTCTGCTGTTACCCTCCTGTCTCCTGTTAGGGTAGGTCAGGGAATCTCAGAGGGTGCCAGCCCTGCTGAGGCATCAGGGTGCCATGGAGTTTTTTAGGGAGAGGACATAGCACCCAGGCCTAGGAGCAGTAGGGACGGAGGCCTGGAGGGCCTGTGGTGCCTGGGCGGGGGCTTGCGAGCTCTGTGGCCTCCAGAGGCATTTGGGCTTGATTTAGAGGACAGGGCTGGGCTCTAGAAGTATCTTCAGCTGTGAGGGTGTGTCAGAGACCATTACAAAGACTTGGCAGAGGTGAAGGGGTGAGGTCAGAGGGAAACAGGAGCCCTTGGGCCAAGGGCAAAGGATGGTGGTGCTGGGGCGAGGGCTCAGGTTGGGGGTGGGAGGGCAGCCACTGCTCAGCAGGTCTAGGGGGAGGACAAAGAATCCCACCAGGGCCATCCCTGTCCAGCTCATGCCCTCTCCTTCCTCTGCAGCCCCACTCCGCAGCGTCGACCTGTGTCCAGCATGCACCCCCCGGGCCGGCCTCCTGCGGTGAGGGGCCCCACTCCAGGGCCCCCCCTGATTCCCATGCCAGTGGGGACAGCAGCCTCATTCACCGCACCCCCCATCCCATCCCGGCCTGGACCCCAGAGTGTATTTGCCAACAATGACCCCTTCTCAGCCCCACCTCAGATCCCATCTCGGCCAGCTCGGATCCCCCCTGGCATACCTCCTGGAGTGCCCAGGTAAGGCTGACACCCCTTGCTGCCTGCCTGCCACCTAGAACCAGCAGCCTGCACTGTGGGGTCTCTCCTTGAAGCTGCCTCCCTAATGAGCCCTCACCATGTGCCAAGCAGAGAGTGGAGTTGCCATCAACACCCTCATATGGCTGCTGGGGAAACTCAGGCCCAAGGAGGCCAAGTTGCTTGCCCGAAGTCATAGGGTGTTAGTCAGGGTCAGGGAGACTCCAGAGCTCTTTTGGCTAAGTGGGTGGGCTTGGGGCCTCTGCACTGGGCACCTCGTCCCACCACTTACCTTTGTTCCTGTACTGAGGACAAATGTGTGCCAGCTATCATGGACCCCGCCCACCTCAACCCACCCTGCAGGCCAAGCTCTATTCTCCCCACTTCTCTTATGAGCAGTCTGAGGTCCAGGGAGGGCAGGGAACTTGCCCAGGGTCACACAGCAAGCGAGTGACAGTGAAGGCCTGGATGCCTGGGTTTGGCAAACTCCACCTTGGCATGCAGCATTGGGAACACCCCAGCATTGGGGGTGGGGGGTGGGGGCTTCATCCTGGCCCTGCTTCTGGCCTCACCACCATCTCCCCTTCCCCATCTGTCTTTATTCTTTTTGCAGCAGAAGACCCCCTGCTGCGCCCAGCCGGCCCACCATTATCCGCCCAGCCGAGCCATCCCTGCTCGACTAGGCTGCGCGGGGGGCATGATCTCGGGGGCCTCGCGCACCCACAGTGCAGGAGCTTCAGTGGCCTGGGCCCTTTCACCCCTGTGCTGGGACCAGGCTCCCCGCGGGCATACCCTGCCTCTTCCCTAAGCCTGGCCCCCATCCCTGGCTGGACACCACAGAGTGAAGGGACCCTGGAGCCCCAGGCGGGGGGCACTGGGGTGTTGCACTTTGGGGGATGGAGTCTCCAGGGGGCAGAGGGGATAACTGTACCCTGGGTGCTATCTCGAATGAGGGATCCAGGCAGGGCTGGAGGGATCTGCCAGGGGCTTCTCTAGCTGGGCAAACCCACGTAGAGCAGGCCTACTGAAAGCTGGGGTGCCAAGGGTACCTGTATCCCCCAGACCCTGTTGGAGTGCAAGGAATGACCGCCTCTTATCAGTGGAAGCTCCCCAGCAGCTAGCCAGGGCTCCCCGGCTGCCCGGCCCGAGTTGTACATACTCCTTCCTCAGCCACATTAACCACAGAGCCTAGCCTGGCCCAGCCTCAGCCGCCAGAGGTGCCTTCGCCAGGCCTGGAACCCTCAGCCCGGGCTGGCCTCGCTCTCTGCTGTCTCCGTCCCTGCCTCCTCCTGGGTCCCCCAGGGTGGCTTGGGCTTCAGGGGCAGTGTGGGTTGGGGAGGCTTTGGGGCCTACCCCACAGGGTGGGCCTGGGCAGCCTCTCTCTGAGCCTTTCTCGCTCGCTCCTCGCCCAGTTTGACCACTGTAAGTGCCTGCACTCTGTATCCTATTAATAAAGTAAAATAAAGGGAAAAAGCTTCTGGTGGCTGCTGTGTGGGCCTATGTATTGGTGTTCAGGCTGAGGACACTGGTGTCACCTTCCCCCAGTAGGCCTCCTATGAGGACTCCCCCCGTCCCTCCCAGTGTGGGCCCCCCACACCTCGCTCACTGGGGGCTCTGCTCTGAGATGGACCACACTCTAGAGGGGAGAGTTTTACTTTCCTTAGCACTTCGGAAGTTGGGGGCAAATATTCCCTGTTCTCCCCAACCCCACTAACCCACAGGCTGACTGCTGCCGCGATGCGGCGCGGCTGTGGAGAGGGAATCCCAGTCCTCCCTCCCAGGCCCCCTTTCTCCCTCTCTTGCCATCTTGGGGAGCCCAGGCCTGGTGGCCCAGCCAGGGACACAGTTAAACTTTGTTTCTGATTTTTCTCTTGTGCCCAGGCGACCACCTCCATCGGCTCCTGCCCGACCTTTCTTCTGAGCTTCGTGGGAGACCCCTCCCGCCTGCCTGGCTGCCCCCTTGGGGTCAGTTCTGTCCTGGCTGGTGTCCCTGAGCCCCAATCACCAGGCTCTGTGATTTTCTGAACATAATTTATTGACTTTGGTGCCCAGGCCAGATGGCCCTTTGCTCCTTGAGGCGCCTGCGTAGGCTTTGGCCGGGCCATCCCTCCACCCTGTCTGGGGCCCCTGCAGGGAGAGGGGGAGGGGCAGATGGTCGCACAGGCCTCCCTCCTGGAGTTCTGTTACTAGACCTCAAACCCAGCTGGCCCTCCGCTGGGCCAAGGGACCAGGGCCCCTTCTTGTCAAATAAAGTGACTATCCTGGCAAGAACTCTGCAGCCGTGTCTCCTTCCTGGCCCCTGGCATGAGCAGGCCTCCCCCATCCTAGGAGAGAAAGGAAGGCTCAGGGTTCAACAAGCAGTAGGCCCCCCTCCCACCATGACCTGGCTCAGAGGGCCCAGGTGGGAAAGAACAGGGGAAAGAGGGCTTCCTGGGTCCCCTCCCGCACCAATGCAAGCTGGAAGACTTGAGCTAAGGCACATTTACAGTGGCGGGGGGGGGGGGCAGAACATCCATCCATCCATGAGTTCCATCATCCATGATTTCCAGGAAAGTAGGTGTGACCACCGAGCCACCCATCCTGCAGGGCCCGGGCTTGCAAGCCAGTGATTTTCCCTGCCCACCTGGGAAGGGATGAGATACACTGGGCCACAGCTCAGGCCCCAGCTGCACAGCCTCCCCTCCTGCAGGAAACTAAGTTGGGGAGGGACCCCCAAATCACACACTACCCGCTGCCCCTCCTCTTTCCCCGTTCTTCCTCTCGGGGCAGGAGCTATGTGGGCACGGGGCGCTTGTCCTGGAAGAAGCGCTTGAGCGTGCAGACCTGCAGCACAGCCACCAGTAGCAACACGGCCACGTTCACAGCTGACCAGAAGTTGACTCGCTCCAGGTTGCCCTCCTGCAGGTTGCGGTCACGTGCTTCAAAGGCCCGCAGCAGTGTCAGCATCTGGATGCTGCGCTCTAGCCGGGTCCTCATGGTCTCAATGGACTCCTGCAGAGCAGAGGGAGTAGAAGGGTCAGGCTTCTGTGCTTTGAGACCAACAAAACCGGGGAAAACGGGGTGAGACTGTGTTAGGTGGGAGAGGGACAGCTGAGAACACAGACTGGCCAGGCTGCCTAAGTCCGAATCCTTGCTCTGCCACTCACTGGCTGTGTGACCATGAGCAAGTTAATTAACCTCTCTGAGCTTCGGTTTCCTCTTCTATAAACCTCAGATATTACTGTGAAAATTGAATGCCTACATAAGTATACAGAATATATTTACCAGTGGTTAACAGCATAGTTGCTGAAGCCAGCCTACCTTGGGTTCAGATAACATCTCTGCCTGTTGCTCACTGTGTGGCCTTGGGTGAGAGTTACTTAGCCATCTTGTGTCTCAGTTTCCCCAACTGTAAAATGGGGATAATTAAAGCATAGGGCCTACATCATGGGGTGGTTATGGAGATTTATGATACGAGTTATTTATGAGATATGAGTCATTTAAGCCCTTAAAACAGGGTTTACACCTAGAAATTAGCTATTTTAACTGAGCTACTAATGTTATAACTAAGTTGGGAGCACCACTAGGTAGAGAAGGCTGGGTCAGGCCAAGGGGAGGACCCCAGTCGAGGAAGAAGGGCAGGGATACCCTGCTACCCAATGCCAGAGATCTGGTAGGAGTGGCCCCAGCTCAGCCTGGGCCCACCTTGATGTCCTCCATTTTGACATCCAGCATCTCCTCGGGCTCCACAGCGTCTGCCCAGCCCTCGACCTCCTCGTCATCTTGCAAGCTGTCGAAGATGAGTTCAAAGAACACCAGCTTCTCGGAGATTGTGCTGAAGGAGTTGTCAAAGCACAGCTTGTAGTCCCCGGCCTCCGTGGGTTCCACCCTGACCAAACACACACACACAGACTTGACCCTGAGTGGCCAGCCAGTCGGACTCTGCGGGGCAGGCAGGGTGGTAACCCGAGGCCGCTGGGGAGGGGCAGGGCTGAAACCGAACCCAGGCAGGTAGCAGGACTTAACTCACGTGTGCACCCCGTCAGCCTTGCGGGAATCGCTGACCAACAGCACACCCTGAGGGCTCTCCAGCGTGAAATCCACGTCCAGCCCAGCACCTCCGATCACCTGCGGGGCAGGTAAGAGCGGGTGGAGGGATAGGGGAAGGTCAAGGGCGCCTTGAAGAGAAGACTAGGACCGGACCAAAACGCACACACCCATGCAGACTACCAAAGGCCTACCTGACCGCGTACACCTCCACCTCCAACCCGGTCCTACCCCTACTTGTCTCTGCGGCCACGCCCCTTGCCTACAACCGCACTGACAACGAGCTTCGCGGTCAGGTCTTTTCTCTGGCCACGTCCTCGTCTAAAGTCCTTGATCGACGTTTACCTGACCACGCCCTCTGTCTTAGCCCCTCTCCAAGTAAGACTATATAGGTCCCTTTCTTTAGCTCAACCCCTGAGAAATCATCGTGTTGACCACGCCTATTCGCCCAGCCTACCTATCAGCATTCTGGCCACGCCCGCTAGCGCGGGTCCTGCCCTCTGGAGGCCTCCATTTCCCGTTGGCCCCGCCCCCTCCGGCTGTCTCGCCCTAGCCCCGCCTTCTTCACTTCCGCTCCCACGCGCCGTCCCCGCCCCCTCCTACTAGCACTCCGTAGCCCCACCCCCTGCGCTCCCACGCACGGACTCCTCCCCTTTCCCTCTTAAAGCCACTGCTTAACCGTAATCCCTTCCCCTGGCTGCTCTACCTTGCTGGCCCGAGACCCTCTCTACCTGGTACTCGGTCTCGAGGACTGCGTTGGCCGGCGCGGACTGGTAGAAACACTGCTTCCTCCCTGCGGGCAACAGAAACGTGAACTCGCCGTCCTGGATCGGCGGGGGTCCCACCCCACCCACTCCCACTGGCAGCAGTAGTAGCCACAGGGCCAGGGCCAGGGCTAGGGCCGTGCCGGCCGCCATCATCCAGGTCACCCTCTGGTCTGCTAACGGGTCGCGGCTCCTTTAAGGATTAGCCCTGCCCCCTCTGCTACTTGGCGGAGCTCATTGGCAGCTGCTTCCGCCCGTTGTCAAAAAGCAGTAGAGCCAGGACTGAAGGACCACTGAGAGACAAGCTGTCCGAATGAATGCCTAATGCGCCTGAAAACATTTAGCCGCTTAAAGGCGTTTTTTCTGAAAGGCCTTCAGTTCTAGTCTCAGTCGCTGTTGGGGGAAGAAATGACAAAAATGAGTGCAATGATGACGCATCTTTCGCAGGCAAAAGTTAAGACAACTAAGGTGGAGGAGGCAGGGTCCTTCTAAGGCGCTTCCCGCTATTTTCCCAGAGTACGCCGCGCGCAACGACCGTGAAGCCATCCAGTCTGATTGGCGCGGGCCCAAATAGCGGCTGGTCGTGGCCCTGCGCGCGACCCGTAGTGCTCGCGTATAAAAAGGCTTATATGGGAGCGGAGCGGAGATATTTTATTAGGGGTTACGTGTTGCTCTTGGTCTGTGAACGTGGCCTCGGACTCAACGCCCGAGACCTCATTCCCTTTGCGCCTTAGAACCGTCACTTTGTCAGTGTCCTCGTCTGTAAGTTGGGGATAACGGACCGACCACTCTATAGGGTGGCTGTGAGAATTGAGTGAAATAAGGCCTGGCCTATATTGAACGCTCCGCATTCCTTGCTTAGTCAGTAGACGGGCGTGGTCCCACCCTGCCTCTCAAGGGTCTCAAACTCGAGGGCCAGCGTGTCAACAGTGACCGAAGTGGCCCCGGGTCAGAAAAATCACAGCCCGGGTGCCAGGTTGCCTAGTCCAAACCCCGTCCCACCCTTTAGTTGAGGCAGTCAGCCTGCTGAGCCTCAGTTTCCTCATCTGCAAAATGGGCATGGTAATAATTCTACTCCGTTGTGCTGCTGTGAGGATTAAGTGAGATACTGCTGGTCGAGTGCTTACCCCACTGCTTGGCACAGCAGTGGCCCTCAGTAAATGATAACCTGTTACTTGGGTCCTGGTTTATTGCCCACCATTGGGCAGCCTGTCCCTTAACCTCTCCTTAGTCTGACTTGGATCTGGGCTGACCTCCCTCCAGGAAGCAGATAGATGAGCGAAGAAGTCATTGCGCAAGTGGACTCTACTTGCTGATTCCATATAACATAAAAAATGTTTAGACGAAGTCTTTAGTCTTCAAAGACAGGCCCTGGAGAGACTGGCAGGTAGTCACAGTTACTCTTCAAACACACTGGGGGTTGTCAGCCTTTCCTGCATTTGGAGAACTTGGGGAAGAAGCCGCACTTTATAACGTCGGTTTCTTTTTCACTCCAAGTTTTTCTTTTTTCCTTTTTCCATCGAGGCATTTTATTTGTATGTATGTATTATATTCCTAGAAAAAAAAGAATCCCAGGAATTTCCCTTCCTTATGTTTTCGTCTTGCTTCTTTCTTCGTGGTCCTTGATGCCCTCTAAGATTGTCAGTACAATGTAACCGAACTGACGGGATAGGCGCAGATTATTCTGCCATTTTTCTAGATCTTTGAGTTGTACATCACATCTGGGGCTGATCACTCCATGCTTGTTTAACTTCTGAGGTTCACAACAATTTTCCCAGCTCTGTGTTCATCAGTGATTTCAGATTCTCCAGCATAACAATGCGTCGTCAGAGTTAGGACCGGATGGTGACTTCGGAGCATGACCTGTAAAAACCTCTCTTTTTGGCATTGTTGATGCTTTTAAGATCATCAGCCAGGACACTGATGTGCACCGTTACGGCAGCATGGAAAGATGGTGGAAAGAGATGGGAGGGGCAGCGTTGGGAATTATGGGTTCACCCCAAGTTTTTCTATCATGTAGACTTACTGCTTGGACATTTTGAAGCAGCAGTAGAGAATGGGCGATTCCCTTTTATTTTAATGCAATAAAATTCACATTACCTAAAATTAACTATTTTAAAGTGAACAATTCAGTGGCACTTAATGCATTCACAATGTTGTGCAACCACCACTTCTATCTTGTTCCAAAACATTTTCATCAGCCCAGGAAGTATTTCTGTACCCATTAAGCAGTTATTCCTCATTCCCCCTCACCACAGCTTCTGGCAACCACTAATCTTCTGTCTCCCTCTGTGGATTTACCTACTCTGGATATTTCATCTGAATGAAATCATGCAAAGGTACTTCCAAAAGTTCATGGAAAGATTTGTATTATCTTTTAGTTCTATTTTCCCATGAACTTTTGGAAGTACCTTAGTACAATATGTTACCATTGGTGTCTAGCTTCTTTCACTGAGCATGTTTCTGAAGTTCTTCCATGGATTGTATATCAATACTGTATCCCTTTTCATGGCTGAGTAGTATTCCATTGTGTATATATACCACATGTTATTTATACATTCATTGTTGATGGACATTTCGGTTGTTTTTACCTTTTGGCTTTTGTGAAACATGCTGCTAGGAACGTGTGTGTATGTGTATTTGTTTGAGTATCTGCTTTCAGTTATTTTGGGTATATATACACTTAGGAGTGGACTTGCTGGGTCATATGGTAGTTCTGTGTTTAACTTTTTGAGGAACTACCAAAGTGTTTTCCACAATGCTTATGCTATTTTCCATTACCACCAACCATATATGAGTGTTCTAATTTTTCCACATTCTTACCAACACTTGTTATTTTCTATTTTACTTTACTTTTATTCTAGTCATCCTAGTGGGTGTGAAGTGGTACCTCATTAAGGTTTTGATTTGTATTTCCCTAGTGAATAATGATGTTGAGTATCTTTTTATGTGCTTGTTGGCCATTTATACATCTTCTTTGGAGAAATGTTTGTTCAAGTCTTTTGCCCATTTTAAAATTGGGTTGTTTGTCTTCTTCTTGGGTTGTAAAAGTTTTGAGGAGTTTTTTTCTTTTTCTTTTTTTTTTTTTTGGCAGCTGGCCAGTACAGGGATCTGAACCTTTGACCTTTGTGTTATAACACTGCACTCTAACCAGCTGAGCTAACCAGCCAGCCCCCTAACAGTTCTTTATATATTATGGAAAGTAAGAAAGAAAGAAAAAGAAACAATAAAAAACATCTACCAGTCTTTGCAGATCTATGCTGGAGTCCTCCAATGCTTAGCCAGGGCACCTGCAACTCTGCCTTAGCCTTCACTTCCTGCTTGTGCTGAGCCTGGAGATCAGCCAAAGGTGAAAGCTCAGGGTCTTCTCAAGTCTTTTCTGAGCATGTGTTCTTCCCTGGGCATGCATGTTGCTTCCTAAATTCCTTAGCTTATATGGGTGCTTTTGAAAGCCTTTATTACCCAAAGAAAATTTCACCCCAGCTTTTCCACCCAGGCTCTTGGTATGTCCACTGTTTTCCTCCTTTGTAATCTTTTACCCTGGGCAGCTATGGGTTCTTCCTTTGCCTGCAAATGTTTTCAAGGAATGCATTCCGAGTTAAACAAAACCAACACCTTGAACAGTGCTTCTGTAGCCCCCAGATGTGTTCGAACTGAGAAACACAGTAATTTGAGAATGGGGGGCTGCCCTGCTCCTTCAGGAACCAGGACCCCCCATACTGGAGCATAGGCTGCTGGCTTCAAGGTCTCTGCTATGCTGGGGAAGAAGATAGGACAAAGGCAGGTGAAAAACAAAAACAAAAACACAGAGCTTTCCTGTCATGTTCAAGTTGCCTTTTTCTTGTTGGACATTCGCTTGGTTGGCATAAATGTTTGTTTTCCAGAGTTCGGATAAAGTTGATTCTGACAGATTTTGCCTGATTTTTTGTTGTTGTTGTTGTTGTTTGTTTGTTTTTGATATTTCCGTGGCGGAACCAGCCCTTGGATCTCCCTACTCTGCCATTCTTGCTGACCTCTGGGGTCCAAATGGGTGATACATGTCCCTCAAGTAAACAAAAACTCTTTCCTTCTCCAATTATTCAACATCTATTTACTGAGCATGTGACCCTGTTCATGTCATCATGGAGCTGATAACCTAGTGTGGGAGCCAGACAATACACAAGCAAGTTTAGCATTAAGATTATTTCAGGTAGTCACTGGTGCTCAGAAGTAAATGCAAAGTGGTAAGTGATCATGGGGTGGCTGATTTAGCCTGAGTGGAGCCAGGGAAGGCTTCCATGAGGAAGTAGCATTTATGCTGAGAATCAAAGTAGAAGGAAGAGAAGCCAAGCAGAGAAAACAGTGCACTCAGAGGGCTCAGGGGGCAGAAGGGAGACCAGGGGAGAATGGGGGTGACAGAAGGAGCCAGAAAAGAGATGGGAGCAGTCATCAAAGGCCACATCGTGTCAGTTCTCCTCTTCCCTTTGGAGTGTTGACCTAGAATCTTGGCCTGGGGTTTTTAAACCATGAGAAGTTTGTAGACTAGCTTCTGGAGGTCAGCGACCCCCTAAAATTATACCCCAAAGATTCTGAGAGTATACACTGGGTAGTCATTGTTTGCACCACCAGACGCGATCTCCACCCTTCCCTGCACTGCTCTGTGCCCTGGGAGGATGATCTCCACACACTAGGTCAACCCGGCTGCCTTTTCTTCTTGCTTCCGGTTTCGTCCAGGTGGAAGATCTCAGGGCTGGAGGAGAAGGAGATCTAGGTTTACATCCCCTGGCCCCTGCCTTGTTGGCCTGCATCTCTCTACCAAAGCCTGCAACCACAGCTCTTTCCAGCTAACTCCCATACTGCTTCCTCCTCAGCAATGTCACACCTGGGGTGGTAACAGCTCCCTGTCCCCAGAGTGGGGCACCATCCCTGTTAATTTCCCTTCACCCTACCCATGTCTGCTCATGAGGGTATCATCTGTGGATTGGTACTTGACCAATACAGATATGTATGGCTATTTTTCTGAGCAGAGGGTTTAGTGGATTCAGAATTGCAGATTGTTGATTCCTGCACCATATTAAACTCTCCCCAATGAAGTTGGGTTTTTAAAAAATCTTTATCTCTGCTTTTTTTTTTTTATTAATCTTTCTCCCTTTCCCCCCATCTCCCGTGAAATATTTACATATATCCAAGTCCCTTTACACTTATTACTCCCTCTATGTAAAATTCCCTTCCCTCCTCTCTTTCTTCTCCTCAGGCTTCTGGAGTCAGATGTCACCTCCTCCCAGAAGCCTTCCTTGAATCTGCTGAAGTTGGGTTAAGAGCCCCTTTTGGTTATTGCCTCTAACATAGCATTTCACCAACTGGATGCTCATTGTTTACTTGTCTGACTCTATCACTGAATTCTGAGCTCCTTGAGGCAGGAACTGTTTCATTCACTATGGCATCCCTGGCACCCAGCACAATTCTGGGCCCTTGACAATACTCAGTAAGCGGTGGAGTAAATAGGCAAGGGATCGCTCATAACTCTGTCTCCTACATACCTAGCATAAAGCTACAAAACTTACCTGAATGGATATTTTTTGGCTTACAGATCAGACAATCAAGAAATATTTGTAGTTCACTGTGTGCTAATTGAGAGCTTTTTAAAGGAATCATGAAGGAACAATTCAGTAAGTTCAAGAATGTTCTGTGAACCACCTTGACCTAATCTAATGATATATACAGAATACTGAACAACTACCGAATGTTCATTTGTAGTGCACATGTGGATCAAGATATGCTGAATCATTAAAAAAAGTGTCAATAGGGCCGGCCTGTGGCTCACTCGGGAGAGTGTGGTTCTGATAACACCAAGGCTACAAGTTCAGATCCCTATATAGGGATGGCCGGTTAGCTCACTGGGTGAGCATGGTGCTGACAGCACCAGGTCAAGGGTTAAGATCCCCTTACCGGTCATCTTTAAAAAAAAAAAAAAAGTGTCAATAAATTTCAAAGGATTGAAATAACATGAAGTGTATTCTCTGATCACAAAGGAATTAAATTAAAAATGATTAACAGTGGGCTGGCTAATTAGCTCACTTGGGATAGTGTGGTGCTGGTAAAACCAATGTCAAGGGTTCAGATCCCTGTGCTGGCCAAAAAAGACTAACAGTAAGCTATCAAAAAAGCTCAAATATTTGGAAATTAAGCACAAATAATCTACACCACAGAAAAAAACAAGGGAAATAAAATATTTCTAAATTAATAAAGTACAATACATGAAAATGTATGACATGCAGTTAAAGCAGTGCTTAGAGGGCAATATATAGCTTTAAATGCTTATATTAGAGGATAAAGGTTTAAAGTCAATGATCTAAGCTTCCATCTTAAGAAGCTAGGAAAAGCCAATTAAACACAAGGTAATTAGAAGAAAGAAAATAATAAATGTAAGAACTAAAAGCAAATAGGTAGGAAACAGAAAATAGAGAAAATGCCAAAGCCAAAAGTTGGTACTTTGAAAAGATTAATAAAACTGATTTACCACTCAAAAGACTAATCAAAAAAGAGAGATAACACAATTTACCATTATTAGGAATGAAAGAAGGGACATCACTACAGACCCTACAGACATTAAACCTGTAATAGGGAATATGAACAACTTTATACCAGTAAATCCAAAACTCAGATGAAATAGACAAATTCCTTGAAAATACAAGCATGCTAATTGCAATAAAGGAAAATTGCAGGGCATTATGGGAGAGTTTAACAAGAGGATTTTTCTAAGTCCAGAGGAGTATGGATAGGTTTCCCCAAAGGGATATTTAAGCTGAAACCTGAAGGAGAAATGAGATTTGATAGGATTGATAGAATTCTATCCGAGGCAGGGGAAATAGCATGTGCAAAGGTCCTGAGGTTGAAATGAACTTTATGTATCCAAAGAAAGAAGTCCACTCTAATGGCCTTTTTTGGTGTTTGATGACCACATGCAACACCTTTCCTCAGTATAAACCTTCAGGTTTATACTGACACATTTAGAGAGACCAAAGCAAACCTCCTGGTAAGACAAAACCTTGGAAGTTTCTGGGCCATAAACAGGAGGCGATTTATCCTGAAAAGTATATCATCTTCAGTTCTAGAACTAGTGTTCCCTTTAACCTGGCTGGTGAGGCTCCTGAGGCTTTTCTTCCCTCTTGCTTCCCATTGGGAGCATTCACAGTCCACTAGGTATTGCATTTCATATCATGAATTCTTTAGATCTAACATCTGCTACTCTTAGCCCCATTCTACAGAGCATCAAACTGAGGCTTGACTGAGGTCACAGAGACCAAGCCCTAACCACCGTGCCCTACCACCCTCTGTCCCACATTTTATTTCAGTTTTGGTACTGATGGGGCTGTGGTTTGCATCTTGGGCGTGGGTTTCCCAAACTGCCCGCTGTCTTCGTCCTTCCTCATGCCCAGGAGTTCTCTTAGGGTGAAGGAAAAAAGAAACCAAAAAACTAACCACTTCATCCATTTTTCCCACCAATCTGCAGAACCACAGCCAGCAGGGTACAGAGAGGTGCTTGGGTCTGGTGTCTGTTTCAGGAAGGGGTGGGGAGAGGAGAGAGTCCCTTTCAGTGCCCGAGTGTGTATATGCAACTTCCTGCCAGTGAGGAAACACTCGGCTCGAATTAGCCCTGGTTCTTCTTTCCCTGATCTGGCCTCACAGGAGGAGTTGGCGGGGAGCCGTGGGCCCCTCTGGCCTTAGCCAGATTTCCCAGCCAAACGCGGGAGGAGAGATGCCCTGGACTGTCCTGCTCTTTGCAGCTGGTGAGTCTAATGCCCCCCTCTTACACCTCGCCCTGCTCCCCCGCCCCCTGCCCTCCTTGCTGCTCTAGGGGCAGAAACCTGTACGGGGATGCCCTTCCCAGGTGATGGAGGAAGCCAAGCCGGGACAGATTTGCCTGAGAGCCTTGGAAACTCCCCAGGAATATCGCTTTTTCTTGTTAGGCTCCTCATCAACCCTGAGTCCAGGATATCAGAAATATCACCCTACCAGAGACAGCCGTGCCCACACCCCATGACTCAGCCCCACTTGGCCTCGGCAGGTTCCTACCTTGAGGGCTGGGGCAACAGGAGGGTCTGCTTGGGGTGAGGTCCAGGTGCGGGGGTGAAGGCTGCACAAGGAAAGGCTTGTGTCATCCTCACCTGGCCAGACACTCTGCTCAGGAGCCTTTGGGCAGTTAGGGGAGAGACTGGTTCTTGGGAGAACCTTCTTCCCACAGGAAACTGTACTCCAAAATCCATATTCCTCACCACAGCCTGGAAAAAAAGATAGGACCCCTCTGCCCTGTCATTATCACCGCTCCTTGAACACCCCCATGTCCCTTCCATCCGCCAGGCCTTTGCCCATGTCCTCCCCTCCGGCTGGAATGCTTTCCCTCAGCTCTTCACACAGGTCCTTCCTCACCCTTTGTCACTCAGCTCAGATGTGACCTCCTCTGGGAAGTCCTCTGGGGCCACCCCAACTAACACAGTCTTCCTATTACCCAACGCTCCTTGACTCCTTGAGGGAACGTCAGCTCCACGAGGCAGACATGTCTGTTCGTTTGTCTCCTTCACTGATGTGTCCCCAGCATCTACAACAGGGTCTGGCACATAATGCTGTAGATTAAAGTAATAATTGTGCTGCTGTATAATAACCATGGCTATTATTATAAAGTGACTCAAACACACCATGCACCAGGCATTCAATGCCCACATCGTAGAGGGGTAGTGATCACTAGCTTCCCAATGCACACAGAAAGTAAGGCCCAGAGAGGGTGCTCTGCTTGCCTGAGGCCGCACAGCCAGGTGGGCCTCTGCTCTAACCATGCAACCACCCGACCTCTCATTATTCTGCATTGCAGGCTCCTTGGCAATCCCAGCACCGTCCATCTGGCTGGTCCCCCCACACCCGAGCAGTCAAGAGGATCCCATCCACATCTCATGCATGGCCCCAGGGGGCTTCGTGGGGGCGAATTTCACGCTGTACCGAGGTGGGCATGTGGTCCAGTTCCTGCAGGCCCCTGCAGACCAGCTCGGGGTCACTTTCAACCTGAGCGGCGGCAGCAGTGAGGCTCCAGGGGGACCATTTCACTGCCAGTACGGCGTGATGGGCGAACACAGCCAGCCCCAGTTGTCGGACCTCAGCGAGCCTGTGCAGATCTCCTTCCCAGGTAAGAGCCTCCCAGGGGCCTGTGCCGCCACGGGGTGCCTTCTCTCAGCCTAAGCCTTTGCACATGCTGTCCCCTCCAAGTGGACATCTCTACAGCAAGAGCCAGGCTTACAACTTGTCAGGACTTTCCTTTTTTAATCCTCACAGCCACCCCATGAAGTGGGTGCTGTGATTCTCCCCATTTTGCAGATAAGGAAACTGAGGCACAAGAGGAGCAGGGACTTGTCCAAGTCACATAGTTAGCAGTTAGCAGAGCTGGGATGCCATCAGCTCCAAAGGCCAGGCATTAAACTTTCATGCTTTACTGAAACTTCCCCTCTCTGCCGCATAAAATTTTTGAGCACCTACTATGTGCCAGGCACTGCCCTTGGTGCTGGAGATTCAGCAGTGAATGAAACAGACAATGTCCCTGCCCTCCTGTTGCTGATTTTCCAGGAGAATGGGGACAGACAATAAAAGAGGAATCCTATAAATATTCAATCTGGTAAAGGGGGACATTGGTGAAGAGTGTCATGTTAAGTAGAGAGTGGAGTGGCCAAGGAAGGCCTCTCCGAGGAGGTGGCATTTGAGCAAAAAACTGAATGAAGAGAATTCTGGAGCCGGTCATGTAGGGATCTGAGTATTGCAGGCAGCAGAGCAGGCTGTACAAAGGCCCTGAGGCTGGAGCATGCCGGGTGTGTGAGGAACACGGAGGAGCCCAGTATTGCTGAAGTATAGTGGATGAGGGGACGGTGGGGGGACGAGGGCAGGGAGGTGATGGGAAGGATCATGCAGGGCCTTGTGGGCTGCAGCAAGGACTTTGGCTTTTCATCCCAGTAAGAGAGGAGCACTGGGAGGGCTCCTGGTCTTCCCAGGAGAGGAGGCTTTGGGGTGGGGGTCGAGAAGCAGGAGGCAGGGCTGGCCCTTTGTGTCACCATCAGTCAGGGCTCTCCCTCTGCAAAGAGAACCGTGTTGACAATGAGGCCTGCATGCTGTGGTGACAAAACAGTTCTGTGTCCTTCCTGGCATCAAGCTCCTCTATCAAAGGCCCCTTCTCTCACCTATGCCTTGTGGCCTTAGAGTGGGGAGGTGACAACACCCCTCCTGCCACAGATGAATGAATGAACAAGGCCTAACATTGTGAGAAGACCAAGCGTACGTCTTCCCTCTCTCCCTCCTGGCTTAGCTCCTGACCTCCACTGGGGTCAAGGGCATATGCTCCCAGGTCCCCTGAGGGATCACCTCTCACTCCAGGGAGGGGAAGATGAGTCCTTTGCAGAGAAGAAAACCCTGGAACTGTCGCTTCCATGCCTCTGTGGCTGACCTCTGTGTGAGTCTAACGGTCCACTGTGTGGATAGGGGTGGATGTCATCTGACCCCCTGGTACCCAGGCTGAAACCAGCAGAACTCTTCAGATTGCAAATAACTAAAAACCTGACTCAAACTGGCTTCAGCAACAAAAGGGAGTTTATTGCTTCACTGAACTGAAGTCAGTTCATGTTCTGACTTCAGGCATGGCTGGATCCAGGTGCTCAAAGATGTCAGGAATCATTTACCACCTTTCAGCTCCACTTTCTTCTATGATTTATTTATTCTTGGGTAGGCTCTTCCCTTCTTGATGGCAAAATCCTGCCCAGAAGCTCCAGATATACAGTTATGTGCCACATAATGGTGTTTCAGTCAGTGATGGACCACATATATGACAGTGGTCCGAAAAGCTTATAATGGAGCTGGAAAATTCTTATCGCCTAGTGATGTGGTAACTGTTGTAACGTTGTAGTGGACTACATTGCTTATGTAGAAGCTATAATAGGAATACTTATAGCCTAGGTATGTAGTAGGCTGTACTATCTAGGTGAGTGTAAGTGCACTCTATGATGTTCTCACAACAATGAAACCATTTAACAATGCATTTCTTAGAATGCATCCCCATTGTTAAGTGACACGTGACTATCTATCCTACCAGTTCTGCAATGCTAGCCAGAAGCGTAAACCTCTTTTCCAAGTGGTCTAGCCAAAGTCCCAGAATTAGTTTTCATAGGCTCAGCTTTGGCCACATGCCCATCCCTGAACCAATCACAATAGCCAGGGGGAGGAAATATGCTAATTGGCCAGACACAAAGTTTGCTAAGTCCCAAGCTGCGTAGTTGGGGGTAGAGGGAGAGGTTTGGCTCCTGAAAGGTCACCTGCAGAAATGACAGGTGTCCCACCCTGTCCCTACCCCCCTCCAAGGCTCCTCATCCTGTCTACTCTGTCTTTTCATTTTTCCTCTAGTGCCCACTTGGATCTTGACACTGTCCCTTAGCCTCGTTGGAACCCTCCTCCTCCTCACTGGGCTGGTGGCTGTCACCCTGGTGGTCAGAAAAGGTAACAGCTCACAGAGGCAGCATTGCCAGTTTACAACCTCTGGAATGTGCAAATCCTCACACCCATTTTCTTTTAGGAGTGCAAGAGCAGACAGTTTGGGGAGGTCTTACTCCAAAACTTAGCAGTGAAGAAGCCATCGGAAGTGAGATGATGGTGGTGGGCCGATTGATATATACAAGGGTACTCCAAAAAGTTTCATGGACAGATTCGTGTTATCTTTGTGTGTGTGTGTGTGTGTGTGTGTGTGTGTGTGTGTGTGTGTGTGTGTGTGTGTGTGTGTGTGTGTGTGTGTGTGTGTGTGTGTGTGTGTGTGTGTGTGTGTGTGTGTGTGTGTGTGTGGCAGGCTGGTACAGGGATTGAACCCTGGACCTTGGTGGCATGTTATTTTTTAATTCTATTTTTTCATAAACTCTTTGAAGTATCCTCGTATATATATATTTTTTTTACAGTAAAATATACATAGCATAAAATTTACCACTTTATCCATTTTTTTTTTTTAAAGATGACCAGTAAGGGGATCTTAACCCTTGACTTGGTGTTGTCAGCACCACACTCACCCAAGTGAGCCACGGGCCGGCCCTAACTTTATCCATTTTTAAGTGAACAGTTTTGTGGCATCAAGTAACATGCACATGGTTGTGCAGCCGTCACCACCATCATCTCCAGAACTTTCTCATCTTCCCAAACTGAAACTGGCCCCATGAAGCACTCACTCCCCGTTCCCATCCCCCAGCTCCTGGTAACCACCGAAATTAGTATTTTTTTAAGTAAAACAATTTCACATGCTTGCACTCTGAAGTTTTTAACCAACACGCATTACTCCTGTAACTGAAAAAAAAAAAAAAAAATGTTTGGAGTAGCAAATTTGCCCCGGGGAGAGGCAAAGCTAGATTGCAGATGTATGGTGGGGGCTTGTATTCATTTATTTGGGGTTATTGTTTGTTTGTTTGTTTTGGGGGCTGGCCGGTATGGGGATCCAGGATAGGGGCTTATAAATCTGAGGGCTTCGGGGGCTGTTGGTTTCTTGGGTTTAGAAACTTGCCAGATGCAACCAGGACCAAAATCTAACAAAGGCTTATTTATTTTTTATTCCCAGTTAAAGTAAAAAAATTACAGAAGAAAAGGTGAGACCACCGCAGGAGACTCTCAGAGGGTGATTTGGGGACAGAAAGGCGCTTCCATGGTGGGAGGCCTGCTTAATAGGAATAGATGCCATTTATTAAGCACCTACTGTGTGCTGGGCACTGTAGTAGGACACTTTGATGCCAGGGCTCACCTTATCTTTACAGCAGCCCTGGAACCCATTTTACAGATGAGGGGACTGAGGCTCAGCGCTCAGTCACACAGGGAGGAAGTGGCTGAGGCTTATGCACATCCCTTTACACTGGCTGCCAGAAAATTGTCACAAGCACTCTAGACATTTTCACTGGGTTTCTGTGGCTCCCTTGGGATAGTACTGTGCCCAGCTTGTACTGTAGGCAGTGGCCCTTGATCCTGGGTGCCAGGATATCCCAACTAGCCCCCACCTTAGTTTCTCTGCTCTGAGAGAGGAGTAGACACCCTGCTGCCTGGTGGTGAAGAGCCTCTCTGGGGATCAAGTCCCAGCTTCACGTGGCTGTGGAGTTCCTGCAAGAGAATGTCCATCCGCCTGGCTGAGGAGCTGTGACATGGTGTGACAGCTCCAGAAAGCAGGGCATTATTGCTTTCCCTGTGCAGGCCCTTGCTGGGGGTGAGGTGGGGAAATGGGTGGGGAGGGAAGGCCAAGTATTGGGTCTGATTTGGAGCCAGGGCTTTCCAGAACAAGCCTCCTGCCTCAAGGGGCACCCTGACCCGTTGTCACTTTTTCCTGAATCCCTTTGCAGAGAGCAAGAATCCTGCTGGGCCCAGATTAACTTCGCCACCACAGGTCTGTGCCTCCTCACTCCTGACCCCACCCGGGCAAGGCCACTGCCTCAAAACGCCATTGGGCCTCATGACTTGCTACTTGAACCTCTTCTGTAGAAGCTCTTCTCAGAGTCAAAGCACACCCTCCCCACTTCTTCCCCTGGGCTCTCACCTTCCCTCTTTGCTCCAGCCTCCTACCTCTCACTCACTCCGCCCACTGCCTAGAGCACTCTTCCTCTCTCAGTCTCAGTCTAAAGGTCACCTCCTCCAGGAAGCCTTCCTGGACTCCCGTCTGCACTTGCTACATACATGCCCCCAGCACCCTCATTCTTCTTACCCCTCAGTGGAAACACAATTAGGTGATCATTGGGTGCTACGTATTTAATAGTCGCTGCCCCCATGGGACAGCCAACTCCACCAGGGGAGGACCGGGTCTGTCTCGGGCACCCCGGGTTTACTGGAGCCCGCTGCCTTGCAGGACGTGTCGTTCTGCCAGCCTCCACTAGTGGGCGAGAAGCAGCCAATCTGTGATGCCCTGTGTGCTCTTGCAGGGGCCGCAGCCGAGAGCTCGATTCCCTGTTCACACACTTATTGAGCGCCTACTATGTGCTAAGACATGGGAGAATCCTGCGATGACCCAGACAGACGTGGTCTCTGCCCACAAGCCCATACTCCAGTGGGGTAACAGCCGATGGTGGGGCCGGACCTGTCTGGGACCAGGCGGGGGTCCCCGAGGAAGTGATGTCTAAGCGATTGGATAATAGCCTGGGGAGGGGGAGTTTAGACAGATGTTCCTTCTGGAAGATGTGAGTTGAGTTGCGGCATCCAGGGACATGGTTCAGTTTGTAACTGTGAACAGTTCACCTGCAGAATGGGTTGGAAGGAAGCAGGAGAGGATCCTGGGAGACGCACCCCTGCCCCTTCCTCACTGTTGACTTTGGGTCTGTGGGTTGTGGGCGGAGGTTGGCAGGGAGAGACGTGAGCAGGGAAGTTCAAACTGGTGCCCAACCCTGGTTTTCCTTTCTCTGTTTCAGACATGTCCTTTGATAACACCCTGTTTGCCATCTCCACGGTGAGTTGTTTCTTTTCTTGGTCGCAGTTGACTGCTGACTGT
Source organism: Cynocephalus volans (assembly GCF_027409185.1). Classification (NCBI taxonomy): domain Eukaryota; kingdom Metazoa; phylum Chordata; class Mammalia; order Dermoptera; family Cynocephalidae; genus Cynocephalus; species Cynocephalus volans. Next base: position 103,264,570 of record NC_084469.1, read on the forward strand.
TCTAACTGGGGCGGGGTGGGGCGGCGGGAACACCACCGGGCTGCGGACACCTGCTGTCTCTGAGCTTTGGGGCCAGGAAGAAGCCCAGAATCACTGAATGTGGACTTGTTAGTGAGCCCAGAGTTGCCTCTGAACAATCCCAGGAGGGTAAGAGGATTGAAGGTGGCGAAGGGAAAAGAGGTGGGCCCTTCCCTACTCAGAACATTCCATGGCTCCCATTTCACTTAGGGTCAAAGCCGGAGTCTTCCCCAGGCCTCATACAGCAATGGGAAGGCCTCTGGAGGGGCACCTGTTGTCGTGGTCAGCGCTGCCTTTGGGCTCAGTCAGACCATCCTCTCAGGATGGTGACAGAGGATTCAGGGTGACCTGGTGGCCTCTTTTGCATTGTTCATGGAGACTTGTGACAATCTGATGCAAGCTTTTGTCGTCCTCGTCCCCCCACTCCCGCTATAAAGGAAAGCTTGTTTTCAGCAGGTCTGGATCCCCGTACCCACCGGCTGCCAAAAAACAAAAAGAAAAGAAAAGAAAAGAAAAGCTTGTTTTTGTGTTTAGTTTCAGAGATTTCAGCTTAAATATCCCACTGAGCCTTTCCATCTAGGGGGAAGATCTCAAAGAAGACCCCCCTTGTTGAGGGGCATAGCTCCCCTTCCAGGTCACAGTGTCAAGCCTGGGATTTAAACCTGGGTCTAGGGCCGGCCCATGGCTCACTCGGGAGAGTGTGGTGCTGATAACACCAAGGCCATGGGTTTGGATCCCATATAGGGATGGCCGGTTAGCTCACTTGGGAGAGCGTGGTGCTGACAACACCAAGTCAAGGGTTAAGTCATCTTTTAAAAAACAAACAAACAAAAAACAAAAAAACAAAAAAAACCTGGGTCTATGGGATTCCTCTGCACAGCTGCATCTTGGGGTGGTCTTGGCATTTGTACTATTTACTTATTTATTTTAAAAATAAATTTATTTACTTATAAATTTATTTTAAAATTATTATAAATTATAAATTATTTATAAATTACAATTTATAAATTTATTTGTAAATTTATTTATGTATTTATAAATTTATTATTTATTTGCTTATAAATTTACTTATTAATTAATTTATTTACTTATAAGGATGCACTCTAACCAACTGAGCTAACTGGCCAGCACTCCCGCCCCCTTTTTTAAAAAAAATATTTTTTACTAAATTAGTGATAGCTGACCCACGAACTCCATGGGCCAAATGTTCAGCCATCTCTCCACATGGGGGTAGGGGAGCAGTATGGATCTGGGTTGCAGGTCCCGCTACAGGTGGCCTTAGAGATCCCATTTGGACAAGTGGACACTTCAGAAGACTGCCATTGGGGAGCCTGGGGCAGGGTCAGTCTGCTAGGAGCACCACGGATGTGGGGAGGGATAGAGAACTGGGCCAACTGACAGCCCGGGCAGGGGACAGTTCCACACACCCTCCCTGGACATCTGGACAAGAACAGTAAGGCTGTCACTTCCTCGGAACTTCTTAATTCCATGAGGAGAGACAGACAACCCCATGTCAGGGGAGGGAGGTCAGGAAAATCTCTGAGATGGGTGACAAGGAGGTAACCGGGAAAGGTTGGGGATGTCTGGCCCAGCCTGAGGACACAGTTTTGGCACAGCCCAGTAAGCTGGGGTGCAGTGAAGTGGAGAGTCAAGAGAGGCCCGTGGAGAACTTTGACTTTATACCCCAGTAAGGTGGGAGCCATGGAGAGTTCTGAGTAGAGGGACATGACCGGATTCAGGTGCTCACAGGCGCCCTCTGGTGGCTGCCGCTGGGAGGACAGACTGGGAGTCGGCGGCTAGGGCAGGAGCCCGGGGACTAGGATGGAGGCGATTGTAGTGGTCCAGGCACGCCCGGGGGTGGGTGGTTTGGTTCCATCTGCTGGCAGCGGAGGTGGAAGAAGCGGGCCAAGCGGCAGGCCTGGGGAAGGGGCTGGCTTGTGCCCGAAAGCAGATGGAGACATGAGTCTGGAGGTCCGGAGAGAGGTCAGTTCTGGAGATAACTCGGAGGCGCTGGGATGCAGATGGTGGGAAGGAAGGGGGGCCTGGCAACGGCCTGTTCACCCCCGGAGGCCTCAGCATGCGGAACAAATCCTGGAATTCTGAGCCAGTAAGAAAAAAACAAAAAACAAACAACCCCCCCCCCCCACCGGCAGGTGGGACAAGTTAGAAAACTTTGCGTGAGAAGCCGCACCGCTCAGAATACCAGCCTGGCGATCTATCCCCCTCCCCCTTTATAAAAGTCTTTTTTTTTTTTTTTTTTTTTAAAGATGACCGGTAAGGGGATCTTAACCCTTGACTTGGTGTTGTCAGCACCACGCTCAAGCCAGCGAGCTAACCGGCCATCCGTATATGGGATCCGAACCCGGGGCCTTGGTGTTCTCAACACCGCACTCTCCCGAGTGAGCCACGGGCCGGCCCATAAAAGTCATTTTGAATGAAACAATGGAAAACAGAGAAAAATAAGGATAAAAATAACTTATTTCTCAGGATCTTAGTCCTAGTTGCTTTTAGAAAAAAATGTATTTTAATTAAAAAATGTTTACTATGGAGCTGGGCGGTTGGCTCAGTTAGTTAGAGCACGGTCTTGTAACCTCAAGGTCGCGGGTTCTGATCCCCATGCTGGCCAGCCTTGTGCATACGATTTTGACATGCAAGTGTATTTCACATTAAACGGTTTTGTTTGTTTGTTTGTTTGTTTTGTTTTTCCTTTTGGCTGATGGCCGGTTAGCTCAGTTGGTTGGAGCGCGGTGTTGCTAACACCAAGGTCAAGGGTTCAGATCCTGGAACCAGCCAGCTGCCCCCCCAGCCCAATTACGTATACAGTAAAATTTTCTTCTCTCACAAACCCACCGCTTTTTATCCACACAGCTCCCGCTCTACAGACACACAGGAAAACACTGTTGGGAACTTTATAGAAAATCTGTACCTTCACACTTTTTAACACAATGGATAGCACGTTTTACACATTATGCATGTCTCTTCTTTCCCTTAACAGTAAATTCTAGTGATCTTTTTTCTAGTTTATTTTATTGTGATAAAATACACATAAAATGTACCATCTGAACTGGTTTTAAGCGTACAGTTCGGCAGCCTTAAGTACTCACACTGCTGTGCAGCCATCACCACCGTCCACCTCCAAAACTTTCTCATCTTCCTGAACTGAAACTCTGTCCCCATTAAACAGTCTCTCCCCATCCTCCTCCCCAGCCCCTGGCACCCACCACTCTACCTTCTGTCTCTCTGCATTTGCTTGTTCTGGACATTTCATATAATGGAGTCATACAATATTTGTCCTTTTATGACTTGTTTATTTCACTTGGCATAATGTCCCCAAGGTTCATCTTTGTTGAAGCATCAGAAATTTCCACCCCTTTAAAGACTGAATAATAATCCATTGTATGTATATCCGTTCATCTGTAGATGGACACTTGGGTTGCTTCCACCTTTTGGCTGCTGTAAATCATGCTGCTGTGCATATGGGTGTGCAAATATCTGTTTGAGTCCCTGCTTTCAACTCTAGTTTCTTTTGGAAGTATTTATAAAGCTGTATTGGTGGCTGAAATAATAACGAAGCATGTCTCTAGCTTTTACCATTACCTTGCTGAGGGCCTGATATTTAACTTTTAACACTCTGTGAGGTGGGGTTGACTATTTGTACAAATGAAGACACAGGCTGGTTGTGGGTTTGACTGGGGTGGCTCAGCTAGGGAGGGGCAGGACTATGAGTGGAACTCCCAGCCTGCTCTCAACCCCCTGGCTTCAGTTCTGGCAAGTTCATCTCCCCTTGACTGGTATTTGGGGCAGGAGCCTCCAAGGCAAAGGAGAAGGCAGACTTTTGAAGGTTTTCAGAGGGCCTAGAATGGGAGCGGAGTAGGAGATAATAGCGATAGTTTTGTTCACTTAAGAAACAGAGCTTACCATGAGCCAGTCGCTTTATCTATTTTATTCTTTTAAGACTCATAGCAACCCTAGGAGGTGGGTACTAACATCCTCCCCATTTTGCAGGAGGGGAAACTGAGGCACACAGGGGTTAAGTTACTCAACTGTCTGAAACTGATGGAACTGGGACTTGAACCCAGGCTTTCTATGCCCGACTCAGCAGAGAGGAAGGCAGGAAAATAGAAGGCCAGGACGTGTGTGTGGGGTGGGGGGTGAGATGAGACCTGATGGGCTGGGAGAGTCTCAGGCTCAGAACATGGGGGAGCCCTACATCCTAAAACCCCAGATCACTCAGTTCTCTCTCTTCTCTTCCATGGACAAAGAAAATGACTTTAGAAGAAGACTCGGCCACCCCTGATGCTTGTCCCAGCAACTCTGGGCCCCGGAAGAGGCCCACCTCCACGTCCTCTTCGCCTGAGCCCCCCGAGTTCAGCACTTTCCGGGCCTGCCAGTGAGGTTGAGGACTGGGGGCTCCCTCTGTCTGCGTCCTTTCAGGGCCTGTGGTCCCTCCAGCTACTTCTGGGGGGGGGTTCCAGCTGCTGCTTTCTCAGGGAATTGAACAGAGGAGATGAAGGGGACCCCAGCCTTGAGACCTTCCTCGCAGAGGAGGGGGAGAGGGGCACAGGCATCGGCCTGGAGGCTGGACAGAAAGCAGGAAGCCCCTCTTTGGATTCCCGGTTTCTCAGGACCACCAGGGAAGGTGTCAGGATCCCTTCCAATCCCCAGCTGGACATGAGGTCCTCCTCTCTGAACACCCCTCTAGCCTCCACCCTCCCTAGCCGCAGCCGACTTGGGGACCTGCTTCTTTGCCTGGGTTTTTTGAGCACAGGGTACCTGGGGGATATGTTTTGTGTGTCTGCCTTCTGGCATGCCTAAGTTATTAATTATACAACGTACTGAGGTGTTCCCAAGGCCTCTATGGAGTGTAATCCTTCAAGCCTGGGACCCCTGGGCCCCAACTGTTGGATGGCTTGGGGGGTGGGGGGTGTGCCTGAACTCACCGCGTTGGAGGTGCCCCTCAACTGCAGTCAGGGTGGTGTTTGGGAGGCCCGTGGGGATACGGGGAGGGGAGCATTGCCACGAGGGGTCTCTGCTAAGGTCCTAGCACTGGGGTGTGCAGTAGGTGGAATGATGGGGGTGTGGGAGAGGGCAGAGATGATGGGGAAGAGAAGGACCTGTTGGTTGAGTGCTGTGGGAGGGGGCCCTCGGAGAGGTCTAAGATGCGTGCAGGTGCCTGGCGAGGCCCATCCCAAGCTGTTTTCCCAGGCGGGCGGGCCGGGGTGGGGCCACGGGCTGGGGCCACGCCCATCTCCCCGCCCTCCCCCACAACCGGACGCTTCGCAAACCGAATCCCAGCGGGAGGGAGCGCGACAGGTAGAGGGGCGGAGCCTCGCCGCGGCTGGGCCCCGTCCCTCCGCAGGCCGCCTCACAAAGCCGGGCGGGGCCAGGGGCGGGGCCATGCCTTAGGGGCGTGCCAAGCCGTCCCGGCGTTAACCCGCCCCCCGGATCCCACAGGCAGGGGAGCGACTTCACGAAGCGTGGCCGTTTCTGCGGGGCGGGGCCCAGGGCGTGTCCGCGAGGCCGAGCACCGCCCCCTCCCTCCCAGGGCCACCTCACCGCCTTACAAAGAGCGGCCGTTCTTGCGGCGCCCCGCTGGGGGCGGGGCCCGGGTTCCCAGGGGCGTGTCCGCGCAGCTAGGCACCACCCCCTGACGCACGCGCGCTCCCGCCCCTGCCGTTCGGGACCGCCGAGCCACCTCACAAAGCGGCGACCGTTCGCGCGGGGCGGGGCCGCCGCCGCCCCCAGGCGCGCTCGCTCGCTGCCCGCGTCCAGGGCCGCCGGCAGGGGGCGCTGCGTCACGGGGCCGACGGCGGCAGCGGCGGTGGTGGCGGTGGCGAGGCGGCGCGTGGACGGCAGGCGGCGCTGCCCGGCTCGTCCTCGGCCTCGGCCTGCGCGGCGGCGGCAGCGGCGGGGACAGCGGCGGCGGCCTGGGCCCGGGCGCGGCGGCGGCGGCGGCGACGGGTCCTGGAGCCGGATCTAAGATGGCAGCGGCGGCGGCGGCGGTGGTGGGGCCGGGTGCGGGCGGCGCGGGGGTGGCGGGCCCGGGCGGTGCGGGGCCCTGCGCGGCGGTGTCCGTGTTCCCCGGCGCCCGTCTCCTCACCATCGGCGACGCGAACGGCGAGATCCAGCGACACGCGGAGCAGCAAGCGCTGCGCCTCGAAGTGCGCGCCGGCCCGGACGCGGCGGGCATCGCCCTCTACAGCCGTGAGTGCGGGGCCCGGGGCCGGGCCGGGGGCTGCGCCGCGCGCGGGGGCTGCGCACGAGGCCGGCCCGAGGCGGGGGCCGGATGGGGAGGGGCCCCGATCCACGGGGGCCGGTGTGGGGTCCCTGGGGCTGAGCCGAGGGCCCGGAGTGACGGGATGTGGGGACCGTGTCAAGGGACAGATAGAGAAAAGGGGCGTGCGTGGTGGCCGAAGAGCTGAGGCGCCCGGAGAGCTGAGGCGCCCGGAGTAAGGAGGGAAGCGGGAAATGGGGAGTGCGGGGCCCGAGATTTGGGAGGGGGCGGGTGGGCAGGAAGCGGGGGGCCGGGAGTGGAAGGGGAATTCGGAGGACTCTGGGCGGGGGCGCTGGGTGGGAGGGAAGGAGGACTGGGGTGTGGGAGCCGTGGGAGTTTGAGGGGCGGGTGTGGCCGCCTTGGCGGCGAGGAGGGTGGGGAGTGGGCCCCTCTGGCCGTCCCAGGGGATCCCCGGGACTGCTAAGGACAGTTGGAGAGTGGTTCCTACTCGGGGGTTGCTGGGAGGACCGGGTTCCACTCCTCTGGAGGGCTTGGCGTTCAGGACCCCCGAGTGGGAAACTTCCAGACCCGGGGAGAGGGCCCACGCGAGGGTGGCGCGAGCCGCAGAATCTGCTCCCGGTGGAAACGTGGAAGGGTAGGGCCCCTGCATGGTGGCCGGCTTCGAAGTAAGAGGTGACCCAGCCTCCTCCCTTGGCCACCACGCTCCTCCTGTCTGCTTTTGGGGGATGTAAGAAGCTGGTTACATTTTCAGAAGCTGCTTTCAAAACTGACATTTCAATGGGGAAAGAAAGTCGCGCATGTATTCGCCACGGCCACCCTGAGGCTTTGTAGTTCATCCTTTTTCTTTCTCTTGTTACTTTCTTTTCTTATCTCTTTCTCTTTCCTCCACGTTTTGCTATTCTGTTTCATTAGGCTTTGTCTCTCAGGGTTTCTTGCACGATCCTTTGGGGAACCAGTGAGGAGGCCCTTTACTTGGTCTGGCCCCGTGCGAATTTTTTGCCACTTTGGAAACAGGCTTTCTTTACGGGCTGTTCCAAAGGAAAGCGTCAGGAGCATTGGGTTCACATAGGGTTCTCCATGCCCCTCGACTCTGAAAATATAAAGAGTCCAAGCGTGGACCTTTTTGTTGGGGCAGAGCTGGGGTCTTGGACCATCTAAATGAGGACAATAAAGCTCAGAAAACCCCAGATCGTAAGCAAGCCCATTCATTTGGCAAGCATTAACAGACAGCTCTGTCCTGAACAGAATCAAGTGGGACAGCCTTTCTCAAACTAGGGTCCCAGGGCTCATTCTCAAAGCAGTTCCATGAGAGTTGGTTTTCTTTTTTAAATAAACTTAAAAAAAAAATTTTTTTTTTTTTTGGAGCAGTTTTAGATTTATAGAATTAATGGGAACATAGTGCCGAGAGTTCCCATATACCCCATACCCAATTTTTCCTATTCTTAACATCTTACTACAGGAGAGTTTTTACATTTTGTATTTTTGTTTGTTGATATTCTTGAAAGTGTTACTAAGTATAAAGACAACAGTTCTCTGTGAGAGATAATTCATAACCGATACGTTCTTAAAGAGAGAGATAGATCCCCAGTCGCAGATGATACATTCTCAGGGTTCTGAAAAATTTTTTTCCTTTATGCTTAAGTATCATTCACATGGGGTTAAGAACTTGGGTTCCGGGGGCATCCAAAGCTGGGTGTATTAATTTTGCAGGGCTGCCTTAACAAATTACCACAGTCTTGGTGGCTTAAATCAACAGGAGTGTATTGTCTGTCAGTCCATGGCCCGAAGTTTGAAATCAAGGTATTGGCAGGGCCACACTCCCTCTGGAGCTTCTGGGGAAGAACGCTTCCTTGCCTCTTCCAGGTTCCAGTAGCTCCAGGCATTGCTCGGCTTGTGGCAGCAACACTCCCATCTCTACCCTGTGTCTCTGTGTTCTTTTCTTTTCTTTTTTTTTTTTTTTTTTTGGTGGATGGCCGGTATGGGGATCCAAACCCTTGCCCTTGGTGTTATAACACCATGGTCTAACCAGCTGAGCTAACCAGTCAGTCCTCTCTTTTCTCATAGGACACCAGGCACTGGGTTTAGGGCCCACTCTAAATCTCATCCGAAGATCCTTGACTTAATTACATCTGCAAAGATCCTATTTCCAAATCAGATTCTGGAGGTCTAGGACATGGACGTACATTATCTTTCTTTGGTCACACTACGTGGCCCAGTGTTGTGCCATGCCGCTTTACAGGCTGGGGGACTCTGCACCTCAGTTTCCTTGTCGGAAGAATGGGGCGATGTCAGGATACTGTGACACAAAACGTATGTTCAATAATTGAATGCCTCTTTGGAGGTAGCACCTGCTGCGTAATGGGCTGCCAGTGGCTTCTGAGTTGGCTGGGTGACTGTTTTGGGCAAGATGGCACTTGTTCCTGGGTAGGCGGGAACCGAGCGGGAGCACAAGGAGGAACTGCTCTGGTGTGTCCAGTGAGCGCACAGTCCCAGGGCTGGGGTGTTGGCTGCAGGTTCCCACATCTGAGAGGAGGGCTGACTGGTGGGCACAGCACACTGGCCGACAGTCCCATGGGAAAGGTCCAAGGTTGTCCAGCCACTGGGTGTACGTGGCTGCTGGGCAGACCACAGGGGAGCTCCCCCATATGACTCAGGTGTGAACCAGGCTGCCAGGAGCTTTAGGCCTTCTCTTGGGATGGCCTTCCTTCCCCGGCTTTAGTGTTTCCCCACTGGGACCCTTTGGGGGCCTGAATGCAAGAAGGCATCCTGATGCTCACCTGTTGGTCACGAGGTGGGGTGCTGCCACCTGCCTGTGCTTCTAGGTTCTTGGGATATCAATCTGTGTGTGGGTGGGGACACAGTGAGTGTCGGCCAGGACACCTGCACAAATCCCCCAGTGCTTTACATATAAGAGGTGGACCAGGGGCTTCCTTGGATGCTGATGAGGGCCCTGAAGGTGGAGTCTGACAGGTGCAGGTGATCAGCTACACAGCCTTTTTTTCGGGGGGCGGGTAGCTGGCTGGTGCAGGGATCTGAACCCTTGACCTTGGTGTTATAACACCTCGCTCTAACCAATTGAGCTAACCGGCCAGCCTTTTTATTTTTATTTTTTTAACATTAGACTGGTAACGTGCTGACGTAACAAGGTTTAGAAGGAGGCACATCTCACACAATAGCGTGAAAACCTATCCGTCACACTTCTGAACCAAGAAAGGATCTCATTCTCGAATTAGCCATTTCACCTCTCTGAGCCTGTTTCTTCACCTGCATGCAGCAACTCTCACCTGCACGCAGCCTCAGTTTCCTCCCTTGCAATGGAAATGATGCCACCTGGGGCCCAGGAATGTGGTGAAGTCCATTGGGTGTGTGGAGCAGGGTGTCTGGTGTGTAGCAAGCATTTGGCAAATGGTAAATATTTTTTCAGAAGTCTACAGTGATGTCATTGATGTGGCATAGAGAAGAGCTGGCTTTTGTAGGAGGGGAGCCCCTTACACTGCAGAGCCGCCCAGTTGTCTTGCACTCTCAGTGATGGGAATAGGGGAGGGACTCCTGGGCCACAACCTGTGCCTGATGTGGTAGGGCCTGGGGAAAGATATGGGAACAGGACTTACACCCTCTCTCCTTGATGTCTGCACCCTCCAATAGGCCAGATGACAGCTGCAAAAGGTCCCGTTCCTGTCACTCTTCAGTGAAAGGTCCCCTCCCCCTTGCTATTTGGAGTCACCCTGGCCTGCATCCCTGGGATTTGCCAAATGGCAGCTACCAGAAACAGGCCATTTTCCCGGGCCTTGAGGAAGCTTTGGCAGGGCCTCGAGTTCTTGGATGCAGGCTGCCTTCCCCTTGAAGGAGGGCAGCTTCTCAGGGAAGCCTGTTGTGAGGTGCCTGGGGCAAGGCAGAACGAACTCTCAGTTCCTCAGCCCAGTGACATCCTTTCTGGAGATGACTGTGTCACCTTCCTTTCTTGGTCAGCACGAGACAATTTAGCTGGTTCTTCGGACTCTCCCCACCCCCTTGGCTAAGAAGAGATGTGCAGGAAGACAGGCTTTGATGGGGGCTAAATTTCAGTTTGTGGGGGGCATGCCAGGGTGTGGAAAGCCCAGAGAAAAACCCTTTGTCAACAGAAGGTGAAGACTGGTCTGCTGCCACAGAATTGGGGGCCCTTGTGACTTCCTTTAGTCACACTGACAGCTGGGGGGGGTGGATACAGAATACTTCATGTGCCCAGTGTCAAGCAAGGGTGACAATCAGAAAGTTAGTGACACCAGAAGAGCATGCATGTTTCAGTGGTGCCTGTGAGTTGCTAATGGCCGCTATCATTTACTGAACACTTACTGTGTACCAGACTCTGTGTAAACCTGTGTTGACAGACTCAAGTGCTTGACCCTGGAGCAGATGGGAAAGAATGAATTTATATAAATCAGGGCCTGTGGGCCACATTGGGTCTGTGGCCTATTTTTTAATTTTTTTATTTTTTTTAAAGTAGGGGATCTTAACCCTTCACTTGGTGTTATCAGCACCACGCTCTCCCAAGTGAGCTAACCGGCCATCCCTATATAGGGATTTGAACCCGTGACCTTAGTGTTATCAGCACCGCACTCTCCCAAGTGAGCCACGGGCCGGCCCTTGTGGCCTATTTTTATACAGAGTAAGACAGGCTTTCACATTTTTGAAGGGTTGATTAAAAAAAAGAAACAACCCACAAAGAAGGATATTCAGCTGAGACCATAGTGTCCTGCAAAACTTAAAATATATACTTGCTGGCCCTTGACAGGGAAAGCTTGCAGACCCCTGGGATAAATGAATGAGGCAGGAGGAGAGGGGGACTGTGGAGAACTTGGCCCCAGCCAACTTTAAGAGAAACCAGAAATCCTTTCTTTGTTTTGATTGTAAAGTGTCCCCATTGCTGAGGCCGAATACAGTACACTTTCAGGATTGTGTGGGCCAGTTGGCCTGCCAGTTGTGTCCCTTGCTGTTTGTTACCACTGGTCCTTTTTTTTTTTTTTAAAGATGACCAATAAGGGGATCTTAACCCTTGACTTGGTGTTGTCAGCACCACGCTTTCCCAAGTGAGCTAACCGGCCATCCCTATATAGGGATCCGAACCCATAGACTTGGTGTTACCAGCACCACAACTCTCCCAAGTGAGCCACAGGTTGGCCCACCACTGGTCTTTAAAGCATCCATGTGGGGCAGGGATGCCAGTCCCATTTTGTTTCCATACTGGTGGAAAAAGAGGTGAACGGATTTGAACGGCTGAAGTGACATGGCTGGCAGGCAGAGCTAGCTTTGGAGTTCAAGAGCTACTGGGCACCACCTTACTGCATGTGGTATGTGACTCAGTGAAGGGAAGGTGGTCGGGAGTCAGTTTGTCCATGCATAACAGAGATGCAGAGTAGCAGCGTCTTAAACAGGATGGCATTTTATTTCTTGTGCTCTCATACATAGAGTGGACGTTGGCAGGTGTCAGTGTCTCCAGGGCTGGTGTGGAGAAAGTCCTCAGACCCAGGTCCTTCCAGCAAACTCCCCTCCACCATTCCTAAGGTGAGGTCTTGTCTTCATGGTTCAACATGGCTACTGGAGTCCAGCCCTTTCACCCTGGTTTCCACACAGCAGGATAAAGGAAGGGATGGCTGTTAAGGGAGGTTCCCTGGGAGCTGGCTCAAAGGGCTTCTGTTTCCACCCCATTGGCTACAGTTCGTCACCTGGCCACCACAGCTGCAAGGGAGGCTGGGAAATGTAGTCCTTCATCCCAATAGCCATGTGCTCAGCTAAATTCAGGGCCCCTGTTTCTCTGGGAGAATGGGAGATCATACTGGGAGAGTCACCCTAGCTGCAGTGGGTAGGATGTGCACCTGGCGAGAGGGTTGGGAAGGACATTTCTCTGTTATGGAGAGATGCTCAAGTGGATGGGGGATGGGGACAACCTCCTGGCTTGGAGCGAAGGGTCCCCTCTGAGGAACAGAGGAGCTGAAGAGGGAAACAAGGTTGGGACCAAATTGCGTTTTACAAGCTATGGGACCTTTTTCCTGTATGTGGATACAAGATGCACGCCCTTTTTCACAGGGGCCTAATGTGATCAGAATGGTATTTACTGAGGATTGCTCTGGCAACAAAATACCTGGTTTGCTGGAGTAGGGAGAGACAAGCCTCAGGGAGCTTCCAGACTAAGGAGCGTAACAGGAATGTAAATGAATGGTTTCACCTTGGCCTGCTCCAGAAGGGAGTCAGAGCTCAAAAGTAGTGCTCTGGAACAGAAGGTTAATTCTACTGAAGCCATCAGGGATAAGAACCGTGACCAGGGGTAGTGAATGACCTGCCTGCATAGTTGTCGCAGTTCAATCAAAATAGATGCTAGTATTTTTTTTTTTTTTTTTTTTTTTTTGGCACTGGCTGTAAGGGAATCCGAACCCTTGACCTTGGCGTTGCAACACGGTGCTCTAACCGAGTTAACCAGCGAGCCCTCCAGTATTTTAAAAACCGGTTGATTTCACATCAAAATCTGACTTTATACTTCTGAAAAATTGGAAAGCCTGACAACCCTGGGCCTTGTGCCCTGAAGCCAAGCGGATGGTGGTGCCAACTTCAGGAGGGGCATGTTGTCCCACTGGCCTGAGTTCCCTCCTTGCTCACCGTTGCCCCGACACAGAGGTCTTGCACCAGCTGCCAGTTGTCCCCTCACTTGCACTGGTTTGTTTCTTCAAATAGAGAAGCATTTTTCTGAACCCAGGTTTCCATCAGATGTGGATAAATGTCGTTTACCCTCTGCCTGCATTAGACCCACCCCCTCCTACTGTTCCAGGGAGTCCCGAGGTGGCCTGGCTTCCGGTGTCAGGCCCCGTTCCCCACGCCATGCCCGCCTCCTGGCCCCACCCCTTCCTCGCCTCTGCAGGGCCCTGCAGAGTCTCATAGCGTGACCCTCTTGGGCAGTTTGGAAATCGAGAAGTTCTGCAAATCTGATTTTTGCTTTTCATTTGACAAGCAAAATATGAGCTGCCACGTGGGGCTCTTTATAATCTCTGTGTATCCAATTTAGTATGACTATTCACGCGTATTGCTGTGAAGGCGTGCTTGGTTACGGATGTTGCTGAGACTGCTGGGGATAATATCAGTTATGTGTACCTTGTTACTTTTATAAAACCTGAAAAGTTTGTAATCCAAAATGTGTGACAGGTAAGGGGTTGTGGACCCCCTTCCGGGGCAGTTGGGGGCCCTGCTGTAAGATCATAAGTGGAAATTGGCCAACACCGTGAGCAGTCCCTGGTCACCAAGCACTGGCCTTCCATGTGGGGATCTGGATCAGGAGGCAGGGTCTTTCAACAGGACAGGAGAAGGGTGTGGCATGAACTCACCTGGTGACTCTGAGATGTCAGGGCTCAGGCACTTAGACCAGGTTGATTTAGCAGATGGGAGAGGCTCTGGAGACCTTCGATGGCAGGTTTGGCTCCTTTCTGAGGGAGCCCGCTCTGCATCTGGGATATGCTGTAGAACCTGGGGAGGCAGTTGCCAGGCCATCAGGGGAAGTAGCCCCTTAGGAGAGAGGAGAGAGGGCCGATGGAGGCTCTGACCTGAGACAGACCTGGCTGCTCCAGATTGAGAGTAGAGGCCAGGAGAGGCTTCAGTCAGCTCAGAGCTAGGATTATTTATTTGGTCTGTGGATGTTCCCCCCCAGCAGGGAACATGAGCCCCCTCAAAACTGAACAGTTTCGTACAGGGGTACGAAGGACAAGCATCAGTGGTTGTGATGTTGGAGGAGCCTCCAGGCTTCACTTTCTCTTCCTGACTATGGAAAGCGGGTGACAGTGAATATCCCTGTCATGGAGAAGCGAGAGAACACACGTGAAATGCTTTGCCCTGTGCATCTGGCTCCAAGTAAGTGTTGATGTGGATTCTCTGCACATTTTTCTGCGCAAAGCCTCCCCCACATTTGATTAGATTAGAAGAGGGATCTGTGACCCAAGAAAGGGTGAAGGTTATTGGGGTACAGCACCAGATTGGGTAGTGAAGGGTGTCCCTGGCTGGTAAGGGGTTGGGGGGCCATGAGAGGGGGAAGTGGGGGCCCTGGGCAGGGCGGGGCTGCCTCTCCAGGGTGGGGAGAAGCTGTGAAAGGCAGAAAGGAGAGGCTGCCAGAGGTCAGCACATAGCCGAGGGGCAGTCACTGGATTTCCGATCAGGAGGTCACAGGTGACATCAATCAGGAGGTCACAGGAGACTTCGGAGAGCAGCCCCCTGGAGGGCTGGGGCGGGGGAGAAGCCCCCGCCAGATGGCAGGTCTGGAATAGGGGGAGGGTGGAGAGAGGTGGGGAAGCCGACCTTTCCCACTCTCCCCGGTGGCAGGGCCCACAGAAGGTTTGGGTAGACCTGCCTTTTCATTCATCCAACCAGAAATATGTGTGGAGAGTGAACTTCCTGCCTGTTTAGTGCAGTAATTACCATTCTTCCAGCTTTCAAGAGTCAGCAAAAATTCCCTGAGCATCTGCTGTGTGCCAGGTACTGTTTTAGGAGCTGCGGATTCAGTGACACCAGAGATAAATGCACAGTCCAACATTCGTGGGTCTGGGGGCATTGTGCAACAGGCGCTAAATCAGCAGTCACCTAAACTCCCTGGTTCCGAGTGGTGACCAGTGCCTCAGGGAACATGAAATGAGCTGAGGGGCTCTATTGAGAGGGGGAAGGGTTGGTCAAGGAAGGCCTCCCTGCTCAGGAGGGGGCATTAAAGCCAGTGGAGAAGAGCAGATGAGACAGGAGGCACAGTGAGGCTCGTGGCTAAGAGCACAGACTGGAGCCAGCAGCCTGGTCCTGACCCTGCTCCTCACCATCCACGTGATTGCTGTGTGTCTCAGTTTCCTCAGCTGTAAAATGGAGATCTTGACAGCATCTCCCTTAACGGGTTGTTGTGAGTGGTGAGCTGGTAG
The DNA here is from genome assembly GCF_027409185.1 of Cynocephalus volans. Lineage (NCBI taxonomy): Eukaryota > Metazoa > Chordata > Mammalia > Dermoptera > Cynocephalidae > Cynocephalus > Cynocephalus volans. The sequence goes on from NC_084469.1 coordinate 103,279,735, forward strand.
AATAAAGTGCTTAAAGTAGTTTCTAGTGCATGGTACCTCCCCCAGCAGGAGGGAAGACCTGCTCTGAGAGTGAACTTGTGGCCTAGCATGGCCAAGGGCAGCCGAGCGGCTAGTGTGGCTGGAGCAGGGGAGGGGTGGGCCCCAACAAGGGGTGTGGCTTTTATTCCAAGAGTTACTTGGAGAGAAGAGACCCTTGTTGAGGCAGGCTCAAGCCCAGCTCTGCCCCACCCCCGTCCTTTCCTAGCAGGGCAAATCATGGATGGATACCTTGGCCGCCCCAAATCTCATCTTCCTGTTGGTGGGGAGGATTCCGTGAGGGGCTTAACTGGTGGAGGGTGACCTTGACTAGGATAATATCTGTGCCTGGACCATAGACACAGCCTGTGCAAGTCAGACACAGTCCCCAGCTCTGGTGCACTCCTGGTCTTGGGGAGCTGAGAGAAAGTGGACAAGGAACCCCATCTCCCCACTGCTGGGGATATGGCCCAGGGAGCCCCCACAAAGAGAATGGCATTAGGGGCAGGGGAAAGGCTGGCCTAGCCAGAGAGAGTTGAGGTGGGAAGGAGGGAAGTCCCGGGATGAGGCGGGGCAGCGGGATGTGCTTCTGTCTCTCCAGGGTCCCTGTCTCTCCAGCAGGGCCGGCTTGGCCGTCACTGGCTCCCGTGCATTCCCGTTCCCCTCCTGGACCTCCACATCCTCTTTGTGTTGGAAGCTGCTGGTGGTCATGATTAGCATAAGCTGTGCAGCTACCTTGGTGTGACCTTGTGATCTTGGTCAAGTGACCTCAGTTCCTCTTCAGTTTCCTCCCATAAAATGGAGGGGGGTTTTAAGGATCTGCCCACAGTCAGGGCAGGTGAATAACAATCTGATATCATTGGTCTCCTAAACCTGCCGTATGGTCTGGAAGAGAAGGTGTGTCAGGGCAGCAAGGTGCAGGGGCAGATTAGAAACCCCCCAAGATAGGTAGAGCTGGGAGGGGCTCAGAGCAGCACCCTTGGAAATCCTGCTCGAGAGTCTCTCGTTGTCCGCAGTGACTCAGGAGGGAGCCCCTTTCCCTTTGTGAGGTTTATCTGTCCCCAAGGCTTTCTTCTTCACACTCTGGACCTTCTCCCATTATCTCACTCTGGGGAAGCTTCAGGATTCAGAGTCCAAGGAATAGTCTTCAGGGTGGGGCCCTCAGCATCCTTCACGTCTCCCAGAGCTGCCCTGGTAGCTGCCCTGCCGCTTTAGACACTACACAGCTCTGATTTTTGGTTGAAGAATCTGGGGTCCCCAACTCCACCACCACTGCCACCCTTGTTCCCCGACAACCAGGAAAGTGAAGGCGATTGAGATTAGGCCTGAAGGAGTTGGGTCCGCAGATTCTGTGGCCTTCAGGTGTCTCCTGTGGTGGTTATTCTCTTTACTATCTATTTAATTCCTTTTAATCAACATACACAGATGCCCAGGCCTCAGGTGTTCTGTTTGAGGTGCTGGACAGTTGTGGACACTATTGTAACCGCCACCCAAAGCCAGAGACAGAACTGGTCCCTCACCCTCTGGGTGGCTTTTGTTCAGTGGGGCCGTAGCCCCTCCTCTCCCGTCTGCTCCTCTCTTGCTGCCAGGCAGGGCATTCTCGAAAACAGGTCCAGACTGGTTTGGGGGGCTCTGTCCCCACCCTGCCCCCCACCGGGAGAACCCCCTTTTATTCCACCTTTTTGTCTGTTGAAAGCGATTCATTACCCACCACTTTGGCAAGAGCAGGCCTGGGCTGTTTGTCTTTAAGATCATTGGCAGGTCTTTTCTGCTGCTGATTGTGTTTGGAGCCGGGGTTCATTTTCTCTGGGTGCGCTACACACATAAGAGCGTGATGGTTTCAAGTATAGAATCCTGCTTGGCAACATAAGCTAAGAGGAGACTGGCCGGTCATCCACAGCTTCCCCTGCCTGCCCCGCCGTGGCATGTGAATAATAACCAAAGACGGGTTGGGGGACCTCTTGCAGATCCCAGAGGGACATCCTGGAGAATTCGCCACCACATTCTCCCTTGAGCTGGAGCGGAAGGAGAAGGCAGGCTGGAGCTTCTAGATTTTTGTTGTGTCTGTGTCTGAGTCCTCGAGCCACCCCCCAGGTGGGGGTATCAGAGTGCCTGGCTCTTCCTTTTCCCTCCTCTACCCCATGTCCCTGCTCACTGGCACTCCCAGGCCCTACCGTAGCTAATGTTTGCTGAGTACGAGTGATGTGCCAGGTGGGCCCCCTTCCAAGCACTTTACGTTCATTGACTGGTCTGACCATCAGACCAGCCCCGAAGGTCAGCCTGGCAGGGAGCCCCAGTAGCCACAGCTCACTCCTTTGTTTACACAAAGAAACTGAGGCACTGAAAGGTCTGGGGCAGAGGTGGGGTATGAACCCAGGTTTGGTCTTGAGGCCGCCACCCGGCCACCAGGCCCTGCAACCCCTCACCCCACTTCTCCCAGCCTCTGATTCCTCCACAGGTCAGTGTGGTGAAAAGTAAACTTAGCATCTGTCAGGGATAAGGCACCCATGCAAGGCTTGTCCCTGCCACCCGTCTGGTCCTTGTCCTATATCACTGCATCAACCATGACAGACTCTTCTGGAGCTCCTCAAAGCCAGGCTCCTCTCATTCCTGCCTCATCGCCGATTCTTTGTGTTGTCAGGCAGTGTCTGTCCCCTCTCACCTGTGCCACATCTGGAATCACATCTGGTGAGGCAGCCTGCAGGCCCCAGGGCAGGAGGCAGCCCTCCTAACTCAAACATCCTGTTCTCTGAGCCAGGGTGGGGCCAGAGGGGCTCTCCGAGCCCCCAGGGGCCTGGTGGAGGCCCTTCCTCCAGCAGCTCAGCCCCAGGACATCCTGTTCCTCCTCTGGGCTCTAGGCCCCACTCCAAGCAGGCCTCAGCCCCAGGGCAGCTTCTCCCCGCCCCAGCTGCAATTTCCCCTGTTTGTCATGCTCCACCTAGGCTGCCCCTGCCTCATCCTCCCGCCTCCTCCAGGTTGGTCTCTCCGGAGCCACCCCTGGTCTGTGGGTTGAGGCCCCTTGGCTAGCCCGAGGGCAGGCACCCACCTCAGCTTCCTGCGCTGGGCACACTGTCCCCGGCAGCAGTGAGAGGCCAGTTGCTCTGGAACTGGTCCCCCTCTGCAGCCTGGGGTCCTCTTGCTGCTCCTTAACAAGCCTCACTCCAACTCTGACTTCACAACCTCTGTAAGTGTCCCCTCTGCCCAGTTCCTGCCATGTGGTGTAGGCGGTGGGGGCCCTTGGTGGACCCCCTTCCAGCCCTAGGAGGCAGGCTCAATTGCGCCCCTGTAGTGGTAAGGCTTCGGGATCAATGGGGTCTGGCTCTGCCCTGGCTGTGTCATTCCCAGCACCCTGAGTGTACCCCTAACAACCTTCCCAGGCAGACTCTCCTTCTGGCTGGGATGGGGTTTGGCTGTCTTTGGACTAGCTTCTTGGGTTCCCAGGCCAAGCTGCTCTGAGCATGTCATTGCCCTGTGTCTTGGTTTCCCCCCTTGGAATATGGGGTTAAGGGCATCCTGGAGGGAGGTTATTGGGAGCATTAACCCAGGGTCCACACAGCTAGTGCCTAAGACTGTTACCTGGCGTTCCAGAATCTCAGCCTCAAAGTCTCTGTTGGAGAAGAAAGGCCAGGCGAGTGCGGCCTAGCAGCCCAGCATGGGGGGCTGCTGGTGTGGGTCGGTTTTGTTGCTTTGCCCCCCTTTTTCATAATTATCCACTAAGCTCCCGGGCTTTCAGGGCTGAGGAACCCCAGCACACATCTGCTGTGCCTTTTGTAGCTCACAAAGCCCCAGCGGCAGTGGCAGCGGGGACAGCCGCTGATTAGCATGGATGAGGAGACATTTGCATGTAGTAACTCCCAAATCAGTGCCCTGAGCATTCTCGGAAAAGCTAGGCTCTTTCTTTGTATTGTCCTTCTCTTCTTGGGGTCCCCCTTTTGCACACCTGCAGTCCAGACCAGGCCCTCAGGGGAAGCCTTTAACCCCAAAGGTGGGGCTGGCCTCTGCCCCTCGTGGAGTCCCCTGCTGAGTGTCCCTTCCAGGCCTCGAACCTCTGAAACCACTTGCAGATTTGTAAGGTTTGGGTGTCCCCAGCACGAGGCCTTCTGCACTGAGTGACCTGGCCTGGCGTTTCTCAGGTGCCATCCCCAGCAGTCTTCTGAGAGCAGAGCCAGCAGTGGGTGGTGGGTGGGAGACAGTGGCCCAAGTAGTGTACCAGGGGCCATGGGGTCTTTGGCCTTGCCAAGATACCACAGGAAACCCCCAGGACATCACTGTCACCTGGCCCTGCCCATTTGCCTCCTAGCATCCTGTCACTGGGTGACTTCAGGATCGTTTTTTTGGATTCCGGAAGCCTGTAGTCTCTGTGGGGGGGACTCTCCTGAGGTAGATTTATCTTTTTGACTTTGTGAGTTGCTCTGTAAATGGCCAACCCCAGACCCCACAGTCAGCCTTTGGGGCCAGCAAAGGTGGCTGTTCGTTATTATGAAATACTGTCAAAGGAAGAAAGATTCATATGTCAAATGCCTGTGCACTTTCCACCCCCCCCTTTAAGAAATAACACATTGGTGAGACAGTGGAGGGCCTTCCCCATCAGGTCTCCCTCCCCTGAGGTGAGCTTAGCTAACTAACTGCAAGTCAGAAAACCTAACCTGTCACCTGCGAAGCTTACAATCAAGGAGGTTCCCAAGCAGAGCCCACTGTCAGCCACCCAGCCAAATGGCTGCTCCCTGGCCTGAAGGAGTGTGCCCAGCCTGGGGCTGTAAACCCAAGGGGTCCAATCAGGCTGGGTCGGGGGTGGCCACATGGGGGACAGGTTTGGGCCCACCGTGGTCTTGCGTCCAGAATTCTCTCCAGGTCTCCTCTCTGCTCTTTGCCTTGGGCCAGAGTACCTTGGGGACCTGGGGGCTGAGACTGGCATTCTGTGCTGACACCACCCTGCTGTGTGCCCATGGGTCTTGACCTGGGCATGGGGTGTGTTCATAGTCATGACAACACTCTTTGAGCAATGCGTTATTTCAATAAAGCTGAGGTTTAGGGAGTTAGGTGAAGGTCCCTTGCTTGTAGGTGGCAGGGCCCAGGTTCAAACCTGGGTCTAAGTGACCCCAGAGCTGGGGTTCCTGGTGGGGGAAGGAGAGGGCTTTCCCAGGTGACGGCTGCCCCACCTCCATCATGCCCACTGTGGGCCCACCGGGTGGGTGTGGGGCAGCTGTGTCACAGCAGAGGCTCAGGGCCTGTTCCCACCACCCTCCCCCATATGGCAGTGCCTGAAAGATGATGGTGGGGGTGCGCTCCAAAGTCAGGCCTGCCCACTGGCAGGGTGTGGGAGGGGGCAGACTACTTGCATGGATGCCAGGTCTCCCCTGCTGTCCTCCGCTGTCGCGATTGCCTTTTGTCTGCTATCTTTCGTGTACTGGGTAGAAATTCAAACCCCTCTGGAGGGTGTGACATGAAAAGTCAGCCTCATCATGCTTCCACACTGCCTGCGACCTTGGTTTTTCAGGCACACACAGGCACGCTTGCGTAAATCTCTACCCACAGAGCTTCAAGTTACGCACATTTAAACAGTGGGAGAGGAGGGTGTGGATTGAAAGTACAGGCAGCCCCTGAAGTCACTGTGTTTCTAGGCAAGCCCCATGCATGCCGTCCCTCCCCCGCTCTCATTTTTACACCTGTGGTGCATGTATTTTACACTTCTCTCTCCTTAATAGTGTGGCTCAGTCACCTTCACGTCTGTGTCTACAGATCAGTCTTTCTTTTAGTTGGCTGCACCTTCATTCATTCATTTAATGGGTATTTAGGTTTTCTGTTGCTTCGGATTTATTTGTTTCTAGGTATGTCTTTGCAGATGTTTGCAAGTAGAGGTTGTATGATATGGCCTTGCAGGGGGATTTCTGGGTTGGAAGTCTTTGACCAATTGCCATGCCATGCCCCGGAGCTCCCAGATCTGGTGCTCCAGAGGAGGAGCTGGGATTCACCCGGAGGGCAGGGCTGGGCCAGAAGAGCCCAGGGTGACCTCACAGTCCTCAGATACCCCGGGGCTGGGCAGAGTGTGGCAGCAGCTGCTTCTGATCTTCTCTGAGGACAGCGCCTGAGGGAGGGTCTGGCTTAGGTTACGGCTGGAGAGGGAGGCTAGGCCAGCTAAGATTCCTGGGTTGGGGTATGCTTGTAAGACAGGCATTGATCTGCCACTTACTACTGCCTCTGTGATCATGGAATCCCCGTGGGAGGGATGGAAGGGAGGGCGGTTCCAGCATAGGGCCCTGGTGCTGGCTGGATTATGTCCTCTCACTCCTTGGGATGTGTCTTAACTGCCACTGAACAGATGAGGAAACCAAGGCCCAAGGTCACACAGCGAGTTTGGCCCTGAACCCAAGTCCTCCTTGACGCCAAAGCTCATCGTTTTAACCACTTTCCTTCTTGGTTCTCCCTGCTGGGTATGGGATGGAGGAGAAGTTTCTGGTGCCCACACTTTAGAAACAAGTTCACCACTGCCAGGGCAGCAGGGCCTGGCTTGGAGGTCACCTCCCCACTGAGTCTGTCTGTAATGTGAATTGTACCCCTGTCCATGCACATCCGCTTCCCTGTTGCCTTTCCTTCCAGCACTTACTACAGCTCCTGTTATCCTGTCTCCGCTCCGGTGTGCTGTGAGCTGTCTGCCTCCCACTGGCAGCTCTCTGCGTGGGAAGGCAGGGCCCGGCTTTCTCGTTCCCCGTGGGTCCCCTGTGCCTGCGCTTGGCACTGAGTGGGCTGCGCAGAGAGAAGCCGGCTGGGTGAGCTTAGGGAAGCACCTTGATTGTTCCATGCCTGTGCGGGTGGGTGTGCGGTGGGGGGGGGTCTCATTCTCCTCTTTACCTAACTCTCCTCTTTTACTGTGGAATATCTTCCCTGGAAGGTGGGCAGCCCATGTTGTACAGTAGGAGGTGATTTAATAAAAGCTCCAACATTTGGACCAGTGTTTCTGCATCCCTCTCTCCCACAAGTCTACTGAGATAAAGAGCTTTAATTACTCCTCCATTTGGTGGCGGTAATAATTTTCTCTATTGCTGGAGAGGCCAGGGCTTCAAATGTGGCTTCACCCCACCCCAAGCTGGTGGAGGCTCCTTCATCTCTCCCCTGTTCTTTTTTTTTTTTTTTTTTTTTTTGTCCTTTTCGTGACCGGCACTCAGCCAGTGAGTGCATCGGCCATTCCTATATAGGATCCGAACCCGCGGCGGGAGCGTCACTGCGCTCCCAGCGCAGCACTCTCCCGAGTGTGCCACGGGCTCGGCCCCATCTCTCCCCTGTTCTCCATCTGCCAGAGAACATTCCTCATCTTGTACAGGGGTGGAAGGTTTTATGGCTAGAGAGTTGAACTCCAGGCATTTGTCTCAGGTCTCAGGACCCCCGCTTTGTTCCTTTGCTTTCCAGAAGCGAGGAGAACTGTAAAGGCAGGGAGTGTTGCTGTGTGCCCGCCCAGTGCCCGCATTTCTGAGCAGGGGAGCGGCTTCCCCAGCCAAGGCCATGCTCATGGTCAGGGGCAGGCTGGCACTGGACTTTGGCACCTGGACCCCACCCCCTGCTGCCTCCTGTGCTTAGGGAAGGGGCCAGGCCTCTTCTGCCCCAGGTACACTATTCAGGTGAGTACCCCCAACGTGCCAGGTGATATGCTGGCCACCTCCAGAGCCTAGGTCTGCACTTCACAGGGTAGTCAGGTGGGTGAGCAAGGCAGGCGTTAAGTCAGGAGCCACTATGCATACCAGCAATAGGAGCTTGTCCAGGAAGTGCTGGAGGGCTTCCAGGAGGAGGCGACAAGGAAACAGGCAGAGAGGGCAGGGGTAAGGGGACTGCTGCCCTGGTCTTGGGAGGAGGGAGTGGCGAAGGCCAGTGCAGCATGGCAGGAGACACACAGGGGGCTGCAGTGACGCTGCAGTGTTGGCAGGGGGCTTGTGAGACCCGTAAGGAGTTTGGCCTTGTTCTGGAAAGCTCTAGGAAACTGTGAAGGCGTGTCCGGCAGGTGAGCCACCACAGCAGATTGGCTGTGTTAGACACTGTGTGACTGGTAAGGTGGACTGGGAGATGACTGAGACATGGCACGTCCTCCTGGGACCATCTGGTTGGAGAGTCCCTGGAGATAGGACTTTGTGTCCTCTTTTTTTTTTTCCCATAGCTAGCCAGTACAGGGATTGAACCCTAGACCTTGGTGTTATCAGTACCATGCTCTAATCAGTTGAGATAACTGGCCAGCCCTTTTCCTGTCCTTTGGAGGCCCTCCTAGGGTGCCAGACCCTGGGTTAGGCCCAGGGCTGTGGTGGTGGACAGAGGAGGCGGGACACCTGCGGTCTGTGCCGATTGTTTTCTTGTGTGTGTTCTTCAAGCCTGGGACCAGGGAGTCCCCTGTGCCATAGGGTCCCCCAGATTCTACTGCCCCAGAGACAAGGAGAGGACATGCCAGTGGTTGATTCCATGATGGGTGGGGAGCAGGCAGCCTGTGTTCCCCAAGAGCCACCCTCTTCCCAGCCCCTGCTTGGCCAGCCATTAGCCCCTCAGCTCTACCTCTAGCGCTGTCCTCTCCTCTCTGTGTGTCTCTCCCACAGCACGTGGTCCCAGCCAGATTCCCACACCACGTGTCCCTGGGGCCTCTCGCGGTCCCTCAGCAGCCCTCCCACAAAGCAGCCTGCCTTGCTAGGGAGTCTGTCTCAGCAGTCTCCTTGGTGGCTTCGTTGTCTGTGTCCCCCCTTTCTACATGCCTTCCTCATGTTATTTCTTCTTACTGGCGGATTTGTTCCTGGTCTCCTTTCTGGGCTGGATAAGGTGCCACTTTGAGGCTCCCACAGTGCCCTTCACCTGGGAATCGTTGTCACTCTGCCACACAGCTGTCCTCACCTCCTCTGGGATGAGGAGCATCCCACTGCCCAATGTCTGCTGAGCAAATGAGGAAGTGGGTGGGGTGGGGGCTTAGCACCCAGCCTCTGCACCTGTAGTGCTGTGGGATTTGTAAATAAAGTTTTATTGGCACAGACATGCTCCCTGGTTTACATATTGTCTGCTGCAAGGCAGAATTGAGTCATTGTAGCAGAGATCAGACTGTCCGCAAAACTGAAAATATTTACTGTCTGGTCCTTTACAGAGAAAATTGGCCAAGTTCTGCTGTAGGAAGCACAGAGAAGTCGTGTGGGACATTGGTTAGGAGCAGGAACCCTGGAGCCTGTCAGCTCGACAGCCACTCTCTTGTGTGACTTGAGTGAGATTCTTAGCCTCTCTGAGCAAATGGGTTGTAAGACTAGATATTCCCAAGGTTGATGAAAGGAGGTCCATACAAAGTGGGAACAGAGCCTGGTCCCTGGAGAGTGTTGTCATTCCTATGTCACATGACACCCCAGCCTCAGCAGGGTGTGGGCAGGCGGGAGACCTGGCTTGCGGAGCGAACTGGGTGTTTGTGACATGGGTACACGGGGGTCTTGCTTCCCCGGGTGAGTGAGTCAGGTGGCCTCCAAGATGACACATTTTCCCAGCCTGTCAGGGACCCACCTGAGTGCTGCTTGCCCTGTGGAGTTGTCCCCTGTGATTCTAGCCCCTCATCCTCTAGCCCCAGAACTTCAGCAGCACAGATTTGCAGTGGGGTGGGGCAGACATCCCTGAGGTGGCCATGGCATTACTAACACGCCTCAGGCTGGTGTTGTTTTCTTCGTGCCCCCTGTTGGAGACCCCACCTTGAGGGAGCCTCTCTAAAGAAGCAGCCCCAGACAGGCATCTGTTCAGGGCTCTGGCCTGCCTTGTTCCTCTTACTGCAGGGAGAAGAAATTCTGCTCTGGTTCAACCTCGATGAGCCAGAACCCAGCACAATCTCTTGGTCCCAGAGCTCCCTTTTGGGTCACCCCCACCTGCTTGCCCCTCTTCCTGTCCCCTACCTCTCCAGGCCATGTGCACATAGCCCCCAAAATACACCAGCTGATATAGCAGCGATGGTGCTTTCTAGATTGATATCTAGAGGCTGACACGGGGGCCTTTCTGAATCTTGGAGCCCTCAAGGGCCTGCCTCCATCCAAGGCTCACCCACAGCTGGCTGAATAAAGAGACAACTTGAGAGGCTGGCTGCCAGCCATGGCGTCTACCAGGAGTTTCCTGATGGATAGGGCTGTGTCGAGGGGGGGGCATCTGGTCACCACTGCCACATCCAGGTCCCTGTGGCTTCCCTCCCAGGATGCCCTCCCCCTGGGGTACTGTCTGGGAACGAGGAGGCAGGGTGTGCATTACCCACCTGACCACAGGTGACCCCGGGCCAGTGACCGAGCCTGAGCCCATCTGAGCAGTTGTCCACTGGGCCCATCTGAGTGGGGGGGACTTTTGGGGGAGGACACAGCATGTGCAAAGGCCCAGAACCTGCTCATTTAGGGATGTGGAAGGCCAGGGGGAAGGGTCTGGGGACGGGTACAGATCATACCGGACCTGGACTGCCAGTCCAAGAGCTAGGATGTCTCCCCAACCAAGGTTTTGAAAAGCAGCAGGGAACACGGTCCAGCTTGTTTTTTGTTTGCTTGTTTGTCAGATATTTCCCAGGGGTCTCCTGTGTGCCAAAGCCTGGCTTGGGGTATAGCTGTGCCTGTCAGAAGAGGCTGCTGCTGCCGTGATGAGACACAGCTCGCCCTCAGCCCTGGCCTCCCTGGCCCAAGCCCAGCCCTGGGCGCAGCCAAGCTTCCCTTGGCCACAGGTCCTGTGGTCGCCCGCCTGGCGCCAGGTTGGAGAGGGGTGCCCAGGGCAACTGGTTGGGTTGCCAGGCTGCTTTGTAAACAGAGGCCCTCCCTGGGTCTACTTGCTGTTGCTCAGGCACAGGCAACAGATTGACTTTATCTCCTGCTGCAGGAGGGGTGTGGTCACCATGCCAAGGTTTGGTGTCCCTTCCTGGGACCCACTTATAGCTGGATCTGCGACCATCTTATCTTGGGTCCCTGTGGGCGCAGTATGGCTGTGAGCCTGGGACAGTGGCCTGCCAATACCCTCCTCCCTCCTGCTCATGGTCAGAAGGTTCCACCATGCCCTGCCCCCTCAGGAGGGCAGCACCTGGCCCTGAAGTGAGAGGGAGTCTGGCAGGGCCCCCGGGTGTGGCGGGGAGCCCTTGTCCAGGCCCTGGCCCTTGCCTGGTCCTCCCAACAGGGGAACAAGGGTCCACCGAATCCCTGCAGGCCCCTCCTATCTGGACTCACCAAGTCAGAGCATTGTTTTTCTCTTGCTGCAAAATTCACAGTAACATAAAATAAACCATTTTACGCTGTTGTGTAACCATTATTTCCTACATCTACTCCCAAAACATTTTCACCCCCCAAAGGGAACCACATATTCATTAAGCAGTTGCTGCTGTTCCTACCCTCCCCCCACCCTTGGCTACCACCGGTTTGCTTTCTGTCTCCCTGGATATACATGCTCTGCATATTATGTGACCTTCTGTGTCTGGCTTCTTTCACTGAGCATGTTTTTGATAGTCATCCATGTTACTGCACATATCAGTGCTTTCTTTCTTTCTTTCTTTCTTTTTGGCAGCTGGCTGGTGTGGAGATCTGAACCCTTGACCTTGGTGTTATAACATCACGCTCTAACCAACTGAGCTAACTGGCCAGCCCCCAGTACTTTATTTCTTTTTATGGCTGAATAATATTGTTTTATAGATATACCATATTTTCTTTATCCATTTGAGGGACATTTGGGTTGTGTTTCTACTTTTTGGGCTATTGTGAATAGTACTGCCATGAATATTTGCATACAAGTATTTGACTCTCTGCTTAGAATTTTTTGGAGTATACTTAAGAGTGGAGTTGCTCAGTCAAATGGTAATTCCTTTTTTTTTTTTTTTTTGGAGTTAAGAGCTGTTTATATATTGTGGGTACTAGATCCTTATCAGATACATGATTGGAAAATACTTTCTCTCATTCCGTAGGTTGTCTTCACTTTCTTGATAATGTCCTTTGATGTACAAAAGTTTTTAATTTTGGTGAAGTCCAATTTATGTGTTTTTTTCTTTTGTTGCTTATGCTTTTGGTGTACTATCTAAGAATCCATTGCCAAATCCAAGGTTATAAAGATTCACTCCCTTGTTTTCTTCTAATAGTTTTATAATTTTAGCTCTTATATGTAGGACATTGATCCAGTTTGAGTTAGTTTTGTTTTGTGTATGGTGTGAGGTAGGGGTCTGACTTTATTCTTTTCCACATGGTTTATTCAGTTGTCCCAGCACCATTTATTGAAGAGACTATTTTTCCCCATTGAATGTTCCTGGCACCTTTGTTAATAAAATCAGTAGATCATAAATACAAGAGTTTATTTCTGGACTCTAATTCTATTCCACTGATCTAAACTTCCGTTCTTTTGCCAGTACTACACCGTTTGATTGCTGTATCTTTGTAGTACATTTCAAAATTGGGAAGTGTGAATTCTCCAACTTTGTTCTTTTTCAGGATTGTTTCAGCCATTAAGAATGATTGGAAACATTTTTTACTATACATTTGTGTTGTTGATGTTTATGTGATAAGCCATTTGAAAGCAGACTGTAGGCATAACAAGAATTCACTCTACTTCTGTGTGTGTCTTCTAAGAATGAGGGCATCCTTCTAAAAAGCACAATGCCATGGTCACATCCAAATCATTTTAAACTATTGCACATGTGGTCCATACTCACCTTTCCCCGGTTGTCCTTTATAGCTTTTTAAAGACATTTTCTATCAGGCTGCAGTCCAACATTGCACTTTGGATGTGAGGGTTGCCTCTCGTCTCCTGCACTTGGAGTAGTTGCTAGTATTTTTGTCTTCCCTGCCGCTGGCCATTTTGGAGAGACCAGGCTGGTTGTGTTGCAGACTGCCCCACACCTGCCATGGTCCATTGTCTCCTTGTGATGGGACTATGTAAACATTTTTGCCCAAAACACTGTATAGATGCTATGTCCATTCTGCTGCGACATGGCAGGGGCACAACGTCCAGTTGGTTTGTCTTCTTCCTGATGGCACTAAGTTTCACTATTTGGCTGAGGTGGGTGCACCGTGTGTTGAATGAGTGACTAGTAACAGTAATCGTAATGGGCGCAGGGGTACAGTGCTTCCTGTGTGCTGGGCTCTGTGATATGCAGTAACTCACAGGATCCCTGCCCCACCGTCAGCCCCATTTGACAGATGAGAAACCTGAGGCCAAGTGACCTGCCTGCGTCATACACTGAGTCAGAAGCCTAGATGAGGCATCAACCCAGGTATCCAGGCTCCAATGGCCACACTCACAGTCACTAAACCACAGTCACTATAGCCTCTGGCTCTGAACTTGGTGAAGGCTGGTGACCCCTTCCATGTGACACAGAGGATCTGTGAATGAATGCCTGGCTCCCTCAGCTGGGCCTGGGGTATCCTGCCGGCTTCCAGGGATCCCTGACCCTGCTGTAATTGCCCTTTTCTTGCCTGTGTCTCCCCATGGGCCAGGGCCATGCTCAGTGGCCCTGCCTGCTTGCCACAGACTGCCCAGGGCCAGGACACATTTCTGAGTGCCCAGGCTGGGCCCCCCGTGTCAGCCATGGTCACCCTGTGGGCACAGGCTGTGTCCTTGCCACCTGATTGACCGCCACCTTGTCCGCAGAATGGGTTAGGCAGGCAGGGCTGCTTCTGGGGCAGTTTTGTGGCACCTTGGAAGAATCTGGGGGTGCTGAGAGGAGGGAGGCAGGGTCGCGGGTTCCAATGATGGCAGGTGATAGGGAGCCACTGCTCACACCAGCCCCTTCTCTCGTAGATGAGGACGTGTGTGTGTTTAAGTGCTCGGTGTCCCGGGAGACGGAGTGCAGCCGTGTGGGCAAGCAGTCCTTCATCATCACGCTGGGCTGCAACAGTGTCCTCATCCAGTTTGCCACACCGAATGGTACGTGTCCCTTCTGCGGTCATAGCAGTACAGCCTGAGCACCCAGAGCAGGTATGGAGGGGGCCTGGAGGCTGCTTAAATCACAGCCCATCTGTCCCAGCGAAGGCTCCCCTGCCGTCGAAAACCGTATTACCCGGGCTGGCCAGTTAGCTCAGTTGGTTAGAGTGTGGTGTTACAACACCAAGGTCAAGGGTTCAGATCCCTGTACCAGGCAGCCACCAAAAGAAGAGGGAAAAAAAATATTTCTGCATGGAAGTATATCCACAGTAAAAATACATTCTTGTTGCCTGGGACAAAACACTTGGCCCCAGGCCCTCCCTGGATGGCTCCTTTGGGTTCTTTAGGGCTCTGGCTCTTATGTCCCCTCCTCTGAGAGGCATGCGCTGACCACGTGGTCCCAGCCACACTGCAGATCTCTTGGAGGGGCCCGTCAGATGGAGGTCTGGGCCTGGTCTTCCCGACAGAGGCCAGTCCTGGGCCAGCTATGGTTGCAGCTCAGGGCATGGGGCAAGGTGAGGTCCAAGAGGCCGGCAGAGGCTTTGTTCTGGGCCCAGAGAGAAGCCACTGGAGGGGCCTAACCAGACCCGTGTAGGGGATACAGAGGGACACACTGAGCACTGAGGAGGGGTTGTGGAGCCCCAGGCGAGTGCAGCTGGTGGTTTAGGCGGGGCAGCAGTAGAGGCGGTGATGACTCCGAGGTTGGAGACCATCTGAAGGTCCCGCAACAGGGCTTGGTCACCTGAGAGCTGAGGTATGCAAGGTGGTTGGTGCTGGGGCTGGGGGGGCTAAAACTGGAGAGGCTGTCTGGCTATGACCACCACCTAGGAGCCCCCTCACCTTGTCTCGGTGCCCCCCGATGGAGGAGACTCCACACACCCCAGACGATCTTCAGGGCCACCTACCCTTGTGTGAAGCTGCACTTTGTCCAGGGTGGGGACAGCAGCCACTTCACCACCTCCAGGAACAGCCATTAACGGCAGTATTATAAACCCCTCTAGTTTTTTCCTACTCTATGAATATTTATATTTTAATTTTTTTCTTTCACTTCTTTCAGTTTTTTTATTTTTATTTATTTATTTTTATTTTTTGGTAGATCTGAACCCTTGGCCTTGGTGTTATTACACTGTGCTCTAACCAATTGAGCTAACTGGCTAGCCCCAGTTTTTTTAAATTATAAAATATACATAACAAAATATTAACCATTTTAACCCTTTTTGAGTGGGGCCGACCCCGTGGCTCACTTGGGAGAGTGCGGCACTGGGAGCGCAGCAGCGCTCCCGCCGCAGGTTCGGATCCTATATGGGGATGGCTGGTTCTCTCACTGGCTGAGCGCGGTCACAAAAAAGGACAAAAAAAAAAAAAAAAAAAAATGAGTGTACAGTGGTATTAAGTCTGTTCACACTGTGTGTAACCATTAGCACTATCCATCTCAAGAATTTTCTCATCTTCCCCACCTGTGTATTTTAATTTTTTAAGAGACCATCTTATAAGCACTGTTCTAGTTTTTATTTTATTTGATATAATTTAGTGGTTCATTCTGTGTTGGTCAATGTCGATTTTTTTTTCCTTTTTTTGGTGACTGGTCGGTACAGGGATTGAACCCTGGACCTTGGTGTTATCAGCGCTGTGCTCTAACCACTGAAATAACCAGCCAGCCCCAAATGTTCATTTTAAAGGGCTGCGTAACATCGCGTCCTGGGGAAGGGTGGTGATTGGTTCCCTGATGTGCTTTTCTGTGTCCATGGGGTTTATCCAGTCCCTTCTTATTAGACGTTAGGTGGCACCTCTTGTGTCCACTGCCACATGCAGATGCTGCCATAACTTCTGGGTGGACTTGGTGTTACTTGCTACAGGTTTGGCACCTGGGTCAGTGGGCGTGTGTCTGCTAAACTTTCGCCACGCATCCCTTTGGTGAGGACACACCCAGGCCCATTCCCACCAGACACCAGCCTGAGTGTGGGGAAAATCTACTTGTGCAGGCCTGCCTGCCCTTCTTCTTTTCTTTTAAATTTGAACATTGTTTGGGGGAAAAAGAAACACCTAATCACACATGTTCAAGGTAGAAAAGTCAGGGTGTGCGGCCAAGATGGAGCAAATGCCTCAGTCCATCTGGAACCCTCTGCCCAGATGACCACATGTGCCAACCTCCTGGGGTGGGTTGCTGACCACCCCCGGTGACCTGGCTTCCCTCTTCTAGATTTCTGTTCCTTCTACAACATCCTGAAGACCTGCCGGGGCCACACCCTAGAGCGATCAGTATTCAGCGAGCGGACAGAGGAGTCCTCTGCCGTGCAGTACTTCCAGGTGGGTTGGCGCTCACAGGAGGCCACTCAGCACAGGGCAGGCCCACCTGGGTCCCCTGGCTCTGTCCCCTACTAGCTGCATAGCCTTGGGCAGGTTTCCTACACTTGCTGGGCCTCAGTTTCCTTATACGTGAAGAGGAAACGCAGGTGCCTGCCTAAGAGGGTTGCTGGAAGGATCTGAGTGCAGGTGCAGCTCAGGCCCATAGGCGTTTTGAATACTAATAGAGCAGTCATAATGTCCTGAGCACTCACGGCATGCCAGGCACTGGTCTCAGTGCTCTGACATGCACAGAAGCACTGGACCCTCACAGCAACTCTAAGAGGTAAGTGCTGTTATTGTCCCATTTTGCAGATGAGAAAACTGAGGCTCAGAGAGGTTAAGTGACTTGCTCCAAGTCACACAGCTATTATGCAACAGAGCCAAGATGGGAAGCCAGGGCTGCCTGATGCCACAGCCTGTTCCCCTGCCCTGGTGCCACGCTGCTTTCCGACCGCCTGTTGTCTTACAGAGAGACACCGCACCTCACCTGCCTGGCACTCTGAGCTCTAGGGTTCTGTTCCATCTGTTCCTCCTCTTCTTTGGGGCCCCTAAGATGGGGCACGTGGCCCCTGATACTGGATCCCTGCCTGTGGCAGATCTTGTGTGCTGGGTGGCTACCAGGTCCAGGCAGCATCCATTTGTGTCCTTTGGCCACAGTATGGCGGTGTCCCTCTTGGGGGCTGCTCTCTGGCTCCCCGATCCCTTTTCTGGAGCAGCCGGCAGGTACCAGTGGGGACCAGGCCAGCAGAGGGTGCACGGCCTCCCAAGCGAGGTTTGTGCCGAAGATGGCTCCTCCTTCTGTCGCAGGGCTGGCCAGGGCCTTGTCCGTCTGTCCCTCTGCGTGCCCTGTGCCATTGGTGTGTCTCTGTTCCAGTTTTATGGCTACCTGTCACAGCAGCAGAACATGATGCAGGACTATGTGCGGACGGGCACCTACCAGCGTGCGATCCTGCAGAACCACACTGATTTCAAGGACAAGGTGAGTGGGGCGGGCACACACACGAGGGAGGCCCCGTGACCCCTGGCAGTGACAGTGGCCTGTCTTTCTCTGCCCTTCCTCAGGCTCCACACCGCCTCCTTGATTCTGTTACCTCAATTTTTTTGTCTTTGCTCATTGATTTTATCTTTAATTTTTTCAGATTACAAAAGTAAAATCTACTTATTGTATAAACCCAAAAGAACAGTGTGTACAGTATAGGCATGAAAGGCCTTGTCATTGTCCTTCAGAACAATCACTGCCAGCAGCATAAGATCTCTTCCAAATTTTTCCCCATGCGTACATCAGCATATATTTCAGAATTATTTCACTGAGTCTTTTTTTTGTTTTAATGAATTTGGATTATATTCTACATACTGTAACTGGAGAACACTTTTTTACCCCCCTTACGGTATGTCTTAGGACACTGTTTTTTCCCCCCAGCTTTACTGAAGTGTCATTGACAAATGAAAATGGTATCTATTTAAAGTAGAAAGCGTGATGTTTTGATGTCTGTATACATTGTGAAATAAGGACCTCAGTCAAGCTAATTAACATCGGTCACCTCACGTAGTTACCTTGTTTCATGTGGTAAGAACAGTTAAGCCCCGCCCTCTCAGTAACTCTGAGGTATACAGTATGGTATTAAAAGCTGAAGTCACCATGCAGGACGTTAGGGCTCCAGAAAGAACTTCTTGGGACATGTAGTTAAGGGATGTGCTGTAATTGACCTAGTCACTTCCCTAGCTCCTTTTACAAGCTTTCTTTTTTTTTTTTTTGCAACAGGCCTGTATGAGGACCAAGCCCTGGACCTTAGTGTTATCAGCATCCCACTCTAACCAACTGTGCTAACCAGCCAGCCCTAAAAGCTTTTTAATATTAGCAAATAATGTATATTCACGATTACAAAGAGAGAGGAGCAGTACAGAGCGAAAGTATTCAAAAATCGGTCTGGCTGGTTTGCTCACTTGGTTAGAGTGCAGTGTTACAACACCAAGGTCAAGGGTTCAAATCCCCAGAAGAAAGCAGCCCCTTTCCTGCCCCCCCCCCAAAAAAGGAAATTGATTCCCTTTTCCTCCCATCGTTCAGCACGTATTCTCTTTCGAACCAAATAGGAGCTTGCATTTTTCCTCTCCATTGGGTCTGCATGGATCTGCCTCATCCATCGCCTAGGTCATGCCCCTTAGCATTGCTGAGTGTGTCCCATAGGACACTGGTCCCAGCCCCAGGGAGGAGGAGGTGTGACACAGCAGCCATCTGCCCTTGCCGAGTGGAGTGGGAGCGGCGCCAGGGCCCGGAAAGTGCACGCTCCATAGTGAAGCCCTCCCCGCTCTCCAGGACGAAGCTCCATTGCCTGTTCTTGCAGAGCTCTGAGATGCACCCTAGGCCCTGAGCCCCCCTACTGGGTGCCCCCTCTATGCCTGCCACCGTGTCCAGAGCATTTCTCCTTAGAAAGCTTCCACATGTCACCACTAGAAACAACTATGCCCATTCTCATGTGGAAGCAAGCCCCCAAGCCCAGAACATGGAGTATTCTACCAGACCCCAGCCTAGAGTCTGCCAAGGGTTAGTGTCAAGGCGGCCAGCAGCTCTTGAGGGAGCCCCTACAGCCCCAGGGCTTGGGCGTCTCTCCTGCCACAGCCAAGGCACTGCTGCTTCTCTAGGCAGGAGTCAGCCGAGAGCCGGGAGGTGCTGCCAACTCCTCCCTGCAAGGGCTGCAGAGGCCCTAGAAGGACACCCCTGCTGCCACGCAGACCTCCAGGGGAGGCCCATGCCCCTTGGCCCAGATGAGCCAGAGACCTGCGGGCTGCGGGCCTGAGGCCAGCAGGGAGCCTTCCCTGGGGCTTACCCTCCCAGAGGATTGACCCGGAGTCCGTCGTCAGTAATTCCCCCTTTACCTTGACCAAGAGCCCATGAAGGGCAGACACTGGGACAGAAGACAAACTGGGTGTCACTCCTGGTGCCGCCATCCCCCAGCTCTGAGCAGGTGACTCTGCCCCTCGGAGCCTGGTGCTGTGCGCCTCCATCACAGTCACTGTCCCCTCCCGGAGTCTTGCTCTTACCTCCCCCTCCTCCTATAGATCGTTCTTGATGTTGGCTGCGGCTCTGGGATCCTGTCATTTTTCGCTGCCCAAGCTGGAGCAAGGAAGATCTATGCGGTGGAGGCCAGCACCATGGCCCAGCACGCTGAGGTCAGCATCCTACTGGTGCCCAGCCCCATCCTTGTCCTTCAGCTCTGTGCCTCCCCAGCCTGGGGAAGCCCCCAGGGCCAGGGGAGCCTAATGTTGTCACCTCTGTGCTTTGTTCTCTCCATTATCCCCCAAACCAAAACCATGTGGTTGTGGGAGGGAAGGTCTTGCTGGACCTGAGGTGGTGGCCTCAGGTGGTGTCCCCTGCAAGACTGGTGGGTCACCCACAATGTCATCGGCCATTGGGGACCTTCAGAGACTGGACAGCCTTGTGCTTCAGGCGCTGGGCTGTGAGGTCACAGACCAGGGTGGAATCTCTGGGGTGCACACCCAGCCAACCTCTCCGAGCCCCACTTCCCACATTAGTAAAAGACAGATGACAACAGCTTTTCATTTTTGTGTGTTGATGTTGTCATTTTCCTTTAAAAAAATACTTTTTTTCCTTTTTTCTGTTTTCCTTTTTTTTTTTTACACTGAAACCATTCACAAAATTCAAAACGTAAGAGCTGCCCAAGGGTAGATAGTGAAAACTCTTCCCTCCCCCGCCCTGGCTTCCAGCCACCTGGCCCCTCACCGGAGGGAGAGGCACAGACACCAATCCTTCCAACACCGCTCTGTGCGCGTGTGAGCGAGCGTGTGTTTCTCCTCTTGCCACTGGTATTTTTTTTGATGGCTAGCTGGTATGGGGATCCCAACTCTCAACCTTGGTGTTATCGGCACCGCACTCTGCCAAGTGAGCTAACCGGCCAGCCCTCACTGTTGTTTTGCAGCTGCAAAGCATCCGTTTGCCTGGACTGACCCTTGTCCATTTAGTTGTGTTTAGTCTGTTCTGTTCCCAACCTTTGCATGACAAACATCGCTGTTTTGAGCCCTCTTAACTACACGTCCCCTCTCCCGTGCGTGATGGTATCTTTAGGACACGTTCCTAGCTCTGGAATCGCTGGGTTTGGTGGGGGGTTGCTCCAATTGTAGCTTTGATGGCTATTGCAAAGTCCACTTGTCCCCATCTCTACTGCCATCAGAGTTGTCCTCGCAGGGTGGAGGCAAGGACCTGGGGAGATGTGGCGGGGCTGTAGTGAGCTGCTAGTGGGCCACAGCTAATCCCACCATGGCTAGTGTGCCTATGGAGGTGGGTATGGGTGGAGGCCCTCCCTTGGGAGGAGGGGTCTGGTGGGGGCCCCGTGGCAGGCAGGTGCAGGGAACTCCTGTGACCCCTCCGGCCTGACCGCCCGCAGGTCTTAGTGAAGAGTAACAACCTGACCGACCGCATCGTTGTCATCCCCGGCAAGGTGGAGGAAGTCTCGCTGCCCGAGCAGGTGGACATCATCATTTCAGAGCCCATGGGCTACATGCTCTTCAATGAGCGCATGCTCGAGAGCTACCTCCATGCCAAGAAGTACCTGAAGCCCAGCGGTGAGTGTCCCTGCCGGTGCACTGTTGTGTGGCCACCTGCTGGCCTGGGGGTCTCCAGTTGGAGACCCAGGCTGTGCCTACCAGGTCAAGCCATGCAGGCCCCTCGATGGTTCAGCTTCCTGCTCATCTGTGTCACTGGCCAGGGGTGCAGGGGCATCTGGGCCTTTCCCCCATCCCAACCCTAACTCTGCCCCAGCTTGCTGTAGCTTCAGGAGCCCCAGGCCCCAAATAAGGCCAGTAGTGAGCTACCTGCCCAGCCAGGGTCTGGAGGGGCTCCCCTCAGGCCCCCAGAGAGCCTGGTGCTAGGGGACAGGTGCACATACTGTAACTGGGTGCTGTGGTAGGTGGTTTCCGCAAGTGGCTCACCTGTTACCTTCAGTCCTAGGGCTTTCAGCCTTACCCTCATTCTGGGCAGGTGTTTGACAGGCCCTGCCCTCCCCAGATTCTGGGAGATGAGGTGGGCAGGCATGTGTAATGCGGGTGTATAGGAGTGAGTCGGGGGAGGCAGCTGTCTGGCGAGCCCATCTGTTACCTCTTGTTCATGCCTCTGAGTCACTAGGTAACTGCATATATCTGCCCGTCTGTTGCTGGGGTCTATGCATGGCCCTGAACGTCTGTGGGTGTGTCTGTGTCTCTGCTCAGTTCTGGCGTGTGCCTGTCTGAGTACCTCCGGATAGGCAAGGGGTTGGGCCCGTGCATGCGTGGGGCACAGGAGGGCCATCTGGGCTGGCAGGCACGGGGCAGAGCATGGGAGGCAGGCTGGTGGGGCCCTGCAGGTACCCACTGGGTCCTCCTGTTCTCCCTGGATCTCCAGGGACCTGCCTTGGGAGGTGGATGCCATTTCCCACGGCCGTGTCTTGCAACCTGGGTGTGGGTGTGGGATGTGAGGCTGCCCTGGGAGCAGTCCTAGCCCTGCTCACCTTCCATTCTGCCCTGCTGGTGGGCCAAGCCTGCTGGGGTGAGTTGGGGTGGGGTGGGGAGCAGTAGAGTGAGCTCCTCCTGAAGGTACATGAGGCCGAACAAATCTAGCTCTGATGGGCAGCTGCACACCCCTCCCCTGGTCCAGACGCCTGCTCCATGAGGCTGGAGTCAGCCTGTAAGAGTGGGGCTTCCATTTATCTCAGAAACTCTCCCCCCTGCCATATATCCCCTGGCTAGCAGGAGTTGGAGGTGCCCTCCAGACTGGGGGACACTCACAGGTGCACCCAGGTCTTCCAGGGCAGGGGGTCCAGCCCGTGGCCTCTGATCTAGAGCTCAGCATCTCCCTCCCCCACCCCAGTGGCCACAGCCTCTGGCATACAATGGGGGCAGGGAGGCTCACATTTGAAGGCCAGGTGCTCCCCAAGGGAAGGCAGGGCCTCTGGAGTCTCTGCTCACCCTGCCACTGGCCCATCTCTCTGTCCACTGGGTCACAGATGGAGGACACTGCCCTTCCTCCCCTTCCAGGCCAAGCCACCCCCCTGCCAGCCTGGCATCTGTGCCAGAGCCTAGGCAGCCCCTGTTATGGGGATTCAGCTTATTTCCACCCAGCTTGTGGCCTTGAGAGACCCCAGTGATGGCACAGCCTGGGCCCACCCTTGCTCTGTCCAGAGCCACTGTGTTCGCTTTCCTCAGCTGCGTGTGTGTGGACAACAGTGCCTGAGAGGCACTGCTTGCTTGCTTGTAAGGCTCTGGCAGGTGCCTTTCTGCCTGCCAGCCCCAGTAATGGGACATAAGGACAGGCCCACCTGCCTCCCCAGATCTGTCTGGGTTCAGTGAGATGGTGCAGGTCAAGTGCTCATATGGCCACCGACAGAGTAGGCGCTTAGCACCTCCACGTCGCATGAATGTGTGAATGAATGAATGAGAGGCTGAGAAAGCTTGGGGTTGGGGGTCTTGGGGCCCTTCAGAAGCTCACCAGGCCCTGCAGGATGTGCCACCCTGACACCAGCACCCCTCCCTGCCCCCACTCCCAGGAAACATGTTCCCCACCATTGGTGACGTCCATCTCGCACCCTTCACGGATGAACAGCTCTACATGGAGCAGTTCACCAAGGCCAACTTTTGGTGAGTGTGCTCTGGGTGTCCTGCCCGGGCCCCATGGCCTGCCTTCTTGGGGATGGTCCCCAGACCCCAGGTGGCCCCACCTCTACTCATCTTATCCTCAGTAGGACCTGAAAGACTTGGGCTGGCCAAGGGCCAGCTGGGAGAGAAGGCAGAGCTAGCTTACCCACCTCTCCTGCTGCTGGTGACCTTGCCATTGGGGGTGGGGGCTTTCCACAGGTACCAGCCATCCTTCCATGGAGTGGACCTGTCGGCTCTCCGAGGTGCCGCAGTGGACGAATATTTCCGGCAGCCTGTGGTGGTGAGTAGAATACTCAGGGCACTGTAGTAGGTATCTCTGGGCATGGCTGTCTTCTGGGGTGGCGGGAGGTGGGATACTTCATTGTCAGTTCTTACCCAAACTGTGCAGCTCTAAGGAAGCCAGCACCCTTGTTTGAGCCTTTATTTCCATCTTTTTTTTTTTTTTTTTTGGTCTTTTTTTTTTTCATGACCGGCACTCAGCCAGTGAGTGCACCGGCCATTCCCACATAGGATCCGAACCCGCGGCGGGAGCATCGCCACGCTCCCAGCGCCACACTCTCCCGAGTGCTCCACAGGCTCAGCCCTTCATTTCCATCCTGCACAGCATTCTCTCACTTAGCACACAGCCAGCATGCAGTACATGCCAAATTTTATAAGATGAATTGATCCTTGGTGAGCTGATTTATTGATTGATTTTAGTGAATGAGACTTTTTAATTGATATATAGATCCATGGTTGAAAAATCAAATGAATATGAAAGAGAAAAGCCCCGCCCCCCATCCCCAGCTTCACCATTACGCTCCTGTAGGCAAACAGTATTTTTCCAGAGGCTTTACACTTATATGTGCATATACAAATACATGTGTTTAGCCTTTTTTTCTGACAAAATAGAGCATAATCCACATACTGGTCTGTCTTAATTTCTCTGTGGTCAGAGAACATACACTGTATGATTTCAGTCCTTTGAAATTTGCTGAAACTAGCTTTAAGTCCAGTATTTGGTCTCTTTTGATTAGTACTCTGCATTTGAAAAAAAAACATACTAATCACTTGCTGAATGCAGTGTTATACTAATGTCAGTTAGGTCACATTTGTTAATCATGTTGGTCAAATCTCTCTTTCTCTACTGTTTTTTTGATCTGCTTCTCCTGTTACTGATTGTGGACTTGTTTCTTTTTCCATTTCATTATGATAGTTTTTGCTTTATATATTTTGACATTGTATTATTAGCCATATACAGGTTTAGAATTATTATATCTTCCTGTTGGATTGATTCTATTGTCATCATGAAGTGTCTGTTTTTATCTCTAGTGGTATTTCATGCCTTAAAGTCTATTTTTTTTTTCTGATAGATCATCTATATTGGCTTTCTTTGGGTTAATCTTTATACAGCATATATTTTTCTATCCTACATTCAACCTGCTTGTGTCCTTATTACTTAGTTTTTTTCATATAAGCAGCATATAATGGGGTTTTGTTTTTTAAAACCAGATTTTATCTTTTAATTAGAATATTTAGACCATTTATATTTAATGTAACTACTGATCTATATGTGTGTGTATATCTATCATCTTACTATTTTTCTATTTATCCTGACTTGTTTTTACATTTTCTTGCCTTCTTTTGTTTTAATAAGGTTTATTTTATTATTTCCCCCCCTCTTGATGTTTTGCACTACTTTGGGAGACTCTTGGAGAGTACCTCTTCAAACACTACCTCTGCCCCATTCTCTTTCTTCTTCTGGGACTCTGATTATGGGTACAGTAGACCTTTTCACCATGTCTCAGAAGATTCTTACAACTCTTTTCTCCATTTTCCATCCATTTCTCTCTCATAACTTCATTTTCATATTTTCTGCTGATCCATCTTCCTGTTCCAGGCTTTCTTCACCCTCTCTAATCTGCTTTTCTAAATCTTAATTTAATTCGTACTGTAATTGAATTGAAATTCTTATTGTAATTTTTCAGTTGTAGAATTTCATTTTGGTTATTTCTTGTAATCCCAGTTCTCTGTGAAAGTAGAATTTCATTTTGGTTATATTTTATAAACCCTGTTCTCTGTAAAAATCTCCATTTTTTCCTGAACATATTAGTTATAAGTCTCTGATTATTTCAGTATCTGGAAAAATGGTAGGTGTATTTGTTTATACTCTTCATTTTGGGTTCTGGTCCTTCGATTCCATCCGTTGGTATGCCTGATCATTGAAGGCCAGAATGAAAAATTATAGAGCCTCTGGATGATGTTTTTCATGCTGAAGATTTGCTTTTCTTTAGGCAGTTAGCCATATGGACAGATCACATTGGTCCTGTCGGGCATTTAAGATATTTGGACGCTGCTTTTCAGACTCAGCTTGGCAGGCCTATTTCTTGGCTTTCCTGTTGGGCAGCAGTTCTCAAACATTTTGGTCTCAGGACCCCTTTACAGTCTTAAAAACTGAGGATCCTAAGGAGCTTTTGTTTGTGTGTTATATCTATTGATATACCATCAATATCTATTAGTATTAGGAACTGGACCCAAGAAATTTAAAAATACATGTTTATCAGTTCATTTAGAATCAGTAATAAACCCCTTACATGTTAACATAAGCAGCATTTTTTATGAAGAAAAAAACTATTTCCCAAAACGTTTTTTTCAGTGAGAATAGTGGCATCTTTAGTTTGCAAATCTCTTTAATGTCTGGCTTAATAGAAGACAGCTGGATTCTGCTTCTGCTGTTCAGTCTGTTGTAATACCAAGTGAGTGAAAAAGACAGACCATGTGAGTATCATTAGGAAAATAGTTTTGACCTTGAGGGTGCCCTGGAACGGACCATGCTGAGAACTGCTGCTTTAGGGCCTAGCTTTGGTGGTCTGAGAGCAAGCTTTTCTGGGGTTTTTTGGCAGCTGCCTTGACCTTGGTGTTGTAATATTCCTGTCTAGCCAACTGAGATAACTGGCCAGCACCCTTTCCTCAACTTCGGAGTCTCTTAGAAGCAGCTTTCTGTTTCGTTCCTTGACCTCTGACCCCCAGCCCACGTGCAGCTCAGGGAACTGGCCAGTGCTGAGAGGTGGAACCGCGCACACGGTGTCCGCCTCATTGACTTCACGTCCCTGTGCTTTAGCATCCTGGCCCCTTGCTTCCTAGCTGTCTTGCGATCCCCAAACTCCCCACCCCCCAGGGAGGCCACTGAAAGGTCGAGACGGGGATCTGGCCTCCCCTAGAGAAGAGGCGGAGGCCAAAAACGACTCCCCTCAACACATTTCCCTTTTTGCTAGGATCTTGGCTACTGTGGTTGCTCCCCAATGCTTTCACCAACGGGTTAATGTTTTTTTTGGTATTCAGCTTGCGTAGTTCTTGGCAGGAGTGTGAGTCTGATATAAAACCTACTCCCGTCATAGTTGGGAGTGGATGTCAGAACCCAGTTCTTTAACTTGCTTTTTTCTTAACTTGCATAATGGTTTATCTTGGAGATCTGTCTGCATCCATCCATAAAGAGCCTCTTCATTCTTTCTCACATAAACACTTTTACGGATGGGCCATCGCTGGTTGAATCAGATGGTTTCCGTGTGCTGCTGCTTCAAACAGTCTGTAATTATACATGTGTTTGTTACATGTGCACAGATATCTGTAGCTTAGACTCTCGGAAGTGCAACTGCTGAGTCTCATGCGTGTCATTTATCATTTTGAGAGCTGTCACCTCATCACCCTCCACAGCATGCCAATTCATCCTCCTCTCAGCACATCTGAGAAGGGCAAGCCGGTTTTAGCCGAGTGGCCTCGAGGCTATGGCCAGACTTGAGGAGGGGCAAGTCTCCCTCTTTCTCGCTGGCCCCTGCACCAGAAGCCAGGTCACACCTGTGGTCTCTCTCAGGACACATTTGACATCCGGATCCTGATGGCCAAGTCTGTCAAGTATACAGTGAACTTCTTAGAAGCCAAAGAAGGAGATTTGCACAGGTACCCATGTCCTGTCCTCCTGGGCCTGGCTCAAGCCAAGGTCAGGCCACCACTGCTTCCCACCAGCGTTCTGTGGTCCCAGGGCAGGTGGGTGGGGGCCCCAGGCCCATGCACCTACCATCCCCTTCCTCTCCCGGCAGCCCGTCTGGCTTCCTCAGCAACCACTGCCTTTTGCCTTCCAGGATAGAAATCCCATTCAAATTCCACATGCTGCACTCAGGGCTGGTCCACGGTCTGGCTTTCTGGTTTGACGTTGCTTTCATCGGCTCCATGTGAGTGCAGCAGGGCTGACCCTTCTGCCCCGCTGCCCGCTCCCTGGGCTTCCCTGCAGCTGTCACCCTAGGTCTGGCTGGGGCAGGCATTGCGCTGGGGGCCAGGAGGGTGGGACACAACTCCTCCAGGTTCCATTGGCCCTTCCAAAGGGCAGTGAGAGCTTGTCTTTGAGCACAAGACTGTTGTGGGAGGGGTGTGTGTGTCTACCATGTTCTCAGTGACTGTCCCCCATGGGCTCTTGTCTTTATCTGGACATGAATGTGTCAGGGTGAGTAGGAGCCATGGCTGCGGATACCTCATGTGCGTGTGTGCACCTGGGGGGCCATCCTGTCACAGCTCCAGGGCCCCAGGCAGACCTGCCAGAGGGGGCAGGCGCTTGGGGAAGAGTTCCAGGTGTACAGGGTGGTGGCCCAAATGGTGGCACCAGCCCAGTCAACTGCATGCCTATCCCTGATTGACAGAATGACTGTGTGGCTGTCCACGGCCCCAACGGAGCCCCTGACCCACTGGTACCAGGTCCGGTGCCTGTTCCAGTCACCGCTGTTTGCCAAGGCCGGAGATACGCTCTCAGGGACATGTCTGCTTATTGCCAACAAAAGGTGAGGCCTGCCACCCAGGGCTGGGGGAGACAGGTCCATCTACCCAGCCAGCTTATGCCGCCCGCCCCTGCCCCCTCCACAGACAGAGCTACGACATCAGTATTGTGGCCCAGGTCGACCAGACGGGCTCCAAATCCAGTAACCTCCTGGATCTGAAAAACCCCTTCTTCAGGTAGGAGGGGACCTCAGCCCGAGTGGGGGGTGACCATGGCCTCGCAGCCCCCGCGGCCCTGCCCACGGGTCCGTCTCTGCCGCAGATACACAGGCACAACACCCTCACCGCCCCCCGGCTCCCACTACACGTCTCCCTCTGAGAACATGTGGAACACGGGCAGCACCTACAACCTCAGCAGTGGGATGGCCGTGGCTGGTGAGTCACCTGCCTGCAACACCCTGGCAACCCCCCACCCCTGGGGCCTGCCTCTGGCATGCCCCCACTGGCCACTGCCCCCAGCCTGACGCCTCCCTTTCCGGGCTCAGGGATGCCGACGGCCTATGACCTGAGCAGTGTTATCGCCAGCGGCTCCAGTGTGGGCCACAACAACCTGATTCCTCTAGGTGAGTGTCCCCCGGGGTATGGGGGTGGGGGGGCAGCGCCCGGACCGCCCTGGGGCTTGGAGAGGCTGGTGGTCGGCCCCACAGGCCTGTGCTTGAGCCTTTCACCTCTTCTGCTTCCTGGGGCTCTCAGCCAAGGCCCCCGTTCCTCTCCGCCTCGCTGCGCCCGCGCTCTCTACCCATGTGAAAGCACGAGTGGGTGGGCAGGCGGGGGGCGGTGACGCCGTCTCCCTTCCTTCCTGCCTGCCTCCCTGTCACTGCACAGCCAACACGGGGATTGTCAATCACACCCACTCCCGGATGGGCTCCATAATGAGCACAGGGATTGTCCAAGGTAACGCGGGTGGAGGCTGGGGTCCTGCGGGTGGGGGCCGGGCCAGCTTGTATCACTCTGGGCCACCCACCTGCCCTGTCGCCTGCACTCTGTCTCTGATTCTACCAGGGGCTGGGTGGGCTGGGGGCAACGCTAGCCCCTCAGTGCCCACGCCCTGCCCCACAGGCTCCTCCGGCACCCAGGGCAGCGGTGGTGGCAGCTCAAGTGCCCACTATGCAGTCAACAGCCAGTTCACCATGGGTGGCCCCGCCATCTCGATGGCCTCGCCCATGTCCATCCCGACCAACACCATGCACTACGGGAGCTAGGCGCATCGGGCCCTGACAGACTGACAGCACCAGGAAACCAAATGAAGCCCCTGCCACCCCACCTCTGCCCGGGCGGCTTTCCCCCTTGTACTGGACAAGCCCGAACACCCGGTCACAGCCCTCTTTGCTATGGGAACTTGAACACTTTTTTACACAATATTGCCGCCGCTGCCTCCCCCACCCCCACCCCCTGGCCCTGAGCCCGTGTCGCTGCCATATTTTACACAAGATCATGTTGTGGGCGCCCTCGTCCCCCCTCTTGCTGTCTCCACCCTGACCTGGCTTTGACATCTGCTGTAACAGGCGTGTCGGGGCCTGACAGCAGCACCCGGGTGGGGACAGAGGAGGGGAGCAGCTGCCACCACGGCCCAGGCTGCCCAGCCCTGCCCTAACCTGCCCAGCCCGGCCCCTTAGCACCTGCCCCCCTGGTCTGGAAGGCAGCCCAGGTGGGCGGGGCCTCCCCTCCAGTGACCAGGCCTTGGTCACAATGGGCGTGACATGCTGCTTTTTTTAATTTTATTTTTTTACGAAAAGAACCAGTGTCAATCCACAGACCCTCTAAAAAGCCAGGCCGGCCGGGCCGAGCCAGCAGCCCCTCTCCCCAGACTCAGAGGCTCAGTGGTGAGGGGCGGCCCGGCCAAGTCTTCGGGGCAGGCCAGGCCTCTGGGGCCCACAGTCCCCTCCCCACCAAAGGGTTCACCTCACACTTGAATGTACAACCCACCCTGCTGTCGGAAAGGCCCTCCGTCCTTGGCCCCTGCCTCTTGCTGCTGTCCTGTCCCTGAGCCCCTGCAGGTCCCCCCCAACCCCTCAAGAGCTAGAACAGGCGGCCTACAGGCCCTGGGCCTGGGAGGAAGCGTTCCATTCGCCACTTGGGGCAGACACAGAGAAACCTCAAAGATCTGTCATGGAAGGTGACTTTTTTCCTCGTAGCTAACATTAGGCCTGTGTGTTCCCCATCATTCTTCTAGACGCTCCAGTCCCTACAACTATGATGGCATTTTGGTCCCACCCCAGCCTGGGAAAGGACCTTGCAGGGACCTCCCTCCCAAAAAAGAGAAAAAGATAAAAAAAATAAACAAAGAAATGTATGTTTCAGCACAGGCAGTTTTCTTCTACTTCTGCTCCCCTTATTTCTAACACCCCAAACTCAGACGCTGGAGCTCAGACCAGGCCCCAAGCCTACTAAGTGTGCACCGCAGGAGGGATGGGCACAGGCGGGGCTGGGCTGCCCCTCAGCCCTCCCTCCCGTTCCTTGGGCATAGTAGCGTCAGGGAAAGCCCAATGGCCCAGAAGGCAGCCCGGGGGGTGCGGGGGCCCATCCCTGTCCCTGCTCGGCTGCCCCCTCCCCCACCTTTATATAAATTCTCTGAATCACCTTTGCATAGAAAATAAAAGTGTTTGCTTTGTAATAAAAGTCTGGAAAGTAACAGAGTGATCTTGAGGTGTCAAGGGAGCCTTCAATCATCACCTGGGGGGCAGGACAGGGAGAGGTGCCTCCTGTTTTGCCTGAAAGAGAAAAACTCCTTGGAGTGGCCCCAGAACTTCTCACCTTGGTGGGGAGGGAGGGCCACCCCCAATCTCAGCTGGAAGAACTCCTTACCTGGAGAGTCGAGGCCTTCCTAGAAGGTTGCCATGGACCGGGTCAGGGTGGGTGGTGGCAGCATGCTTGAGGACAGAGATGTGGCTTGGGGTAGGGGTGCCAGGTGGCCTGGAGGCAGCAGCTGGAAGAAGTACAACTGGACAGAGACCCCCGGCATCAGCGACAGGACCAGCCAGCCCAACCCAGCCCTGTTCCAGCCATGACCCCCCCAGACCTGTACCTTACATCCCATGGCCAGGAGGGCGTGGAGCAGCACAACGACAGACAGCAGCACTGCAGCTGCCAGCCTAGTGTCCTCGCGGACGACAGGCCAGAGGGTGAACACCAGCCCAGCAGCTGAAAGGGCCAGGGCCAGTGCCCCAAAGAGCCACTGCAGCCATGGCACAGGGATAAGCCACAGGACCTGTGGGAGACGTGTAGCTAGCATCTTGCCGCTCGTCCCCATGATCCCTACTGCCCACTTGTCACTGGGCCACACTTACCACAGTGGGGATGAAGACAAAGAGAGAGTAGCCGTAGACGCACACAGTCTCTAGGAAGGTGTAAGGCCCCATGCGCTCCCGGACACCTTTGCGCCACCGCAGGAAGCCCCACAGCGCCAAGGGCACCAGCCACGCATAGCAGTAGATGGTGATGACTGCCATGGTCACTGGGGGGGTGAGGCTGGCAGTCACCCCCAGCCCTGCTTCTTTTCCATGCCCTGTCATGCCCCTGTGGTCTCTTATGCCTGTCTCTCTGGATGGAAGACAAGTTTCACACTCTCCCAGCCCTGCTGGGTGCTGGGCCTGCCCACCCTGCTTACCCTTGTGAAACTGGGGGCTGTAGTGGATGGAGGGGTCCCTCCTCTGGGCCAGCAACAGTGTCAGGTTGCCAGTGACAGCCAGGATGAAGGCCAGCGTGGCACAGATCCAGAAGGGGCCTGCAGGCAACATCAGGGTCACAGATCCAGTGCTCTGAGGACAGGTGGATGTTTCTCGTCTCAACTGTGCTGGAACCCAGGCCTCTTCTCAAGCCACCCACTGGTCCTCCTAGTGGCTGAATCAGTGCTGGCTCTCAGCTCTTTCACCTCCTTCTGGAAGCACTCTCCATGTGGCTGCCAGGACCCCTTGCTCCTGGCTTTTGTGGCAATCCCTCAACCTCCTTGTCGCCTCCTCCCTGACCTCTTGAATGATGATTTCATCCACCCTGATGGCCTTATGCCGCCTCTACAGGGACTACTCCCAAAGTCTCAGTCTGGGCCCTGCCTGGAGCCACAGGCTCAGGTTCACGTTTCCACAGGGTGCCTACGGCTCCGTCCACCACGCCAGCTCTTCCCCCCCAGGCCTGCCCAGCTTCTCCCATTGACAAAGAGCCACTCCATTCTTCTAGTAGTGCCCCAAGAAACCATGGAGCCAGCTCTTCTCTCCTGCCCTGCCCTGCACTGTCACCAAATCCTGCTGGTTCTGCCTCCACATTATTCCAGAATCCAACCGCTCCTCTCGTCCACAGCCTCCACCAGGGCAGTCACCTCCTCCCTGCCTCCTGGCTTCCGCCCTCGCCCTCGCCCGCCACTGTGGCCAGAGGGACCTTAAAAATATTGAACTGACGTCCCTTCTCACCACAGTGGAGCAGGCCTGTGCAATCTGTCCTGTCACCTCTGTGACTTCCCTCCCAACAGCTCTCTCTGCTCCGATGACACCACCACCCTGAAGTTCAGGCGTGTTCCCGCCACAGGGCTTATGCCTTTTCTGGAGCCCTTTTCCTCTAGATCGCGCCTGCCCCCCATGGATGCCAACAAGCCTCACTTCCATCACCCTCCTCAGAGAGGCCTTCCCTGACCCACCTGAGCAGAACAGCAGTGTGGCTAGTCCTCTAAACCTCTGCTTCTCTTCCATGCCCTGTCCCACCCCCGTGGTCTATTATGACTATCTCCCTGGAAGGAAGGCAAGTTTCACACTCTCCACGAGTGACTCAGCTGTACACCAGGGCCTGGCACTCAGTCCACATTTGTTGAATGAATAATCCAATGAACTGAATGCCCAACCCCACTCACCGTACAGATCCGGCCGATTCCGCAGATGGTGCCGTACAAAGTTGTGGCCAGGCCGGGGCAGCAGCGAGCCTTTGATCCGGTCCAGGACCTGAAGGGCAAGGACGGAGTCCAGGATGGAATGCGGTTCAGGGTTCCTCCCCTCCTGACCTTCAATCTCTCTCCACGCCCTGCCTGAAAGAGGTCAGCTCTCCCCTCTGGGCTTTCAATGGGCTGTCCGTGTGGCCTGGAGCCCCTCTCCCTGGCCAGCTCCCACTCACATCCCACAGCAGAGTGGTGGCCCACACTCTGCAGGGCCTCTCTGGGCCTACGATCTTCCTGTTTGCTTCCTCTTCCTCTCAGCTTGGCTGCCCTGAACGCCCCTCTGCAGCCTCCCCTACCAGCCCCAGTAAGGAGTGGACAAGTCCTGCGTATTCTCCTTCCCACATCTCCATCCAGCATGTCCCCAACTCTGTGGCTCTGGCTTATTATCACTTCCCACCCTGGCCTGGGGCCTCCGATCCATGTTCCATGTGCATGTCCATTCATTCCTCTACTCCTTCCTCTTCTGCTCGAAGCCCTTCCATGCCTCCCCATTACCCTCAGGCTAAAACCCAGACTCTTTAACAGAGCTCACCAGGCCCTTGGTGATCTAGTTGCTGCCCGCCTGTCCCCCACCTCACACTCTCCAACCAGATTCAGTGACAGGCAGCTTCTGCGACAGTCCATGCCTTCTTTCACCTTTGGTGTCCCGTATATGCTGTTCCCTATGCCTGGAACATACCTCTCCTCCCCTCCACTCTACCTGGAGAATCCTTCCTTCTCTTTTAGGTCTCAGCAAATTCCTCTCTTTCTCCGGGGAGCCTCTACCCAACCCACCAGATCATGTGAGTTTCCTGTGCTCCTACAGCCCTAGGCACACCATAATTCTCAGCACCACTGTCCCTCCTATCGGCCTGAGTAGGAGCTCTCGTTGTCCCACGTAGCTATCACCAGCACCGTACCCAGGGCCTGGCGCACAGGAAGTGCTTGGGGAATAGTGGTTGAACCCCAAGTGTTACTCCGAGCCCCATCCCACCTGCTTCTCGGGCCTCACCTGTGAGGTGTCCACGTCAAAGAAGCTCTGATAGTAGCCAAAGGTCCAGAACTCGGGCTGCTGCTTCTTCTCCTGTAGGAGCTGCACAGCGCAGGCTTTTAGTGCCTTCCCTTACATCCTGGGTCAGCCAGGGTGCTGGACAGAGGCAGGGCACAAGGACTTTTGTGACTCACCGCCGTCTTATCACTCTCTTCCTCCACTTCATCATCGGCTCCATAGCTGCTACCCGAGCCCACAGCCACGGCCAAGTGCCCCTGTGGGGTCAGCTGATCACTTCTGCTGGTGGTGACTGCATCTGGGGTCTCAACCAGAAGATTAGTGGCTCCCTCGAATTCTGCGGAGAGGGCATAGGAGACACAGGCATGTTTCGGGGACTGAAACAATTCCACGTGACCCACCACTCATCTGGGGGCCAAGCACCTGCTGTGGCCTTTTCGATCCTCTCACCTGAGGCAGGGCCCAACTTCTTGAGTTTTGGGCCTTGGGAAGGAGGTCTGTTCCCTTACCCCTAATATGGGGCTGCAATTTAGGGCTGGACCTGATCAAGTCAGGGTCTGGGGACTAGAGGCTCCGGTTTGAGGTCTGAGTTCAGGGCGGGAGCGCGGCTCGAGGTAGGAATGAGTTTCGGGTCTGGGGTTCAGAGCCGACTGGGGTTTCGGGTTAGATGCCTTGGACGCTGCATGGGAGGTCCTAGCGAAGGGGTGGAAGGAGGAGCTCCGGCCACGCCTGGGCCGCACTCACCGTGGAAGGTCAGTTGGTCGGCCGTTGCCATGGTCCTTCGGGGGCGTCACCGCATCCCACTCCGAGGACAGAGGCCGATCAGGCCCGCGCCCCTCCCGGAGTTTATCCTTCAGCCCCGAGCCCCTCCTGGCAGCTAGTGGCACCTACGGGGGCTTGAACTCGTCCCGACGACCCCACAGGCACTCCGCCCCGCTCACCTGAGGCTACCCAAGGTGGCGTGGCCGGAGCTCTCTACGCCTGCGCGGCCCGCCTACCCCACTCGGACTAGACAGCAACATCCGGCGCCGGTCCCTTTTCTATTTTCTTCCGACGGGAAGCTACTTCCGGTAACGTTGGCGCTTGCGCAGAAGAGACTCCCCGGGTCCTTTACTTCGGGTACCAAGCGTTTCTTTTCGGAAAACGGACCCCAAGCCGGAAGAGGATGGCGACAACGGCTTTCAAGAGAATCTGGTCCCGAGGCCGCAGAGAGGCGGGTGACGCGGCGGTCGCGAAGCCGGGAGTGTGGGCGCGGTTGGGTGAGTAATGGCGGAAGGCGGCGGGGTGGGTGGCTGCAGCGGCCAGACCGCTCTCACCGCGCTCCTCTCCCCTCAGGCGCCTGGGCCCGCGCGCTGCTCCGGGACTACGCCGAGGCCTGTGGGGACGCGGCGGCGGCTGCCCGGGCCCGGCCGGGACGGGCGGCCGTGTATGTGGGGCTGTTGGGCGGCGCGGCGGCTTGCTGCGCGCTGGCGCCGAGCGAAGTGGCCTTCGAGGGGGCGCTGCTGGACGCGTCGGGGACCCTTCTGCTGCTGGCACCGGCCACGCGCAACCGCGACACCGAAGGCTTCGTGCAGCGGCTGCTCTGGCTGCGGGGCCGCGGCCGCCTGCGCCATGTGAACCTTGGGTTCTGCTCGCTCGTGTACGAGGCGCCCTTCGACGCTCAGGTCAACCTCTACCAGGCCCGCTGCCGCTATCTGCAGCCCCGCTGGACCGACTTCCCGGGCCGCGTCCTGGATGTGGGCTTCGTGGGCCGCTGGTGGGTGCTGGGGACCCGGATGCGCGACTGCGACATCAACGACGACGAGTTTCTTCACCTACCGGCACATCTGCGCGTCGTCGGGCCCCACCAGCTGCGCTCCGAGGCCAACGAGCGGCTCTTCGACGAGAAGTACAAGCCCGTCGTGCTCACGGACGATCAGGTGGACCAGGCGCTGTGGGAGGAGCAGGTCTTGCAGAAGGAGAAGAAGGACAGGCTCGCTCTGAGCCAGGTCGACTCGCTGGTGCAGTCGGAGGTCCCGAGATGAAATCCAGGGAGGCCTGGGGCCCGACAGGGTTTCCAGCCCGGGATTGTGCAATTGTGCGAGTGAACCTTATGTACAGTGTTCTCTCGCTCGGTTTTCACAAGTTTGGGATGTCTTTTTCCTTCTCTCTTTGTTCCTTGTTAGCTGAAACCAATTCAGAGCCTTCTCAGTCTAGGAGCTGGGGAGAGGAGAGCGACTTGACCGTGTAATGTTTATCCCTGCCAGAGCTACTAATGAACTTTTACATAAGCCTTGTTCATTGGGTCTCACAGTCCCCCTGACTGAGGCATCACATTGGTCAGGTGACTCCCAGTATCTCATTCTCATTCAGATTTCCTTTTTTTCTCCTTTTCTTTTTTTTTTTTTTTTTTTTTAGCGGCTGGCTTGTAGGGGGATCGGAACCCTTGATCTTGGTGTTACAACACCCGGCTCTAACCTACTGAGCAACTGGCCAGGCCCAGGTTTTCTTTCTTCAGTGTGAGCTGAAATGTTTTTATTCTATCACCTATTCACTTTCATTTTTATGAATAATGTTTTTTCTTTAATTTTTTAAAACTTTATTTTGAAATTATTGTGGTCTCACAGGAAGCTGGAAAAAAGTAGAAATATCCTATATGTTCTTTGCTGAGCTTCCCCCAAATGGTAACATCTTACAGAACTAATACCAAACCAGGAAACTGACATTTGTGTGACCATTTGGATGTTACAGGGAAACTCTTTGCAAAAACAACCTGGTTTTACCATACGTGTATTGACAGTGATTGGAAGTAGCTTGGTAGGATAAAGCATTTTCCGATCTGTAAATGGAATCAATAGATTCTGGTTATGTTATACTTCAGTAACTCTGAAAACACAGAGTTCTATGGAAAAGAATAAGTTAGCATACACAGTTGGTACTTAGATTATAGTAATGATATTTTTTAAACTAAAATATTAGGGAAATAAGACTACCTCTGTCACCTAGGTGGCCTGTGGCCAGTTAATAAAACCAGGAAGTGCAACAGTCATCTTTTCTGTGATATTTATGCGCTTTGCCACTTTGAAGTTTCGGCACTTGGGCTTTCCGTTCATAATAGGGGTGCATTGAACACGTGGTATTTTGTTTGTTTGTGGGTTTTGGGGGGGTTTTTTGACTGGTAAGGGGATCGTAACCCTTGGCTTGGTGTTGTCTCCACCACGCTCAGCCAGCGAGTGCACCGGCCATCCGCATATAGGATCCAAACCTGCAGCCTCGGCGCTACCAGTGCTGCACTCTCCTGAGTGAGCCACGAGGCCAGCCTGAACATGTGGTATTTTTTATATCCTTATTTTTAGTGTGGGAGGGTATCTTATAAGTCAGCATCTCCGTTTCACAGGGTTTCTGAACTGAGGTTCAGAATGTTGTTATTTTTCCAAGGCTGTGGTAGATCCATGATTCAAACTCTTTAACTCCCAGCCGTGTGACTTAATGCACAAACCCATGTACAATCAACAACATCTTGCCAGGAATTATTAAATACTGGTAACAGTTGCCATAAATCGTGAGTACAGAAATAGGTAAATAAATATAAAAAAGAAATACAATGAAAACAAAAGACAAATGATTCTAAATTCTTTCATCCTTTTCTTTTTTTTTCCTTTTAGGTGGCTGGCTGTGCAGAGATCTGAACCCTGGACTGTGGTGTTCTCAGCACTACGCTCTCCCAGTTGAGCTAACCAGCTAGCCTGTGATTCTAAATTCTGTTTTTGTTTTTATTTCGGCAGCTGGCCAGTACAGGGATCCAAACCCATGATCTTGGTGTGATTCTAAATTCTAATCCTACACTAGCTGCCAAAGGCTGTGGACATAAATCCTTCTCTCTTTGTTAAAGAGAGAGAGGGGCCGGCCCGTGGCTCACTCGGGAGAGTGCGGTGCTGATAACCCCAAGGCCCCGGGTTCGGATCCCATATACAGATGGCCGGTTCGCTCATTGGCTGAGCGTGGTGCTGACACCAAGTCAAGGGTTAAGATCCCCTTACTGGTCATCTTTTTAAAAAAAATAATAAATAAATAAATAAATAAATAGAGAGAGGCGTTAGCCAACTTCAGGGAAGAGTTTAAGACTCACTGGCATCAAAGTGAGACTTGTTTCTCATTGTGATCAGAAGTGTTGAAAGAGGATCACATACCTTCATTGCTTGAATCAGTTATTAAATGCCACTTCTGGGCTGGTCAATTAGCTCAGTTGGTTAGAGCATGCTGTTATAGCACCAAGGTCAAGGGTTCAGATCCCCATACCGGCCAGACACCAAAAGATAAATAAATGCCACTTCTGACTTCTAGCCAGGGTGTGTTCCATGCAGAGTCCCCAAAGCTTCAGGGAGCTGTGAAGCTGAGTACAATGGTTGGCCACAAATTAATGCTCAAATCTGTTGGTAGAAATTGTGGAACTTGGTCAGCCTGAGGTCCTTGTGGCTTATCTTTGGCCAAAGGGTCAGCCTTTCCCAGAGGAGAGTCCTACTGTATATGTTCCCTTCTCCAGCACCTCTGGACTCCTGGGTCTATTGTGAGGCATGAGGGATGGGTGGATCTGCTTCTCTGCTTTTTGGCATATATACAGGCCCCCAGATCCAGGTATCCTTGGTTCACTGCTGAGCTCCCAGCACCCCACAGTGCTCAGCCCAGTGTGGACCTCAAAAATGGGTTTTGTTTTTTTGGAGGGGGTGGCTGGTCAGAAAAGGGATCTGAACCCTTGACCTTGGTGTTGTAACACCATGCCTTAACCAGCTGAGCTAAGTGACCAGCCCCTTCAGCAAATGTTGAAACAGGTAAATGAAATACTTTATATAGTGTGTTGCGGGTGGGAGGGGAAGCCGACGAAGTTGCCCAGCCCAGGGGAAGAGGTCCTCTGCTCTCAGGACTGCTTTCAAATCTGAAACAGAGCAAAGTGAGCATGTTGCCTATGTTCCCCTAAGGGCAATAGGGTCTGGGGGAGAGGAAGTGTGCTTTAAAGTTGGGTTTGAATCTCGGCTTTTACACTTTCTAGCTTTGGGAGTAAAGTGACTTCACGCCTCAGTTTCCTTATCTGTAACTGGGGTCGTTAGAAAAGCTAGAAACCACACTAAAGCACTTGGCACATAGTAGGCATTCACAGTGCATGGTGTGGCTGTGTCCCTGAATCCATGCTGTGCCCTTTCTGTGCTTTTGTGGAAAGACCTATGTGTCCTTAATGCCGAAAATACCTTTCAGACGGTTGTGATTAGAAAGACCAGTAGAGGGCACCAGAGATTGAATCTTGACAACGCGGCGGACTCCTCGCCTTGCTGAGCCCCAGTGGAAATGGCTGGACCCGGGTTTCTTCTGTTCCCGGGGAGCAGCGGGTGGACGTAGTGCAGTTGCCACATGCACCCCTTTACTGCTCTTCAGAACTAGGTAGATGATGGCAGAAGTAGGGCCGCAGTTGTCAAGAGCTGTCCCAGACCTTCCCTTCCCTCCCCAGTTTTCCTTTTCTTGTACAACTCACTTTGAATAAGGGAAAACATGCCGGCATAGTCAGCATTAGTAAAGCTGCAAGTTTCTTGTTTTAAATGAAGTAATGTTCATATAGCATCAAACTAAGCATCTAAAGGTGCACAATACAGTGGTATTTAGTACATTCTCATTGTGTGACTAGCCCCTCTATTTCCAAAACATTTTCATCACCCCAAAATAAAGCCCGGTACCCACGAAGCACTCGTCCCCTATTCCGCCCCTTCCCTCCAGCCCCTGCCAGCCACCAATCTGAAAGCACCAATCTGCTTTCTGTCTTTGTGGATTTACTGATTCTGAGTATTTTTGTATAAGTGGAATCGTACAACGTGACCTTTTGTTTCTGGTTTCTTTCACTTAGCATGTTTTCAAGGCTCACCCACATTGTAGGGTGCATCAGAACTTCATTCCTTTTGGGCCGGCCCGTGGCTCACTCGGGAGAGTGCGGTGCTGATAACACCAAGGCCCCGGGTTCGGATCCCATATACGGATGGCCGGTTCGCTCACTGGCTGAGCGTGGTGCTTACAACACCAAGTCAAGGGTTAAGATCCCCTTACCGGTCATCTTTTAAAAAAAAAAAAAAAAAAAAAAAGAACTTCATTCCTTTACATGGCTGAAAAGTATTGCATTATACGGATATACCTTATTTTGTTTATCCCTTTATCCATTGATGACCATTTGTATTGTTTCCACTTTTTGGCTATTATGAACAGTGCTGCTGTGAAATTTGTGTTTTGAGAACCTCATTCATAAAATTTTCTTTTAACCCTCCTTTTTCCCCAAGGCAAAATGCTTGCTGTATAAAATCAATACAGAAATCGGTAAAAGAAATTACGTCCCATAATCCCATCCCCCTGAGTTAACGTATTCTGGTTTTTACTGGAGGCTTTTAAAAATACATTTTTGTTTTTTAACAATACCAAAGACAGGAGGTAAAATTAAGTATAATAAAAATATCTATATAAATAAGCTATTTGGTCGATAACCCAATGATAGGATTGCACTGAATATGGTATAATAAGAAATGCTAATTAATCAGATTTTTTTTTCTAAAAGTTGGTTCAGCCCTTGATCTTTGCATTCTTTAAGCATTTGAGAGGCTATTCACTCAGAGGCTTTGGGGGTTTTTTTTGATTGTTCGTTTGTTTGTTTTTATAAGATGACCGGTAAGGGAATCTCGACCCTCAACTTGGTGTTGTCAGCAACGCGCTCTCCCAAGTGAGCCAACCGGCCATCCCTATATAGGGATCCGAACCTGCAGCCTCGGTGCCATCAACACCGCACTCTCACAAGTAAACCATGGGCTGGACCTCAGAGGCTTTTGAAGGCCTCAGTTACTCGCCTCCAGTGAGTCCCCATAGGAGGCAGCAGAATTGATAAAGTGGAAACCAGAACCCACACTTGTGATCACTCTCCAGTAAATCTCACCCAAGCACACACATGCTGACCTGAGTCAGCTTAAGAAACTCAGAAGGGGATTCCAACAAAATACCATTCCACAGTTATCAGGTCAGCAAAAATTAAAAAGTCTGACAATATCAAGTGGTGGTGAGGTTGTGGAGAGACAGGAGCTCTTACGGCTAGTGGGGATGTAAATTGCTGCAACCACCTTGGAGGACCATTTGACATTATAGTTGTATCTTAGTCCGTTTTCTGTTGCTTATAACAGAATACCTGAAACTGGATGATTTATAAAGAAACAAATTTATTTCTTACAGTTCTGGAGGCTAGAAAGTCCAAGGTCAAAGGGGTGTATCCGCTGAGGGCCTTCTTCCTGGTGGGACCTCCGCAGAGTCCCAGGTAGCACAGGGCATCACATGGTGAGAGGGCAAGTGCATGTTCACATGTTCTCTTCCTCTCCTTATAAAGCCACCAGTCTACTCCCATGACAACCCATCAATCCATCAACCCATTAATCCATCCATGAATGGAAGGGTGGCTCACAGGGCATGCTCATCTTCATCTGCTGTGAGCCTGTGTACACATGAAGACACGCTCAACGACATCCAAGGCAGCGTTGTTTGAATGTTAAACTGTTAAGATATAGATATGTCTCAGATCATCACTGAGATATAGATAAACTGGTATGCCCAGATGCTGGGGCACCCTATAGCAGTGAAGATGTATGAATAACAGCCACATGGCTCTACACATCTGACTCAAAACAGAGAGTAAAAGAATAGCAGATTACAGTTGATGACCAGCTGAGCTCACTGGCCAGCCCTTGACTTTATTTTTGGCATTTGGCCAGTACTAGGGATCCGAACCTGTGACCTTGGTGTTCTAAGGTTCCCCTCTAACCAAATTGCAGTTGATTACATATGGCCTAGTGCCATCAATCACAAATTTAAAAGCATGTTCAAACAACACAAAGCAAGAATTCAAAGTAAAAAAAACCAACAACCAAGAATTTAAAAAAAAAAGAATAAAATTTAAAAAAAGAAAACCAAAAAAACAAACACATGGAAACTTAGTCTGTCCAGGCTGCCAAAATACCATAAACGGGGTGGCTTAGAAACAGCAAACACTTATTTCTCTTGATTCTGAAGGCTGGGAAGTCCAAGGTCAAGGTGCTGGTAAATTTGGTGTCTGGTGAGGGCCCACTTCCTCGTAGATGGTACCTTCTCATTGTGTCCTCACGTGGTAGAAGGGGCAATGCAAGTCTCTGGGCCTCTTTAATGAAGGCACTAAACCCCCATGACCTAATCACCTACAAAAGGCCCCACCTCCTAATATCATCACCTCGTGCGTTAGGATTTCATCATATGAATTTTGGAACACAAACGTTCAGATCAGAGAACACTGACACCAGTAACTTACCTGATTATCAGTGACACCAGAGTTATAAGCTAACAGTCAACTGAGAGCAAGGAAGTCCTCAGACGTTTATCACCCCACATTTGCAGGAGAGCACTTTAAGAATTTGTGTACAGAGCCAACCTGAAATTAAATTTTATTCACTCAAGTAGTACATGTTCTTTCAGTTTTAGTGGTAACATTGTGCTATTGAAAGGATCAATAAAGTCATA
The DNA here is from genome assembly GCF_027409185.1 of Cynocephalus volans. Lineage (NCBI taxonomy): Eukaryota > Metazoa > Chordata > Mammalia > Dermoptera > Cynocephalidae > Cynocephalus > Cynocephalus volans. The sequence goes on from NC_084469.1 coordinate 103,321,839, forward strand.
AACACATTCAAAAGAAGTTTTAAAAAATGTTCCAAAGAATTCTCTGTAATGGTATAAAGCCTTGCCAGGGGTTGCTAAACACCAGATTCAGGACAGTAGCTATCTCTGGTAGGGGCCAGGTGAGGAAATTTGGGGGGACACCCTGGAGGTTTTAGCTTTGTTGGAAAAGCTGGATGGTGGGTGTATTAATTCATTTCCATTGCTTAGAACACCTGAAACAGGGTAATTTGTAAAGAAATGAAATTTATTTCTTACAGTTTCAGAGGCTGGGAAGTCCAAAGTCCAAGGAACACATCTGGTGAGGGCCTTCCTGGTGGTAGTTCTGCAGTGATGCAGGATATCATGAATGGGCTGAGCAAGAGAGAGCTAACCTCACTTTCCTTTTAAACCCATCAGACCCACGCCCATGACCACCCATTAAAACATCAATGAATTAATCTATTCACTTGGGCATGGTCCTCAGGATCCAATCGCCCACCTTTCAATTACCATAATACGATTTCCTATCTTCTTAACACTATTACAATGGAGATCAAGTTTCCAATACATAAACTTTTGGGGGACACATTTGACCTATCGCCGTGGGTATATGGGTGATTGTTGTATTAGTCTTTATACATTTTGCATATCTTAAAATTTTGCATAGCCATGTCTGGAACATCAAATAAAACTGGTATCAGTTCAAGGGAAGAACAGCCAGCAATAGTCTGGCCTTGCATTTTTCACTGGTTGAGGTCAACCATGACCAGCTTAGCACAGAGGAGTTAGGAGTCACTGGAGTCTGGAGTTAAATAAATACGTGCCTGAAACATTTATTCCCTTAGCGGAAATATTAAAGCTGAAATCTGCGTCCAGGTGCCAAGGCCCTATTGTCTTGTCCTCTTTTTTTTTTTTTTTTTTTTTTTGGAGGCTGGCCAGCTTGGGGATCAGAACCCTCAACTTTGGCGTTAATGTTGTAACACCGTGCTCTAACTGAGCTAACCAGCCAGCCAAGGCCCTATTATTTTGGAGGAGAGTTTTCTGAGACCAAATTACTGTACAGGAGCTTTCACGTAACTATGATTTGAGAGTAAATAGCTCACAAATTCCAAGTTCTCGTGATGCTTAGCAAATTTAAGTAGTGAACACTGGATTTCCTAAGTAGGTTTTGAGTGCTGTACTTCTCAGAGCCTCCCCATAAAAGGTATATGTGCTCAGTGGTCTTCATTGCAGTGTGGTAATGTCTAAAAATTGAAATCTGTAAATGTTAAAGCAGGTATATCCTTGTGATATTATGATATTTATATATTGGTTTTCATCCACGGTTCCTGGCTCATGCTATTCTCTGAACTTCCTTTTTCTCCCTGGGGCAGGAAATTCTCTGACCTACCTTAGCTGATTGTAGGTCATAAGACCTCCATTACAGGAGGGGTCCTGCCCTATATCCAGGAGGAAGGAATGCTGCACAGAGAGGCAAGAAGAATCTGGACACACAGGCCTTGGTGGGTTTCCCCACCCAGGCTGTTAGTGTTAGATCAGGCCCTTTTTGTCTGATCACATTCGTACATGTTCTACACGGTTATCTGTGCTTCTGTCATGCCTACATAATGAAGCTTCCATAAAAACCCAAGAGCAGGGCCGGCCCGTGGCTCACTTGGGAGAGCGTGGTGCTGACACCACCAAGTCAAGGGTTAAGATCCCCTTACCGGTCATCTTTAAAAAAAAAAAAAAAAAACCCAAGAGCACAGGGTTTAAACACGTGGAGTTTCCTGGAGGGTGGTGTACCCAGGGAGGGCATGGAATCTCTGCACGCCATCCCCATACCTCGTCCTATGCACCTCTTCATCTGTATCCTTTGTAATATCCTTTATAATAAACCAGTAAATGTAAGAACACATTTCCCTGAGTTCTGTGAGCCACTCAAGCAAATTAATTGAACCCAAGGAGGGGGTTCTGGGAACCCTGATTTTTACCTGGTTGGTCAGAAGTTCCAGAGGACTGAACTTAGGACTGGCATCTCAAGTGGGGGACAGTCTTGAGGACTGAGCTCTTAACTTGTGGGATCTGATGTTATCTCCAGGTAGACAGCATTGGAATTGAATGGAAGGCACCGAGCTGGTGTCCGCTATAGAATTTCTGGCTTGCTTGCCAGTGGGGAGAAGTCTCCACACGCTTGGTCATAGAAGTTGGTCTTCTGTGCTGATGATTGTGCCGTGGGAGCAGAGGAAAGGCTGTGTGTGTTTTTCCCACTCTCTCCATCCTTCTTACGGAATATACCATATAGTCATTAACAAAACGGTGAGATTTATATGCACCCACATGGAAAGATGGCCAGGATATGAAATTAAGTAACAAAAGTAAGTTTCAGAAGAGCGTGTAGATAAATTCCCCAAAGTGGAATTGCTGGGTTAAAAGGTATGTGCATTTACATGCATTAGGATGGCTATATCAAAAAAACAGAAAGTAGTCAAAGGTTTGGATCCCCGTGCCGGCCAGCCACCAACAAACCCAGAAAATAAAAAGTGTTGACAAAGCTATGGAGAAATTAGAACCCTTGGGGTTGGCTGGTTAGCTGAGTTGGTTAGAGTGCCACCTTGTAACACCAAAGTTCGGACCCCTGTACCAGCCAGCCACCCCCTGCCCCGTCCCCGGAAAAGCCTCATACACTGTTGGTGGGAAACAGTAGGGCAGTTCCTTGAAAAATTAAACAGTTACTACATCATCTAGCAATTCCAGTTCTGGGTATGTACCTGAAAGCACTGACAGCAGGGACTCAAACAGATGTTTGCACACCCATGTGCCCCGTAGCATGATTCACAACAGCCAAAAGGTGGAAGCAACCCACGTGTCCATCGACGGATGAACAGATACACACAGTGTGGTCTGTTCATACAATGGAATATGATTCAGCCTTAGAAAGGAAGGAAATTCTGGGCCGGCCCGTGGCTCACTCGGGAGAGTGCGGTGCTGATAACACCAAGGCCCCGGGTTTGGATCCCATATACGGATGGCCGGTTCGCTCACTGGCTGAGCGTGGTGCTGACAACACCAAGTCAAGGGTTAAGATCCCCTTACCGGTCATCTTTTAAAAAAAAAAAAAAAAAGAAAGGAAGGAAATTCTGACACACGTTGCAACATGGATGAACCTAGAAAACACTATGCTCAGTGAAATAAGCCAGTCACAAAAGGACATATGATGATTCTGTTTATATGAGGTCCCTAGAATAGGCAAACTCATAAGAGACAGAAAGTAGGATTGAGGTTACCAGGGGCTCAGGGCAGGAGGAAAGGGGACTTGTTCCTTAATGCGGACAAGTTTCTGTTTGAGAAGATAAAGTTCTGGAAATAGTGGTGATGTTTACATAATATATGAATGTACTCAATGTACTGAACTGTACATTTAAAAACGGTTAATATAAAGGCCGGCCCGTGGCTCACTCGGTAGAGTGCGGTGCTGATAACACCAAGGCCACGGGTTCGGATCCTATATAGGGATGGCCGGTTTGCTCACTGGCTGAGCGTGGTGCTGACAACACCAAGCCAAGGGTTGAGATCCCCTTACCGGTCATCTTTTTAAAAATAAATAAATAAATAAATAAATAAATAAAACGGTTAATATGGTAAACTTCATGTTATATATATATATATCTCTTACCACACACAAAGAACAGTGCATGTTTGTCATTTTTGTTTTTGTTTTTTTTTGCGGCTGGCCAGTATGGGGATCTGAACCCTTGACCTTGGTGTTACAAGGCTGTGCTCTAACCAACTGAGCGAACCAGCCAGCCTGCATTTGTCATTTTGATCAGTACAGTGGGCTCTCCGTATCCTCGTGTCCTGCATCCTCGGATTCAACCAACTGTATATCGAAAATATTCAAAATATGGTTAGAGCATGGGGTTATAACACCAAGGTCAAGAGTTTGGATCCCCATACTGGCCCGCTGCAAAAAAAAAAAAAAAAGAAGAAAAGAAAGAAAGTATTCAAAATAAATAACAATTCAACAGTACAAATAATATAAATTAAACAGTACTGTATAACCACTATTTGCATAGCACTTACATGGTGCTAGGTATCATGAGTTATCTACAGATGATTGAAAGTGTGCACGGTGGGGCCGGCCGGTGAGCTCAGTTGGTTAGAGCACAGTGTTATAACACCAAGGCCAAGAGTTCGGATCCCTGTATTGGCCAGCTGCCAAAAAAACAAACAAATATAAATTAGGGAAAGGAAGAGGGCCCAGTGGGGTTGGTAAGGGAGGAGGGAAATATGATGGTGTCGTGGGTATATACAAGGAGACTTGATGGAGTTTGGATGTGTTGTACCCTCCAAAACTCGTGTGGAAATTCGATCTCCAATGTGGCAGTGTTGGAAAGTGATTGAGTCATGGGGGCGGATCCCTCATGAATGGATTAATGCTCTCCCTGGGGGGGGGGGGATTAATGAGTGAATTCTCGCTCTATTAGTTCCCGCGAGAGCTCGCTGCTTAAAAAGACCCTGGCACCTTCTCTCTCTTGCTTCCTCTCGCCATGTGATCTGCTTGTACCCGCCGGCTGCCTGCCACTTTCCACCATGAGTAGAAGCAGCCTGAGGCCCATGCCAGATGCAGCTGTCCCAGAATTGTAAGCCAATAAACCTCTTTCCTTTATAAATTACCCCATCTCAGGTGTTTCTGTTATAGCAACACAAAACGGACTAAAACAAGACTTCAAAAATTTCATGGAAAGATTTGTATTATCTTTTTTTGGCAACCCTTGACCTTGGTATTATAACACCATGCTCTAACCAACTGAGCTAATTCTAACCAGGCAGCCCTGTATAATCTTTTAATTTTATTTTTCCATGGAATTTTTTTTTTCTTTTTAAAGATGACTGGAAAGGGGATCTTAACCCTTGACTTGGTGTTGTCAGCACCACACTCTCCCAAGTGAGCTAAATGGCCATCCCTATATAGGGATCCGAACCCATAGCCTTGGAGTTATCAGCACCACACTCTCCCAAGTGAGCCATGGGCCAGCCCTTTTCCATGGAATTTTTGAAATATTGTCATACACATAATCAAAACTCACCAGACTGTACAATTTAAGTACATGCAGAGCTGGCTGGTTAGCTCAGTTGGTTAGAGCGTGGTGTTATAGCACCAGGGTCAAGGTTTCAGACCCTGTACCCAGTCAGCTGAAAAAGATAAAAAATAAAAATAAAATTGGGTTATTTGTCTGTTTATAAAGATAAATAAATAAAAATAAAATAAGTAAATACATGTAGTTGTATATCAATCATTCCTCAATTAAGCAGTTTTTTAAATTAATAGATTGTAGTTTTAGGATTACAGAAAATTGAGCAGATTATACAGAGAGTCCCTATATTCCCCTCCCCCAAATCCCTTTTCCACTGTGGCTAAAAATTAACAATATGCAGAATTTGAAAAATATGTAAAGTGAACAGGTGGCACTTTCCAGCAAAAACAACTGGGATGCATCTTGCTTTAGTGCAGAGCATTTGTTACAACTGATGAACATGTCTTTACAGCTAAAGTCTATAGTTTGTTAGGATTCTGTCCTGGTGTTGTACATTCTGTGTGTTTTGCCGAATGTGTGATGTCGTGTGTCCGTTATAGTATCACACAAAATTTTCACTGCCCTCAAAATCCTCTGTGCTCCACCTATGCGTTCCTTCCTCTCTCTCCCCTAATTTCTAGCAATTACTGTTTTATTGTCTCCATAGTTTCGTTTTTCCCAGAATGTCATATAGTTGAAATCATACAGTATGTAGCCTTTTCAGACTAGCTTCTTTCATGTAGTAAAATAGTATTTAAGTTTCCTCTATGTCTTTTCATGGCTTGAGAACTCATTTCATTTTTCTTTCTTTCTTTCTTTTCTTTTTTTCTTTTCTTTCTTTTTTTTTTTTTTTTTTATTGACGGCTGGCCAGTAGGGGGTCCAAACTCTTGCCCTTGGTGTTATGATCATTTCTTTTCTTTTCTTTTTTTTCCTCCTCCTCCTCCGCCAATCATTACTTTTCTACCATGGAATATATTCCACTGTCTGAATGTGCCACAGTATGTTTATCCATTCTCCTACGGAAGGACATCTTGGTTACTTCAGGGTTGGGTTTTGACAGGTGGCAGTGGAGGGCACAGCTGGACGAGTCTGTGGCGTGCGCTGACCACCAGAGGGCGCCAGAGCCCCCTTTGCTCTCTCTGGGTTTCCCCACCGGCTCTAATCCACCTGACCTAGGCTTGATCTGGTCTTTGCCCTATGTTCGGGTTGATCTGGAAACCATTTTTGGGAAAAGTTAATTCGGACTTCCTTTCTTTGGAGTAAAAAACAGAGTTTTATGACTAGATATTTCCTTGGAATCGATGGTGGTTTTCTGGCTTCAGCATTTACAGACCTTGTCCAGAATGACGGGCTAGTTAGTATCTTGCTGCCAAAGAATTTCACTGAAGTGCCAGCTGGACCATCCATCTGTAGACCTGAGCTTAGCGGTGGGGACGGCGGGGAGAGAAAACATCCCCAAATCCTGATTTACTAGGAGCGCGATGCCAGCAGCCCCTTGCCCCAAAATGCTCATTTCTTTTCATTGCTGAATTATTCCTCCATATGCATACACCACAGTTTATTTATCCATTCTCCTACTGAAGGACACCTTGGTTACTTCTTGGGAGGGAGCTAGACTTTAACCTAGAGGTCATTGGGGTGGGACATGCATTTTCCCATCCCCCCTCAGGATTCTCACAAACATACCCTGTGTCACCCTCCAGTTCCTGCCCCCAGGGCCTTTGCTCCTGCTGTTCCCTCCACCTGGAGTGCCCTCCCCACCCCATCTCTGCCTGGCAAACCCAATATTCAAACTTCCCTCCCCCTTCACTTGCTCATTGGTAAGATGCACCTTTCACCACCCACTGGGCACTTTTTTTTTTTGCGGCTGGCTGGTCTGGGGATCTGAACCCTTGATCTTGGTGTTACAACGTGCCCTCTAACTAACTGAGCTAACCGGCCAGCCCAGAGATCCCTTTCTGTAGCCTCTTGTTTGGATTTGTATTTCTTCCTAGCACTCACTGTTTTCTCTTTCCATCTCCCCCACTGGATAAAGGTCTAAAGGAGCAGAAGTTTCTCTCTTGTTCACTACCAACTCTGCAGTACCTGCTGCGTCGTACACACTCAGTCATTATTTGTAGTTAAATGAGTGAATTTACATCCTTGCACCTTCTGCTCCTTGGAGAGGGCTTTGATGTGACCTCCCAGAAACATCCTGATTTGCTGCACACATAAAATCCTGCCCATTGATTGAGCAATGATTGGCACCTGCTGGATCCCAGGTATTAGATCCCAGTGGCCATAGGTTATTTTTAGGTTTGTTGCCATCATAACGCTTTTTATTTCAAAGACCGAGAATCTTAATTATCCCCCTAATCCTCCCATTGTGAGGCCACAGCTCAAAGGCTGTCCACTTTAGCATGTGGTCAGTAGAAGGTTCCTTTGCCTGCAAAATGTCAGACCACTGCACCATGAAACTCTGCTTTGAAATGTTGCTTCCAGAACAGTCCAGGCCTATTGTGAGCCTTTCTGCACTTTAAACATTGTAAACTTGATCTACAGAGATGGAAATTATTCATATGGATATAAAAACGGTACCAGTATCTTTTTCCTTTTTGGCTATACCTCGGCACCTATGCGACCATGTTCTCGGAGGGATGAAGGTGACATTGGTAGCATACAATGTTACCATGGAGACAACTGGGCCTGGTTCTATTAGCTACAATCATGCTAACTATTATGCTGGCAAAAAGGGAAGAAATTAATACACCGGCTGCTCCTAGAATCAATGACTGCTGCAAAGTCTGTGTTAGCTGTGTTTCTGTTGATGGATCAGTTAGTATCTCTTGGAACCATCAGGAAGCTAGAATATGCAAAATCACCAGAGGGAATATCAGAAAAATCTTCCTGTCTACCCCCTTGTTGAAGGTTCTGTCTCAGATTAAAAGCAGGATGCAGCAGAAATGTTTGCACCATTAGTTTTACAGCACACATGCATGCATGCACACACAAAGAACAAAAAATCCATCTTGAAAGTTCATATTTGGCCAATGAACAAATCTGAAGAAAGGTAAGAGGAGATGAGGGTATGCCTCTACAGGCTTTTTAGCAGATTTTACTCTTATTTCAGTAGGTTCAGCTTTTCATCTGATTAATTGATTTTTTTTTTTTTTTTTTTTTGGTGGCTGGCCAGTCCGGGGATCTGAACCTGTGATATCTAATGAATTTTCTCATGGGAGGTTTTCTATAGTTATCTTATGTGGCAGCCAGTAACATTTGCTGTAATTAGAATTTAATAATAACAGCAAATGTGATGATAGCCACTATGGAAAAGAGTAGGGCAGTTCCTCAGGAAATTAAAAGTAGAATTACCATATGATCCAGCAAAATTTAAAAAAAAAAAAAAGATGTCTTAAACAACTTTGTCATCAAACATTATCAAGATTGATAAACATTAGAATTAGAAATTTTTTTTTTTTTTTTTTTTAAAAGATGACTGGTAAGGGGATCTTAACCCTTGACTTGGTGTTGTCAGCACCACACTCAGCCAGTGAGCGAACCGGCCATCCGTATATGGGATACGAACCCGGGGCCTTGGTGTTATCAGCACCACACTCTCCCAAGTGAGCCACGGGCCGGCCCAGAATTAGAAATTTTTGTTCACTTAAAAGATACTCTTGGGCTGGCCCGTGGCTCACTCGGGAGAGTGTGGTTCTGACAACACCAAGTCAAGGGTTAAGATCCCCTCACCGGTCATCTTTTTTTTTTAAAAAAAAGATACTCTTAAGAAAGTGAAAGGGTCTGGCTGGTAGACTCAGTTGGTTAGAGTGTGGTGTTACACCACCAAGGTCAAGGGTTTGGATCCCTGCACCCGCCAGCCACCAAAATAAGAAGAAAAAAGAAAGAAAATGAAAGGATAGGACACTGAGTGGAAGCAATTGGTTCATATTCAAGAATATATAAAGAGCTTCTTGCAATCAATAAAACAGGAAAAGCAATGAATACATAAATGGCTAAAAGACAGTCACTTCACCAAAACAAGATGTCCAGGTGGCCAAGGACCAATGAAAAGTAACCATGCAAATAAAAACTATGAAGCTGAACCCAGCTGTGACCAGGTAAACAGCACACCAAAAACACCATTTCCACTCGGGTGGCCCACCATAGCCACCACAATTGCTGCAGCTGCCACAAAAGCAGCTAGTCTCTATAGCACCAGTCCCTGCCACCATGCAGATGGCACACCAGATGCTCGACTGCATTGACACAAGGAGAGGCACCAGTGGAGACCAAAAAAAAAAAAAAAGTTCCTCTCTCTCCACAAAGCACACTCCAGAGTAATAGAACAAGTATCTGCTATTCGATAATAGTAGGGGACCTGAACACACCTCTGTCAGCACCGGACAGATCACCTATGCAACAAATCAACAGAGGAACAGTTTGTCTGTTAGAGGGAGAGAACAAATCCATGGTTATTAGAGCAGGGAGGGGTAAGGGGAGAGATTGCATAAGGGGCATAAAGAATAAGTATGATCGGGCCGGCCCATGGCTCACTCGGGAGAGTGTGGTGCTGATAACGCCAAGGCCACGGGTTCGGATCCCATATAGGGATGGCCGGTTCGCTCACTGGGTGAGCGTGGTGCTGACAACACCAAGTCAAGGGTTAAGATCCCCTTACCGGTCATCTTTAAAAAAAAAAAAAAAAAAGAATAAGTATGATTTGTAATGATGAATATACTAATAAAAAATAAAATTAAAAAAGTAAAACTATAATAAGATACTACTATATACTTTTCAGGGTGACTAAAAGAAAAAGGTTGACAATGGCAAGTGTTGATGAAGATATGGAGCCAACGGAACTCTCACTTGTTGCTGTAAGAAGTGAAAATTGGTACAAACACTTTGGAAAACTGTTTGGTTGAATCTACTAGAGTTAAATGTATGTGGTCCAGTAATTCCACTCCTAGATAATAGTCCATTTATTTAACCTTCAAAAGCAGGCAAAATAAAAACTATACTGGCATGATGCTGATAACACCAGGGTCAAGGATTCGGATCCCACACTGGCTAGTAACCAATAAAATAAAATAAAATAAAATAAAATAAAATAAAATAAACCAGGATGCTAGAAGACAGACTAGTGGTTACCTTTGGTGAGGAGAGATACAAATGTTCAAGAGGGGGTTGCTAGGGTGCTTATAATATTCCCTTTCTTGGCCTGGTTGTGGTTACATGGGTGTCTTCACTTTGTGATAACCCGTCGAGCTGCATACTTTTGATCTGTGCATATTTCTAAATGTGTGCTTGCCTGGAGTTAGCCAAACCCACATATAGGGCACAGACCTCCACAAGACCGCTCTTGATTCAGACACCAGCCACAAGTTCACAGGTCCCCAGGGCCACCCTCACTTCTGACCAGCTGGCCTCCAATTCAGGTGTCTACATGGATTCTCTCACATTCACTAGAATAATTCACAAAACTAGAAAAAGCGCTACACAGTTGAGCCTTGAACATCATGGGGGTTGCAGCACCGACCCCAAGCAGTGGAAAATCAGTGTACAACTTTCCCTGGGGTGACTGCCCTGCTACTCACCCCTAGCCCAGCGGGGTAGCTGTGTCATTACTTAAGTAGTAGTCTACTAACAAGTACTAGTGTACAATAGCTTACTGTTAGGTAGGCTACTTAACTGGTTAGGTAGCCTAACTAAAAATTTTTAACCAAAATAAACCAAAAATTTTTTAACCAAAAAATCCAAAAGTTTTAAAATCAACCCCCCCCCCAAATTTACCAATATACTTATTGAAAAAATTCACATATAAATGAACCAGCACAGTTCAAACCCAGGTTGCTGTAACTATAATTATAGCTTTAGTATACCAAAAGCATACAACTCAGAACTAGCCAAAGGGAGAGACGCACAGCACCGGGTCTGGGGGAATTCCAAGCACAAAGTTTACATTGTTTTCAGGGACCCATCTACCCTCTTGGCACATCCATATTGGACAATATGCACAGAATATTGTCATCCATGGAAGTTCATCTGAGCTTGGGGTCCAGAATTTTTACTGGGGTTCCATTATATAGGCATGACCGGTTGAATCATTTATTGCCCATAGGACTCCATCTCTGTCCCCTATTCCCCTCCAAGGAGATAGGGCTGATATTATGTGTCTCAAAGCCTTGTCCATCCAATCACATGGCTGGTCTTTCTGGTGAGGCTATCCCCCATCCTGAGTCATCTTGTCAGCATAAACTATCAAGGGCAGTTCAAGGGACCCACCACGATCAACCAAGATACACCTATCACTCAGAAAATTCCAGCGGTTTAGAGGTTAACTCCCTGGAGCCAGGACTAAGGCCAGACCTCTGTTTAGGTAATTCTTCCCTACACAATGTTACACTTCAATTTATTTATTTATTTATTTTTTCTGGTGGCTAGCCAGTACAGGGATCCTAACCCTTGACCTTGGTTTTATCAACACCATGCTCTAACCAACTGAGCTAACCAGACAGCCCCTATACTTCAATTTAAAATTGATCAAAATGGGCCGGCCCAAGGCTCACATGGGAGAGTGTGGTGCTGATAACACCAAAGCCACAGGTTCGGATCCCTATATAAGGATGGCCAGTTGGCTCACTTGGGAGAGCGTGGTGCTGACACCACCAAGTCAAGGGTTAAGATCCCCTTACCCGTCATCTTCTAAAAAAAAAAAAAATGAGTAAAAATAAATAAATAAAATTGATCAAAATGGGTTCAAAGTTACAGGTAGATAGGAAGAATAAGTTGTGGTATTCTAGACTGACTATAGCTAATAATATTATATCATATATTTCTAAATAGCTAGAAAAGAAGATCTTGACATGATCACACAAAGAAAAGATAAATATTTAGGAGATGAATATGCTACCCATCCTAAGCAAATCGTTGTACAATATATGCATGTATTAAAAGAACACACTGTATGCCACAAATATATACAATAAAGAAATTTAAAACAACTGATCAAAAGTGACAACTCTACATCTAGACCAATTGTAATAAAACTTATAGAATACCAAAACAGAGATGAATTTGAGATCCTCAAAGGAACAACAATTATATAGTCAGCTGACATTGCATGCCAGAAGGCAGAGAATCACATCTTCAATATACTGATTTGAAAAAATAATAAAGTCAACATTGCATTAAAGACACTTTTTTTTTTTTTTTGCAGCTGGCTGATACAGGGATCTGAACCCTTGATCTTGGTGTTATAACCCATGCTCGTACCAAATGAGCTAACCAATCAGCCCTAAAAACACTTTTTAAGAACACAGTGATGGATCTCTGCACAGGCCAGCCAAACAATTAAAAACAAAAAAAACCCCACAGTGAAATGAACATATTTCATATTTTCAGGCAAATAAAAACTGAGAATTTACCACCAAGAGAACCTCATCAAAAGAAATTCTAAAGGATATGCACTGAGTAGCAAAAAGTAATCCCAGATGAGGCCTGAGATCCAAGAAGGAATTTTGAACAAAAAGAGTGGTAAACATAGGTAAATCTAAGAGAACATTGAATTTAAAAACAATAGTGACAATACAAAATATCGTCTACCTTAAGCGAATCAATGTACAGTATATGCATGTACTGAAACAACACACTGTAGCCCACAAAGATGTACAAATAAATGTTACAATCTTTTAAAAATGGTAATAATGCAATGTATTGTGTGGTTGAGAAGTAAACAAGCTAGAACTATTTTTTATATTTTTAATTAATTAATTAATTTTTAATGGACGAAAATTATATATATTTATGTTTTACAACATGATGTTTTGATATTTGTATTCATTGTGGAATGGTTAAATCCAGGTACTTAACATATTCATTACCTCACATGCTTATAAATTTTTTGTGGCGAGAACACAAAGTCCGCTCTCTTAGCAAGTTTCAAGGATACAATATATTGGTATCAATTATAGTCACTACGATATGTAATAGATGTCTTCAGCTTATTCCTCCCATCTCCCCGAAATTTTGCATCGTTTGACTGACATCTCCCCAACCCCCCCACCCCCAGCCGCTGGTAACCACCATTCTACTCTCTGCTTCTGTGAGTTTAACGTTTTCAGATTCCACACTGATAATGTTTGGATGTGTTGTCCCCGCTAAACTCATGTGGAAATGATCCCCAATGTGGCAGTGCTGGAAGCTGTTTGAGTCATGGGGGCAGGTCCCTCATGAATGGATTAATGCTCTCCCTGGGGGGAGAGGCCTGAGTGAGATCTCCTCTATTAGTTCCTGTGAGAGCTGGCTATTTAAAAGACCCTGGCGACTTCTCTCTTTCTCTTGCTTCCTCTCACCATGGATCTGCTTGTACCCACTGGCTACCTGTTGCTTTCCACCATGAGTAGAAGCAGCCTGAGGCCCGTGCCAGATGCAGCTGTCCCAGAATCATAAGCCAAATAAACCTCTGTTCTTTATAAATTACCCAGTCTCAGGTATTCTGTTATAGCAACACAAACGGACTAATACACACATATAAGTGAGATCCTGTGGTATTTGTCTTTCTGTGCCTGGCTTATTTCACTTAGCATAATGTCCTCCAGGGTCAGCCATGTTGTCACAAATAACAGGATTTCCTTCTTTTTTAAGACTGAATAGTACTCTGTTGTGTATGTATGCCATGTTTTCTCCCTCTCTTTTTTTGATTTTTGGCGGCTGACCATTATGGGGATCTGAATCCTTGACCTTGATATTACAACACTGCACTCTAACCAAGTGAGCTAACTGGCCAGCCTGATTCCCACATCTTCTTTATCCATTTATCCACTGATGAACATTTAGGTTCCTTGCATAGCTTAGCTATTGTAAATAGTGCTGCAATGAACCTGAGAGTCCAGATATTTCTTTGCTGCTTTGCCTCCCATGGATTTGTCACCCCTTTTCCCCTGGGTGACAGAGCCACAAAAGATTACTCAAAGCCCATCTCTTCTGAGCAGTGAGAAGCCTCAAAAAGGGGTTAATGTCCCAGAATCCTCAAGAGTGAGGCATTCCTTCCATTTGGGAAATTAACCACCAATTGGGGTTCTCTTCCTGCATTTATTCTCTAGACCAAGAAATTACAGGAAGAGACATAGGTGGGTTTTTGTTAAGTACAGTTTAGCAAGTTTAACAATAGAAGCTGGTAACATTCAGTAAGTCAAGCAAGGTGACGTTCTGTAATGCAATTTGCAACAAAGGCTTAATTTTAGCAAACATTCTCTTCTTATTGAAATTTCCCAGGATCTTTACATATCAACCAGTAACTTGTCTGTCTTTGAGCCAGCAACCTTGCTGTGTTACAATTCTTATCTTACAACAGAGACTCAATAGCCTGGGGAAAATTTCCTGTCCTTTGCAAGGTCAATATTTGAAACTGTAAGGCTTTGGAAAACCAGGCCCTGTGAAGTACATTTGCTTTATGAATCCTCTACATTTCTTCAAGATACTGATATTTCCTTTGGTTATATACCCAGAAGTGGGATTGATGGATTACAGAATTTTTTTTTTTTTTTTTAGGTTTAAATGCCTAGAACTAATTTTTATTTTTTGTTTATTTTTATTTATCTTTATTTATTTTTTTAAAAGATGACCAGTAAGGGGATTCTTAACCCTTGATTTGGTAGTGTCAGCTCCATGCTCTCCCAAGTGAGCTAACCGGCCATCCCTATATAGGGATCTGAACTGGTGGCCTTGGCGTTATCAGCACCGCACTCTCCCAAGTGAGCCAGGGGCTGGCCCTGTAGAACTAATTTTTAAAACGGTACTTTTGGTGGCCAGAGATCAGGAATTGTTTCCCCGGCATTGAGTATAGCCAGACATTAGGGACTTAGCAGTATAGAAAACAGAACCAATCTGTGACATTTGCATCACGCTGGGGATGCAACACAAGAAACATAATTTTACAAATAATCATATGCTCGACTCAGGGCAAGTGCTTGAAGGCAGAGTAGACATCAATGGGCTGGACCCTGGGGGGATCTTCCTTCCCCCTAAAATGATGATTCAGGAGAGACCTGAAGCAGGAACTGTCCATAAGGCAAAGGCGGGGACAGGGTGGGGACTGTGTGAAGGCAGCCGAATGGTTGGCATGAAAATGAAGATTTTGAGCTTGCAAGATACTGCACGTCACCTGTGGTCTTCCACTTGCCATCTGCTCTCCCCAAACAGCTGAACTTGTGCATCTGGGTGCGCCTGGCTGGCTCTGTTTGCATTCAAAGCCAAGTGCAGGTGTGTGGTACTATGTGCACAGCTGACAGCTTGTGGGGGAGGTCTGCTGATTGTTTCGTTTTGTTCCAAGGACGAAGTCGTGCTTCAGTGAACACACATGGATAAGAAGCAAACTGAAGGGCTTGCCGCTTAGCTCACTTGAGAGCATGGTGCTGGTAACATCCGGTTACGGGTTCGGATCCCCATACCAGCTGGCTGCCAATAAAACAAAAACCAACTTGAGCATCACTGTGGTTTTAGTCCGTTTCTATTACTTATAACAAAATACCTGGAACTGGGAAATTCATAAAGAAAACAAAATTTATTGCTTACAGTTTCTGAGGCTAGGAAATCCAAAGTCCATCTGGTGGTGGCAACAGTGACCTGGGGTCTCACATTGCAAGATGGTGGAAGCAGAGAGAGCAGAGAGACAGACAGACTCTCCCCTCTCTCTTCTTTTAAAGCCCTCAGAACAACACTCATGATCACTGTTTTTAATCCATTCACGACTGCATGGTCCTACAGTCCAATCACCTCCCCCAAACCCCACCACCTTTCAATTACCATAACAGGATTTCCCACCCTCCCAACAGTCACAGTGGGGGCCAAGTTTCTAATACATAAAACTTGAGAGACACAATTCAAGCTTCAGTGAGTTTTGGGGGGACGTAATTCAATCCACTACAACTGTCATCTCTGAACACGACACGTGTCTGTTGTTTATAGAATTTTGGATACTTTCTGTAGTCTTACAGAATTTCTCACTTAAAAATCTTTTCTCAGGGGCCGGCCCATGGCTTACTTGGGAAAGTGTGGTGCTGATAACACCAAGGCCACGGGTTTGGATCCCTATATAGGGATGGCTGATTAGCTCACTTGGGTGAGCGTGGTGCTGACAACACCAAGTCAAGGGTTAAGATCCCCTTGCCTGTCATCTTTAAAAAAAAAAACAAAAATCTTTTCCCAACATCACCTATCATTAGGGAAATGCAAATCGAAACCACAATGAGATACCACTTCACACCCATTAGCACGGCTATTAATAACCACACAGCAAAACCCAAAATGACAAGTGTTGGCGAGAACACAGACGTTGAGCGCTGCTGTGCAAGGGTAAAATGGAGCAGCCACGGCAGAAAAGTCTGGTAGAAATGTCCTAAGGCAGACGTGAATGTCCATGAGCTGAGAGCAGACATCTGACTCACGCTTCAGTAATCCTCCTCACCTAATGAACAGCTTTCAGATTCTAAACAGAGTGACATTGATTGCTTAGGTGGATTTATGTATTTGACTAGTGTTTACTGAGCACCTATAACATATGAGGTGCTGTTACGGACACACAGGATACATCAATGAACAAAACAAAGGCCCCTGCTGTCTCAGAGCTCAAATGATAGCACAGGCAGTGATGAGGGGACAAGAGGAACAGAGGAGACAGACGGACTGTTGGCATAGTAACAATGCTATTGGTGTGTTAGGAAGGGAGAGTGCTATAGAAAAATAGGAAAGCAAAGGAAGGGGGGGTGGGGAGAGCTTAGTGCTGGAGGAAGAGCTGTAATGCTAAATAGGGGAATCAGAGAAGGTGAGGTTGGAGGAAAGGTCTGAAGTGGGAGGGAGGAGTCATATGGATATCTGGGTAGGGGATGCTCTAGGCAGAGCAAAGAGCAGGTGCAAAGGCCCTGTGGCAGCCCCGTGCCTGGCAGTTTGGAGGAGCAGTGAGACCAGCCTCGCTGGAGCAAGGAAGTGAGTGACTAAGGACTGGAGGAGGTGAAGGTGGGGCCTGTGGGCTGCAGTAAAGACTTCAGTTTAGGTCAATATGGCCACTGGCCCAGGAAAATTCCAGAAGCAAGAAATGCTGTCTTTACCTTGCATAAGAAAAAATAGTTTGTGGTTTCTTCCAGTTCCTTCTGTTGGAAATTTTAAGTATAAAGAAAAAGTAAGTCCAGGCTTTTAGGGGAGTCTGGCGTAGCACAGCAGGCAACTTTGCAATGTTTGGTAAGACCACAACAAAGGGATCCGCAGATGATCACTAAATGGAAAACCAGCCATCAAGCTGCTGAAAGACCAGCTTTTCTTCCCTCCTGGCAGTAATGACTGCGCATGCTCACTGCCTTGCTGCATGGCTGGCGCTTTTATGATTCCATTGTGTCACAGGGGACGCGGCATTGATCTCAGAAGGGTCAATGACAAGAGCATCATGATGGGCACCTCCACGTCATCTCGATTTTGAAACAGCCCCTAAATACAGATGTCATGATCTTTTTTTTTTTTTAACCTTCCAGAGTCCTTTTATTTCAGAATATCCTGTAAACAATCAAACCACCAGAACATGATTATACAACAGTAAAATGTTCTCTTGAATTAAACCAAAGATATCTGTTCAATAAAAAAAAAGAAAAAGAAAAAGAAAACATAGGAAAGGTACTTAGAGCTGTTACTTTCTAAGTACACAACACCCTAGACAATTCAAGGTATCTTCATCTCCATCAAGAACAACAACAAAAGGGGCCAGCCCGTGGCTCACTCAGGAGAGTGCGGTGCTGATAACACCAAGGCCACGGGTTCGGATCCCTACATAGGGGTGGCCGGTTAGCTCACTGGAAGAGCATGGTGCTGACAACACCAAGTCAAGGGTTAAGATCCCCTTACCAGTCATCTTTATATGGGAAAAATAAATAAAATAAAATATGTTGCTAAGCTTCCCAGTTTGCTTTCTCATCTTCAGACTGATGACGTTTTTCTTCTAATTCCTTGGCTGTGCTTCCAAATTCTTTTTCATTTGCTCATGGCGCCGCTGGAGCTCCGCTTCAGAGTCCTTCAGTTTTTGAACTTTTTCTTTGACCTTCATCTCAAACACCTGGTCCATCTCCATCTCCATCTTCTTCATCTTAGCTACACGCTCCCTCCTTTCTTCCTCCATCTGTGCCAGTGGGTTCTTAGTAAGCTGCCCTTTATGCTTGTTGTTATCAACTCCATTGTAAGTCACAGCTGCCAGTTTTCTGCTTCTGTAGTTCTCCTAGTGTACATTACTGGTAACATCTTTCAAGTCCTGCATGTGTGTTCTTATCAACATATTTCTTAGAATTGTAAAATCACAATGCTCACCATTTTCAACTTCAGCAACACCCCAAGGATATTGCCTTCCTCTAACCCTTTTGCCATTAACTTCAATGATAGTATTACCACCTACCACAGCAAGAGGTAAACGGTCCTTTATCTTTTTAACAAGCTTATTTTCTTCTTCATCATCTGTTCCTGGAAATTCATATATTTTAATTTTATGTCCTTGGATTTCTTTCATTATCTGTTTTTTAAACTGTTGGCATTCCTCCGGTGTGAGCGTGTTTGCTTTGGCAATAAGTGGGATGATATTCACTTTTTCATGCAAACGCTTCATAAACTCAATATCCAATGGTCTAAGTCCATGTCCTGAAGGAGCAATGAAGTTTAAACAACACTGCGCCCTGCTATCAGGCATCTGACGTCTGTTCACTCTCGATTCTGCATTTAGGTAGTGCTCAAATTTACTATCAATGTAGTCGATAACAGGCTGCCAGCAATTACTATTATCCACTGCATCTCCAAATCCTGGGGTATCAACTATTGTGATTAAACTTTGGATTGTTCCACCTGTACAGTCTTTTTTATTCTATGGGAAGGACCTGGATCCTCTGGAGAACAGCAATCTGTGAGGAATAATAAGTTGATTAATGTTGACTTTCCCAGTCCAGATTCACCTACCACCATAAGTGTGAATTCAAACCCTCTCGTCACCAGTTTTCTGTATACTTGATTTGGGAAATTGGAAAATCCCACAGAGCCTTCAAGGTTCTTCTGTTGAGCTACCATGGTGCTGCTGCTGACGCTCCTCCCAGATGTCATGATCTTGATCAGATGAAAATAGCCTCCCGGATTTTCCAGGGCAACCATATAAGCAGGACCGATTCCTCCCATTTGGAGATTCGCCACATCTCCTAGCTGACACCTGAGGTTGGTGTAAGGACCTCCCCAGGTAGGGATCAGCAGTGGTTACCTGGATGATCTGGAGTTATTGCCATTTATAGGACTTTTAAAACAATTGTCAAATACACATAACATAAAATTTACCTCCTTAACCATTTAAAAAATACAAAACATTAAATTTACCATCTTAACCATTTTAAGTGTCCAGTTCAGTGGCATAAAGAGCTTTCACGCTGTTGTGCGGCCACCACCACCATCATCTCCAGAACTTTGGCATCTCCCCACACTGAAACTCTGTCCCCATTAAACACTCACTCCCCGTCCCCCTCCCCAGCCCCTGGCACCCCCCATTCTACTTTCTGTCTGTGGGTCTGACGACTCTAGGGGACTCCTATCAGTGAAATCATGCAGTATTTTTGTTCCTTTTGTGACTGGCTTGTCTCAGTGAGACTAATGTCCTCCAGTTTCATCCACGTTGTCTCATATGTCAGAATTATCTTCCTTTTTAGGGCTGAATAATATTCCATTGTGTGCATAGACCACATTTTGTTTATCCATTCGTCCCTCAATGGACACCTGGGCTGCTTCCACCTTTTGGCTATTGTGAATAATGCTGCTATGAACATGGGTGTACAAATATCTTGTTGAGACCCTGCTTTTAAATCTTTTGGGTAGTTACCCAGAGGTGGATTGCTAGATCACATGATAATTGTATTTTCCATTTTTGAGGAATCACCACACTGTCTTCCACAGGAACTGCACCATTTTAAATTCCCACTAACTGTGCACAAGGGTTCTATTTTCTCCACATCCTTGCCAACACTTTTTTTTTTTCTTTTTGGCAGCTGGCCAGTACAGGGATCGAACCCAGGACCTTGGTGTTATCAGCACTGCACTCTAACCAACTGAGATGACTGGCCAGCCCTTTTTTTTTTTTTTTTTTTTTTAATAATAGCAATCTTAATGGGTGTGAGGTGGTTGCCCCTTATGAATTTTAAGAGACTTATTCTGCTTTCATAGGAGTGTATCTCAAGTTTATTTATTTATTTATTTTTTGTCTTTTTCGTGACTGGCACTCAGCCAGTGAGTGCACCGGTCATTCCTATGTAGGATCCGAACCCGCGGCGGGAGCGTCGCCGCGCTCCCAAGCGCAGCACTCTACCGAGTGCGCCACGGGCTCGGCCCTATCTCAAGTTTATAAAGTCACTAGAAGGATTGGTGAGCAGCCCAGGGAATAGTAACAGCCAGATTAATCCAGGACAGCGAGACATTTCCCCTGGGAGAAGCAGACCCACTGAGTCCCAGGCTGCCTTCTGATGGGCACTTGGTAGAGACAGCTTCTCGTTGCTTCAGTTCAGGGTTGGACAACCTGTTCTGCGACAATCTCACAGATGCCACTCCCAGGCTTAATTTGCACTTAGAATGAGGTCAGTACAGGCAAGGGAGGAGAGCTACAAGGAGGGGTAAAGAGGACGTGGACAAAAGGGGCTGGTGGGACAGACACTTGGTGTTGTGGATCCCCTTGTGCTCCAGGGTCCCTTTGCCATGAGTGTGTGAACCTACGCAAACCTGGGGCTGGGGTGACCAGTCTTTCCTGCTATGGCCCTCCCATAAACAGGTCAAGGTCAAAGGATGGTTGGAAGGTAACTTAAATCAGTGTCCCCTCCAAGTGGAGTCGTTAAGTATGTTAACCACCCGGCACCACTCCCAGAGTACCCCCAACCAGGAAAGCTTGCCTCAGCCTCAGTGTCCACAGTTTTTATTTGAGGTCTGTCACATGGACATAATTGGCTACATCATGCTCTCCCAAGTGAGCTAACTGGTCAGCCCCCGCTGTCGTGATGATTACTCTTCATGAAAACTCAAAGTATCATAATTCAGAACTAGTGTCTTAGAAGAGCTTAATAAACTCAAACTAAAATAAAGCATTCTATAGTTAAACACCTATGAAATTGATGACAAGTGTGGGTAGTAAAGTTTCCACCTGTAGTTGGTGGAAGTGGAATATTTTAATGTAAATGTAATGTGCCATACTGGTTATTTGTTGAGTTCTGTTAACACCACAGCTGCCTGCTGAAAAACATCCATCACCCTGGGTTTCTAACTTGGAAGGACTACTTCCTGTTTTCCACACTATACATCTCAGTGCTGGATTTGGGGAAATTGTTTTTCTGTGAGGCCAGTAAGTCATATTTCACAAATAAATGCATGTTTGGTTAATAAATCAGCAATTCCTTGTTCCAAGGAAGAGCTGAAGATCATACTGAAAAAGCATTCACCTTGCAGTGGCAGCTGAAGAGGATGTATTTTACATTTTCATGTACTGGACTCAGGTGAGCTTTTTATTTCAAGCCCTCAAAGTCAAGTCAAAGAGAGGAATCCATTTGCCTCTGTGATGGTTCATTTTATGTGCCAACTTGACTAGGCTATGCTGACCAGTTGTTTGGTCAAACACCGGTCTAGATGTTGCTTGAAGGTATTTTTTCAGACATGATTAACATTTAAATCAGTCCATGCTGAGTTAAGCAGATTCACTTCCATTATGTGGGTGGGCCTCATCTAATCAGTTGAAGGTCTTATGCACAAAGGCTGACACTGACATTCCTGAAGAAGAAATTTTGAAGACTGCAGCACAGAAACCCTGCATGAGTTTCCAGCCTGCTGCCCTACGGAATTTGGACTCAAGACTGCAACAACTCTTACCTGAACTTCCAGCTTATTGGTTTGCTCTACAGATTAGATTTTGGATTCGCTAGTCCCTAAAATTACATGAGCCAATTCCTCAAAATTGATGTCTCTATCTCCTACTGATTCTGTTTCTCTGGAGAACCCTGACTAACACACCCTCTGTGCAAGTGAGATCACTGGGGAAGGTCACCACTATTCAGTGTGAAACTCCTATGTAATAAGGTATATATACTTATATTTGTTTATCTATTCATCTGCTGATGGGCATATGGGCTGTTTCAATCTTTTGGCTATTGTGAATAGTGCAGCAGCAATGAACATTCACTTACAAGTATTTGAGTACCTGTTTAAAATTCTTTTGGTTTATAACACCAAGTTCAAGGGTTTGGATCTCCTTATGAGCCAGCTGCCAAAAAAAAAAAAAAAATGCTTTTGGGTAGTTACCTAGGATGTAGATGGTTTTTTAAAGGCATTAGATTGGAAGCCAAGAAAGTGAATGTGGAATAGAGGATCAAGGTCCTGGGGCAGTTCATTATTAAGAGGTATGGGTGAAGAGGAAGTAGCTGCAAAGGACGCTGGAAAGAGCAGCTAAGAGGGTGGGAAGAAACCCAGGAGAGTGGTGCCCTGGAAGACAAGTGAGGAGACTAAGGAGGGAAGTCAAGGAAGGCGAAGATGCAAACTGATCCTTGGATTCAGTGGCAAGGAGGTCCCTGTAACCTTGAAAAGTGATTTCAGTGAATTAGGAAAGGCCCGAAAGGAGTAAGTTTAATGGAAATCAGAAAGGACCTAAATAAATGGAGAGACATACCATGTTCATGAACTGGAAGACTTAATATTGTCAAGATATCTATTCTCCTCCAATTGATATACAGATTCAATGCAATTCCAATCAAAACCCCATCATGTTTTTGGTAGAAATTGACAAGTTGATTCTAAAATTTACACAGAAATTCAAAGGATCTAGAGAAGCCAAATAATTTGAAAAAAGAACAAAGTTGGAGGACTTACACCACTTGATTTCAAGACTTACAAAGAGCTACAGTAATCAGGATAGTGTCATCTTGGCCTAAGGGCAGACATAGAAATCAATGAGCAGAACAGAGTCCAAAAACAGACCTACACTTAAACAGTCAATTGATTTTTGACAAAAGTGTCAAGGTAATTCAATGGGGAAGTGGACAGTCTGGAACAATTGGCTATCCACATGGAAAACAATGAACTTAATCCTTACCTCATACCATACACAAAAATGAACTCGAAATGTATCCTAGACATAAATATAAGCACTTAAGACATCAGTTTTGTTCAAACAGGGATTCCAATGTACAGACAAGAATCACTGGTCTACAGGATTGTTCCTGACAGGCATCTCATCCTTAAAACCAAAAGAGGACTATTAATCCTTCCCTGCCACTTTCCATGTTCCCATCATCTCAGTTGCACAGAGAGCCTGATTTTTCCTTTTTTTCTGATTTTTTAAAAAATTGTGGTAAGCACGTTCACGCTTGACTCTTCTCCTTCACCTCTCATGTCTTCTCTTTCAAATTCTATCCATTATACCTCCGATTTCCATCACCTCTCTACCTCCACCACCTTCACTCTAGTCCAAGCTGTCACCTTCTCCATCCTGAGCCACTGCAGTGGCCTAAATGGGTTCCCCACACCCTCCCCCTTCCCTCCAGCCCAGTCTCCACTCCACACCCAGAGCAGCCATGAGATTCTTCTGATTAAGGCCATTCAACCGCTTCCTACTGTGGCCCAGAAAAAGTTAAAGATCCTTGCCTGGCATGGCTGCTGCTGGTCTCCCCCTCGTAGCCACAGGGGCTTTTTTGTCTTCCCATACTTTTCTCTTCCAGGGTCTTGGCACATCCAGTTTCCTCTAACTAGGGCCCTCCTCCTCCCTGCTCTTTCTCATCCTCTGGGTCTGGGCATACTTTCCTCTTCCTCAGAGAGATCCACCTGATGACTCCATCCCAGGAGGGCCCTGTGTTCTGATCTCATCCTACCCCGGGATTTTCTTCATACTATTGTGTATTAGTGTGCTAACAGGAGACAGTGAACTGAACACATGCACTGTCCACTCCACCGGCAGCAACTCTGCCTCCCCCCTGTATTGCTGTGCTCAGTGTTTACATGTCTAGGGAGTTAAAAAAAAAGACTATTTGAATGAACGAGGAAACCGTTCAAACGAGGTTCAGATCCCACTTGCCCATTCACTGTGCATCACTCAACAATCTAAGGTTCAAAGAGCTACCGGGTGTCCTGCTCTCATGGACTCCTCACAACCAGCCTGCACAAGTGGGTGCCATTATTGTTTACATTTTGCGAGTGAAGAAAGTAGTGTACACGGGTCCATTAAACTTGCCTGGCATCCCCAGCTAGTAACAATGGAATCAGGTTTTAAACCCAGGTCTTTTTTTTTTTTTTTTTTCATGTTTTATATTTTCTGCAAGGCTGAGCTTGACACCAGTGAGATCTGAAAAATGAGGACGGACAGGCCTGAACAAAGCAGAGATAGGGACAGTCTGGGTTGAGAGATCACAGGCTGTAGGACCTGACTTTGGGGAGCGCTTGACTGGTTGGGGGAACAAATATTTTAAAAACAGAGTCCGGGTGGGAAAATAAAAAACAAAAACACAGAGAAGGGACCTAGAGGGGCAAGGCCTTCACACTCGGAGCAACGTTCTCTCCTTCACCGCTTTCACGTCTGTACTCGTTATCTTCTTCGCAGCGAGGCCTTCCCTGGCCGCCTATTTTAAATTTCCAAAACCCTCCCTGTCTCCATCTCAAACACTGTTCATTTCGCTCATTTATCTTGCTTCTCGGCCGCCTCCCCCTCTATGCCGTGAGCTTCCTGGCGCCTGGGACACAGTAGCAGGTCAATATTTGCCAAGCTAGCGAATAACACTCGGTAAGTTTTGCAGAATAGGAGGCCGCGCCTGGCCTCGCCCAACAAGTCCCGCGGCCCCAGGCCAAGGAGCAAAGCCGTTCCCAGGCCCGCCCCTGCCTGACCCAAGGGCCGACTCTGCCCAGTCCCGGGCCAGCTTGCCCGTCTCCCGCCCTTAATTAAGCACGGCCCCGAATGCCCATTTCCGAGCTTCAAGGACCCCCTCAGCCATCCCTTACCCGCAGACCCCGTTGCCTCCCCAGTCCCATCCCCCAATCCACCTCCGCCTCCGCAGTGGCGCCCACTCCGCGCATGCTCGGCGGCGTGAGGACGGGCGGCGCGCAGAGGGCGAACACCCCCATGCGCAGGCTCAGAGCCGTCCCAGACAGGGTGAGGCGGTGCGTCGGACGCGCATGCTCCCCCCGGGCCCCAACCACCTCTTCCAGCCCTGGGGCGGACACGCACGCGCACAGGGAGCGGAAGCGCGGGCGGGCGCGCGCACGAGGCCTGGCGGGCGGCGGAAGCTGGAGAAGCCGTCTGTGGTGGGGGAGGGGAGTTTGCAAGTGCGCGCGCAGTGGGAGCGGGGGCGCGGGCGGCGTGGGGGGGGGGCAGCTGAGACGGGCGGGAGCGCGCGCGAGGTTTCCCCTTGCTCGGCGGCGGCGGCGGCGGCTTCTTTGTTTCGTGAGGAAAGGCGAGACGCCCACTCTGCCCCCGGCCCCGCGCGGAGGGGCGGGGGCGGCGCCGGGAGGGCGACGGCGCCGGCGGCTGCCGGTAAGGAACGCGGGCCGCGGGGGGAGCGCGGCGCGGGCCTTGGGAGGACGGTTTGAATGGAGCCGGGGCGCCGCGGGAGGAGGGGGGCCGCCGGCGCCCGGAGTCGGGCCGGGGTACGGCGGCGCCCGAGGGTCAAGAAGCCCGACTGGCAGCCGCGCGCGCGGGGAAGGCCACAGTCTAGCGAGGCCGCGGCGGCTACCGTATCCGCGGGCCGGCGGGGTGAGGGGCTCGGGCCGAGTGGAGGCCTCGCGCCCCCCCGCACGCGCTCTTGCCGGGGTGCCTGGACAAAGCTCGCCCCTCATCGGCTGTCCAGGGGCCCGGCCGCCAGTCGCTGTCTCTGTTGTGGCGGCCGCACAATAGCCGGGCGTCGGGGCTTTTCTGGCTACGCTGTAACGGGTCCGACCCGAATGGTTGCCTTTTTGGCGAGGATGCCTTAGCGGCTCAGTAGCAAAACCCCCAGATGTGTCCAGCGTCTCCCGGACACGAACATTAGCCACCCCTCTTGGGTTACCAGATCTCAAATTTTGTAAAAAATCGCATCACTCCAGATTTTCAAGGAAAGGTAGATAACCCTTCCTCTCCCCCATTCCTTTCAGGTAGTGACTTTAAACGTTTGCCCCGAAGAGAAGCGGGGTCGGCGGCAAGTGGGGGAGGACAGAGGGACAGAGAGAACTATTCGCTGCTGAAAGCTTTTTTTTTTTGGTTGCATCCTTTTTCCTCCCTCCCAATTGATTTCCCAGATTAAGGCTTTTATTTAAAACGTGGACCTTTTTCAGGCGAGTGTTTTGTGTCTGTCTTGAAGACACCAGTGTTACTTTTTTTTCTCTCCAGTGATTCCTTGGGGGAAATAGAAAGGGAATAAGAGGAACAACCACTTGCCAGGAATTTATTTTTTTTATTTTTATTTTTATTTTTAAAGATGACCGGTAAGGGGATCTTAACCCTTGACTTGGTGTTGTGAGCACCACGCTCAGCCAGTGAGCGAACCGGCCATCCGTATATGGGATCCAAACCCGTGGCCTTGGTGTTATCAGCACCGCACTCTC
The DNA here is from genome assembly GCF_027409185.1 of Cynocephalus volans. Classification (NCBI taxonomy): domain Eukaryota; kingdom Metazoa; phylum Chordata; class Mammalia; order Dermoptera; family Cynocephalidae; genus Cynocephalus; species Cynocephalus volans. The sequence continues at coordinate 103,348,449 of NC_084469.1, forward strand.
CCGAGTGAGCCACGGGCCGGCCCATTGCCAGGAATTTAAAACAAGTTTTCTGTTTGAATTGACAGTCCGGATTTGAGTTTGATTCCTGGTGCTGTGAGTCGCTTAACTGTGTGACCTTACGCAAGTGGCTTAATCTCTCTGAATCTCTTAATTTCCTCGTTTGTGAAATGGGGATAATCCCACAAATGGAGTTGGTGAAAGCCTGTAAAATGGTTCCTGGCAAGTGGGAAGCACTATGGTTATTGTCTGGTCCAGTCTCTTCCTTCGTTGTTCAGCAAATATTTATTGAGTGGTAGTTGGTTGGGGGTTGGATCTGCAATAGCCTCTCCATTCTTGTAGGGGAACAGGTGGTAAATGTGGGGACAAACACCCTTGGCCTATTTAACCCTCACGACCCCGACTGTGAGAGGGACACAGTGGATGTGCAGGGGCCCTGTGGGAGCTGGAGATCAGGGAGACTGCATGGAAGAGGGGGCCTTCACTTGAAGTCAGAGAGGATGTCCAGGCTTGTTGTATTTTGACTTTCCCTAACCACCTGGGACTAGTCATTGTTCCCCTCTGCTACACTCGCACATCACCGTGGTCCTTTCCTGTGTAGTTGTCACCCCCAGTGCCATCAGAGAAGGGGCTATGTCTGCCTGAGCTGTGTGTACCCTGGGCCTGGCAAATAGTAGGTCCTTAGCGAATATTTGTGTAATGAATGAAGAGAGTCTTTTGGGGCAAATCAAGTGAACATATTCATGAAGTGCTTGTCACAGGACTTTCCAGGCCATGGTTTCCCAAACCTCAGTTCCCTCTCATCCCCAATGAAGTGTGTGGTGGTGGTTGGTATGGGGTGGTGGTGAGGAGTGTTGGTTCTGGAATCACACCTCCTGGCTTCACACCCAGGTCTCTAAATCCTAGCTTGACCTCAAGCAAGGCACTTACCAATAGGTCCCCCCACCTGTGAAACAGTTATGACAGAGATGTCACCCCAAACGACTGTGAGCCTTGTCGAGTGAAATAGCATGGGAAAGGTGCTCAGCGCACTGCAGCACCTGGCACGTAGGGAGCACTCAATTTGTTAGCGTTAGTGTTATTTGTTTATTGATTGATTTTTGTAAGTCAATGGTCTGAGAAACTAGGAACAGAATTTAGAGTTGTCCTGTATCCCAGAAACCCCAGGTTTGATGTGCTGATTATATATATATATATATATATATGTATTTCTAACTTTCTTTAAAATTAGTGCACGCATAATTAGGAAAATAATGAATGTTCTCCACACGCCATCGTAAAGTCATTTCGTGTCCAGCCCTTTTAGGAGACATTGAGCTTGCAGGTTTTTGAGCAGGGGAGGTGGAGCTGTGGTCTCCACACTTTCTGTCAGTGAAAAGTACCCCATCGTATATTTATTTAAAAATTATTTGCATACCTTTGCCACTCTTTGTGGACCTTCAAGACATTTGAGAGGTCACTCTTGACCAACTCCATGTCTTAGCCATTTGTCGGATGTGGGAGAGTGGGAGAGACTAGGCGCTTTGGGTGAATGTCTGGTGAGAACTTCCTAGCAGTGAAGAAACTGAGGTCCAGGGATATTTTTTCCCACCAGGGCTTTGCCACTTTCCCTCTCGGGGCCTCAGAGGAATAGGGATGATAGTGACTGGCACAGAATAAGTCCTCAGATGTGCCAGCACGGAGGGACCCATTCTCATGGGTCATAGACAGAAACAATGTGGATGACACCCCCTGGAGTTGTGTAAGTAGTGACCCAGCCACTCATTCCCCATTCATGTAGTGAACGAGTGAGCATTGAGTGCCTGTCACAAGCCAGGCACTGCTGGGACGCTGGGCATTCAGCGGGAACAGGCAACAAGGGCCCTGTTCTCATTCAGTTCCATCCGGATCCTTCTTTGCAAAGGGGACAGTAATAGCACCCTACTTGTAGGATTGTTGCAAGAACTGAACAACCACCACCAGCAAATGATAAATGTCAAGTGCTTGGAACAGTCCCTGGCACATAGTGCTAAACAGCTGGGACCTGTTATCATGCATTAGGATCCATGCACACTCTGGTAGGTGGTAATCGGTAATAGAGTTTTTCCCTTTTGTAATCATTCTGTAGGCTTTCAAAGTGGTAGCAAAGGAATCAACTCCTCCATTTTGTCCTTAATATTTAGAAAAATTATGCTTTGTGATTTTACCATAAAGCATTGTAAAGGGAGGAGTGTGTTTGGGGATATGGATTTTTAAAAATATCAAACGCTTTTCATTTCACATACTTCCTCATGACTGGTAGCATTGGAGCACTCATGAGAGAGTTAGAGTTTTAAAAAAAATCAGAATTAAAGGGATGTGCAAAACCTATAAAAGGGTAGTAACAGCTGCTGGAACATTGGGGGGAACTTATGAGAGGGGACATGTCAAAGTCATGCTAAATTGAACTACAGTTGCTGCCGACCTTATAGATGCCATCCCTAAGGAATACTGGGTGGTTAATATGGTCAGTGATTTCTTGGGTGAAGTTTTCTGTTCACTGCGTGCCGATACTAATTTTTCAAATACGAATTTATCGGGCATGTGAATTATGGTCTCAATTCCCCTTGGTAGATGGGAAGGGCCTAGAGGGAAGCGCCAGGTGGAGCTGGGTTTGTTGGGAGATGGAATTCCACAGGGCAGCAGGAAGCATCCAGTGATTTCCCTCAGGGAAGGGGCTTTCTTTAGAAAACTGGTAAATGTTAGCAAGGCATCAACCAGCCTTGGCTCCTTCCTGTCCTTTGAGCCCCAGACTGGTTTCCAGAGCTTCCCTTTGGGACTCAGTTCCCTTGCTAACAGGGCACATCTTCATTTTTTATGTGGACACTTGTCACTGGGAGCAGTCTGGGTTTGATGAAGGGGGATGGGCCCTGTTTTTAATAGTGATGGACTTTAAGATGGCTCTTTGGGGAGTTTTAAGTTCTCCTTTGGTGGGCAGGTTGCACCCCACTGGCTCAGGAAGCAGGTGGCTGTGTGACAGTTGGTGCCTCACCTGTTACAGTGGGAGACTTGAGGGGGAGGGTCCGATGTGTGCCACCCTGCTTGCCCTGAAAGTCCCAGAGTGGCACAGTGGGTGGTCTCATTGTGCCCTGGGAGCTGAATCTGGCCCCATGACAGCTGATGCTGTTCTGATCACACCCTGGACTGAAGAGCCTTGCCCGCCTCCTGGAACAGCTCTTGGAGAGCCCGCCTGTTGGAGGGGTTCTCTTTGCTTACACTTCCTGCCCTTCCTCGACCTCCCCTCTACGTTCTGATCCAGAGTCTAAATCAGTGACTCAGTCCCTGGAGTCAGGCAGACTTGATGCACAACTCTACTCTGCGTGACTTTGGGCAAACAACTTACTCTCTCTGAGCAGAAAACCCTGTTCCTCCCAGAGTCTCCTGCGTCTCAGTAAACTACCACCTCCAGTCGCCTGTCCTGAACCAAGACAATTCAAGTTGGGGCTGAAATCCAGTCCTGCCTGGCATTACCAAGTCTTGAGAAAGGGATGCCTTTTTATATTTCTAGCCAAGGCCTGGTCACCTTGGTCATCGTTGACCCTTCTTTTTCTCACACCCTAACATCCATCCTGTCATTGTGTCCAGAGAAATCTTCTAAAGCCAGTATAAGACCTTGTCACTCCCCTCCCAGAACATTCCAGCAGCTCCCTATTGCATCTAGAGTAGAATCCTCCCTCCTCACTGTGGCTCTCAAGGCCTGGGACTTGTCCCCCTGTAAAGGTCAGTAGGGGTTAAGGGACTCCCCAACCCCTACTGACCTTAACACCCCCACCCCCAATCTGCTTCTGAACCCCCCCTCGTCCTCTGTGGTATAATGAGCCCCTTTTGATGACACCTGAGTTTATGCTCATAAGATGATTTCAGGTGTGGCCCGGGGCTGGTTGCCAGGGAGACCCACTGATTAGGGGGTGGTGTACCCAGAGAGGGCATGGACACTCCATGCACCACCCCCATACTTTGCCCTACACATCTCTTCCGTCTGGTTATCCCCAGACGAGCTGTGTCCTTTATAACAAACCACTAATGGTAAATAAAGTGCCTTTAGTTCTGTGAGCCACTCTAGCAGCTAATTAAAACTGAAGAGGCAGCCGGCCCATGGCTCACTTGGGAGAGCGTGGTGCTGACACCACCAGTCAAGGGTTAAGATCCCCTTACTGGTCATCTTTAAAAAAAAAAACCAAAAACCTGAAGAGGGAGTTGTGGGGACCCCCAATTTATAGCTGGTTGCTCAGAAATACTGGAGGCCAGGGTCTGTTTAGTATATTGGATCCGATGCTAGTTCCAGGTACAGAGTCAGAATGGAATGAAATTGCAGGGTAGCCAGCTGGTGTTTGGAGAGTTGGAAAATTGCTTGGTGTGTTGTGAGAGTATAGTAGGAGAGAACAGCGTGTTTTTATCAGAGTTGGTGTCAGAACTGCCAGAAAAAAACCCAAAAGTGTGTCAGTGTGTTTCCTTGCCCTTCCTACTCTAGCCACACTGGCTGACCTGCTGTGACTCGGGCCAAACACAGTCTCGCCCAAGGGCCTTTGCACTTGCTGTTGCCTCTGCCTGAAGATAGCCACGTGGTGCCCATTTCACTTCACATCTCTCCATCCTGAGACTGTTCCAGTCCACCTGGATTGAAAGAGTGCCTCCCATCTGTTAGCCCTGTTAACCTGCTTGATCGTTTTGTCACAGCACTTTCACCCCGATGTGACATTATGTCATATTTATTTGTGTGCTTGTCTGTCACTCAGTAGTCCGCTCCACTAGGCAGGAACTTTGTTGCTCTGTGCCAGATGCCTGGCTTCTGGAACCTTGGATGTTTGGTGTGGCTGTTGATCAGTATTTGGAGGGCTGGGGCCAGCCCGTGGCTCACTTGGGAGAGTATGGTGCTGATAACATGAAGGCCATGGGTTCAAATCCCTACATAGGGATGGCCGGTTAGCTCACTTGAGAGCTTGGTGCTGACAACACCAAGTCAAGGGTTAAGATCCCCTTACTGGTCATCTTTTAAAAAAAGAAAAAAGTATTTGGGGGGTGATCATCAGTAAGTCCTCTGCTGGGGCGGCTGGGAGGGCTTGTCACAAGAGACACTTCGTGGGTTTGGGTCCTGCGTCTCCCTGACCACCAGTGGCCTTTGTGTGCCCCTGTTGTGGGGACTTCTCTACCACCCTTTCCGTCTCACGCATCAAGCTCGGTGTTTGAGTATACAACAGGCAATCCAAAAGACCCAATGTTGGATCATGACATCCAGCTAGTGGGGCCTGACCAGCCTTAAACAAGAAAAAGAATGGAGGCTGTCAGTGTTTCAGAGGGAGCGTGGGCCAGGGCAGATTTGTGAATGTAGCCGTTCCTTAATGTGTATGTTTTTGCTGTGTCACGTTGTGACATTGGGTCACGGTCAAAAGAGTTTGGAAAACACCCATCTAATGGATAGATAGAAAAACATTTGTGTTCCTGCACTGTAGATACTGTACATCTCCCTGCTGGATTAGAGGGCACTCCCTGAGGCCAGAGAGACATCCTGGTTGTCTTTAGGTCCTCTGTCACCTCGAAGATGGGTAGGTGCTCTTAAGTGGTTTTCAAGTGAACGCAACATAAAAAGAAGAGGAAATTCCAGTGAATAAAATGATAAGTGAGCTCTCTCAGTCTTAGCGCCATCTTCTTAGAAACCTCTGCGCCATGAGAGCCAAGTGGAGGAAGAAGCGAATGCGCAGGCTGAAGCGCAAAAGAAGGAAGATGAGGCAGAGATCCAAGTAAACGGCTAGTTTGTGCACCCACGGAGGCCACAGGAGCAGAAATGTGGAATGCTGGAGGCCGGGGACGCTGGTACAAGTTGTTGGACTGCATGCTACTGTCTAGAACTTCTCTCACAGTGGATCTATGATTTCCATCGCCATCCGAGCACCAAGACCACCTCTGAGAGACCCACCTTGCTCATTTTAAAACAGTCCCTCTTGGTCCGTTGCCCTGGACCTGTGACGTTCTGGACTAGTTCTGTTCTCATGTGGCCGAGTGTAACGTGTACAATAAATCATCTCTTCTGCTGTGTTAGCTGAAGAGTCAATAAATAAATAAATAAATAAATAAATAAAACGATAAGTGATTCCCAGTGCTGAAAACAATTCTTGGTACAATTTGGCGTGTCTACCTTATAGGTAGAACTGTGAAGACATTGTAATTGATCATCATGACATGATTTTTTAGTTTCTGGAAAGTATTCCCCTTTAAATGTAGGGCAGGGTTTTGCTATTTAATTATATAGCAGGGAAAGTGCCACAGAACAGTCAGCACTGGGGAAGTGTAGCCGCTCTCAGGAATAAGTCACTTCTGCACGTTGCTGGAGACCACAGATGCCTCGCCTTGTGTAATTTCGGAGTTTGCAGATGAGAGCACCCCACACCATCGGGTCAGATGGGGAGGGTTTCCTTTTCTTTTTGTTTTTGGCAGCTGGCCAGTATGGGGATCCGAACCCTTGACCTTGGTGTTATCAGCATCACATTCTACTGAATGAGCTAACCGGCCAGCCCGAGAAGGGTCTTCTTACTGCCTATTAGAGGGAAAATCTCATTTTGCACTTGACGAGTAATGGGGCTGATTTTGCCGCAGCCGTCCTGACCCGGCCCCTGCTGATGGGCCCAAGCACCCTGCCATGACTTGACCCCAGTGTTGTATCTGTTGATGAAATGTGTCTGTGAACGAATTGCTCCAAGCTCAAAAAAACAAAATAGCAGATACTCTCAGGCCAGACTTTAAAGGTGAAAAAAGCCCCCATAATCCCAGCAGGCAGACTCCAGAGAGGTCTGATTGCCTGTTAACAGCCTGCCCTACCTCAGTGGCCAGCCACCGCAGTCCTTTTTTATTCGGAAGACAGAAGCTGAGGTGGCCTGAAAGGAGAAACAGGACCTTTGATCCTCAAGCAGTCTGCTTCCCCATTTAAACATCAGCAGATGCTTCTATTTTAGATGATCATTTTTATGAAGTTGAAAGTTGATTGAGCTCTTTTTTTTTTCTTTTTCTCTGGTGCTGGTTGGTATGGGGATCTGAACCCATGACCTTGGTGTTCTAAGGCAGTGCTCTAACCCACTGAGCTAATAGGTCAGCCCTGTGACTGAGTTCTTTTTCATGGTGCCTTGGAGGAAATAATCTGCTTCAAGATGAAGCTGAATATCTCCTTCCAGACACTGGCTGCCAGAAACTCACTGAAGGTAAACACAAACCTTGTACTTTTTATGAGAAGTGGGTGGCCATAGAACTTGCTGATGCTCTGGGTGAAGAGTTATGTGGTCGGAATCAGCGGTGGGAAGGACAAACAAGATTTCCCTGTGAAGCAGGTGTCTTGACCCAGGGCCCTGTCCACCTGCTACTCAGTAAAGGGCATTGCTGTTATAGACCAAGAAGAACCAGAGAAAGAAGTGTCAAATCTGTTTAGGGTTGTATTGTGGATGCCAACCTGAGCGTTCTCAACTTGGTTAATGTGGGGTGGGGGGGAGGAGAAAAGGATATTCCTGGCCTGCCTAATACTACAGTGCCTCATTGCCTGAGGCTGGAAAGAGCTAGCAGAATCAATAAGTTTTTTTTTTTTTTTTTGGCAGCTGGCTGGTACAGGGATCGAACCCTGGACCTTGGTGTCACCAGTACTGTGCTCTAACCAACTGAGCTAACTAGCCAGCCCCACAAACTTTTCAGTCTCTTTAAAGAAGCGATGTCTGACAATATGTTGTAAGAAAGTCCTTAAACCAAGAAGGTAAGAAACCTGAGACCAAAGCACCCAAGATTCAGCATCTCCTTATCCCGCCCCCATGTGTTCGTAGCACAAATGCTGGCGTGTTGCTCCGAAGAAATGTGCACTAAGAAAAATAAGGAAGATGCTGTAAAATATGCTGAGCTTTTGGCCAAGAGAAAGGAGGCCAAGGAAAAATGGCAGGAAGAGATTGCCAAGACATGCAGGTTGTCCTCTCTGAGATCTAAGTCTGAGTTGAGTCAAAAATAAGATTTTTAAGAGTAACAAATAAGATTAGACCACAAAAACAACAACAAATTACCCCCCTCCCCCCAAAAAAAGCAGGTAGAAAAGAAGGTAGATTAAAAATAATGTAGCCCTCCAATCCTTTAATCTTTTTATTTCCACAAAGGCACTTCCTGGGTATTTCACAGGTATTTTTCTGACCTAGACTTTTTTCTTAAAAAAATTTTTTTTTAAAAATTCTGAATATAAAAGTAATAGATGGTTGTTGTAAAAAAATAAATAAATAAACAAGCAGTGACTCAGAACAGCAGACATCTGTGGTAGGGAAAGTGTGAGTTTCCCATCACATGCCTTCCGAGAGAGCCACTGGCCACTGCAGGTGGCCGTCTGGTGCTGTTTCCTTTGGGCTGGCTTCTGTGTGTGGATTAACTTGCGGATATTACTCTTCTGAGCAAAGTGGGACCTGGGCCAGGCACTCCTTGCTTTGACACTGCCTTGATGTGTTTAGACCATCCTTTAATGTCTGTGTGCACAGAGCTACTTCATTGTTGTTAATGGTGCCAGCACTTCCCAGCGTGGATTGTTTGGGGTTTCCAGTTTCTGGGAAACTGAGCTGCTTCTCAGAAAAGTTGTGGCAATGTGGCCAAGCCACTTCCAGACCCTTTGGCCCCGGGAACCTGGGACCCTGTTTTTGTCTCGTAGCCTCCTGGACATTTGACGGAAAGTCTTGGCTTTCAGCTTTTAGATTCATTCCCCAGAGTAGTTTTGTTTCCTGCCATTCCTCCTGGCTGCCCGCCTGGATCCCCAGGCTCTGTTTCCTCCTTGCACAGGCTCCAGATGCATCCAACCCAAGGGCCACACACGTTGGAATTTGTCTTCCAGACACACACGTACTGGCTGTTCTCACCTGTGTCCCCTTGTCCTTTGCTTTTCTCATCTGCTTAGTTGTGGCCTCCTGGTTTGTGATGGGTTTCAGTGCTGTGTGAAGGTGCCCTCTGAGTGACTTGTCAAAGAGGGACTCAGGAGTTCAGGCAGCACCACAGAAGCCATTTGAAACCCCACAGGCCTTAGGGACAACCTTAGGGATCCAAGGAATTTGCTAAAGATGCCAAGTCTTTAGTTTCTGTCAAGAAAGGGAGGGATGTTTGGCATTGGTGGAGAAGGGATGGGGAGGGGAGGTGTTCCTTGCCCTCAGAGCCCACCTCTCTTTGATATTCCTGGCTGAGCTCATTTGCTTCCCAAGAGGAGAATCCACTCTGTTGTCCTCAAGTGCTGTGGGGTGGAGCATTAATTGGGGATTGGGGGAGGCTAAATTTAGGAGCAAACTCTCCAGAATGGTTCTTCATTGTGTGGCTCAGTTTTCTCATCTCTGCATGGGGAAGGAGCCCCTACTTCATGGTTTTGTTGGGAGGGTCGAAGGACTTAATGTGGGTGACACTCCTAGTGCAGTGCCAGACAAGCATTAAGCAACTGCTCAGTAAACACGGGGCAGGGGGGTTAATTTCACAGGCTGGGGAGGCAGTGTGACAGGCACTTCCTGCCTATCAGTGCTCCATACGCTTAGCCCCTTTGATGCTGGCTGTGACCCCTGAGGGAGGCACTGGTATTGTCTCCAGCCTACAGAGGAGGAAACAGAGCCCAGGAAGGTTGTCCAGTGTGGCCTTGGCCTTCTGAGCACCAGGGACTCCTCTGTTAGCAGGACCACTGATAGCCCCTATGTGGAGTGGGGTGGTGAGGACTCATGAATGAATCTGGGTCATTCCCACCAGGTGGCCTTTGCCATTGCCTCCCCTCTCCAGCCAGATCTCTCTTCCCTGTGATTTCTTTGTGACCGAGACATCCTTAGCACTTGTCAGTCACTAGGAGGCAGAGGCAAGTCACAGTCCCCCTGGATTTGAAAGTATCTCTTGCCTTCCTATTTCTTCATGACCTCGTGTAGACAAATTTTCTTTTTTTTTTTTTTTGACTGGTAAGGGGATTGCAACCCTTGGCTTGGTGTCATTCGCACCACGCTCAGCCAGTGAGTGCACTGGCCATCCCTATATAGGATCTGAACCCGTGTCCTCGGCGCTACCAGTGCTGCACTCTCCCGACTGAGCCACAGGGCCCGCCCTTTTTATTTTTTTATTTAAAAAATTTTTTAGACAAAGATTTCCTTTTCCATTTTCTTCTTTTTTTTTTTGGTGGCTGGCTGGTAAGGGGATTAGAACTCTTGACCTTGGTGTTATAACACCATGCTCTAACCAAGTGAGCTAACCAGCCAGCCCTAAGATTTCTTAAATAAGATCCCAGAAACATTAACCATAAAAGAAAAAACTCATTAAAATTAAGAACTTCTCTTCATCACAAGACTCCATTAAAAGTGCCCAGTCAGTCACAGAGAGAAGGAAATTGAAACCACACATCCCCAATAAGTAATTAGTGAAAACTCAGACACTTCACAAAAGTGAATATCCAGGTGGTCAGTTAGCATATGGGAAGGGGCTCATGCTGTTAGTCATGGGGGAAATGTGAGTGAAAACCGTGACAAGGTAGGATTATATACCCCCCACTGTGGCTAGAAGTTAAAAAGACTGATGTCACCAAGTGTTGGAGTTGACATGGAGCAACCAGAACACTCTCCCACTGTTTGGGGCAGCAGTGTGTAGATGATACAGCTGTTTTGGAAAACTGGCAATATCTACTAAAGCAAAACATATGCCTTCCTGATGACCACCAGTTCCACTCTTGGCCACCCAAAGAAAATGAGTGCCCTATGTCTCCTAAATGACATTGCTCATGGCAGCTTAGCCATGCTGGCCAAACCTCGTAGCACAGTGTCTGGGCAAAGGAGAATGGACAGATGAGTGACCACCATTCCCAGCAGCATGAATCTCCTAGACAGAATGACAAGCCATAGGTTACTGCATGCTTCTCTTTTTATCTGAAGTTCATTAACAAGCTAAGTGGCTTCCCCTGGGCGGGTGGTGTTGATTGGGAAGGCCTAGGGGCACCTTCTGTAATGTTGGAAGTGCTGTGTCTGATCTGGGATTCCTCGGGCTGTATACATAAGCTGCTCCTTGCTTCTTCGGGTTCTTTTTTTTGGTGGCTGGCTGGTGCAGGGATCTGAGCCCTTGACTTTGGTGTTATCAGCACCATGCGCTAACCGACTGAGCTGACTGGCCAGCCCATCCCCGCTTCTTCAGATGATGCCATCAGTTGGCCAGCCTTGTTCAGGCACAGGCACCAGCAGCCTGACCGGGGCCTCCATGTTTGCCAGAGCCCTTTCTGTTGCACAGCTTGGGATTGTTTTGCCTGGCCTCTGCACTCTTTGGGTCCCCTTTACTGTCACTCCGCACGTGTCTGAGCCTTCAGTCCACTAGTGAGTTTGCTGACGGTGGCTACGCACACTTCCCTGTTTCCCTGTAGCCCGACTTTAGAAGTGGCAGCTTTGGGGAACAAATGCCATTTTGTTTTATTTTTATTTATTTAATTTTCCTTTGTGGCTGGACGGTACTGGGATCTAAACCCTTGACCTTGGTGTTACTACACCGTGCTCTAACCATCAAATGCCATTTTTAAAAGCCTCTTGTGAAACCCTGTGCCTCTCGAAAGCGGCTATTGCCATATTGGGGCACAAAAACCGATTCCGAGGCAGCATCTTCAGTGAGCTTGTGTCAGTGGTTGATGAAGCTAGTGCTACTGTGAGTCAGGGCTGTTCATGGAGGCCATGGCAGTATCACAGGAGTTGGTGGGAGGAAGAGGGAAGACATTGTAGTGCTGAGTGTAAACTACCTGTAGAAGAGCTGTGATTTCAGGGTCACAGCCCATCGTGTGTTTGCTGGAGCATCCACCTTAGAGAGGAAATGATGATTTTCCCTAGACAGCCTTGTTTGCATCTTGCTGTCAATTTCAGTTGGCTGGACTTAGAATATAGATCCTCAGGTGGGAAGGAAGCTATAAGCCTCAGGATGATGTAGGGTTTCCGAGGTGTGTGGCAGTTCTGTTGTCCCTTTTCCCACCTCATTGAGAGAGGGACTGTTGGGACAAAGAGCCCAGAGGGAAGCACCAAGGAGCCAGTGTCCTCTGCCCAGCCATGTCTGTGTCACTTGGCTTCCCACCTATAGAGTGTGACTGCAGACTCATCCTCCCTGTAGATAAACCTAGACTCCAGAATCAGCATCTCAGTGAGGTTAATGTGGGGCACAGACTTGTCACATGGCAGAGGCTGGGGCAACAACTCAGAATCAAACAGGATCCTCTTTCTGTAGCAGAATATGTGAATATTCACACAGAGCAGAATCAGGTCAGATTTTGCCTCCAAATGAATTTATCTCAAATTTATTTAAAACAAAAAAAAAGTCTGGTTTTCTCTGAGCTTGTTGGGTTTTGGAAAAGAGCTTGAATTTTCCAGCGCTCTCATCAGGTTTACTTAAAGGTCTGGCACTGAGGTTCCTTGAGTTTTAGAGGAAATCAGGGAAGCCCAGAGGAGGGAGTGACATGTTCTCAATGTAGCACATTTGGGTTTGTTCATGTCAGGTTCTTTCTTTTCCAGTTTGGCTGGAGTGCCTGCCACCTGTCCCTGCCCTGCCAGTGTTTCTGGTCCTCTCTGCTTCTATTATTTAGCCAGGAAACTAGACAGACAGACACAAGTGTTTGGGCTTTTGATCTATAATCCAGGAAAATACCCTCGCTTTACAAATTAAAACTTTGTTTTGTTTTGTTTTTTTAAGTAATCAAGAGAATTAAAAACATTTCTCCACTTCTTACAGAATTTATTCGTAGAACCAGAAATGTTCAAGAACGTTTAGGGGCAAGGAGATTTATTCTAAAAGACAAAAGGCAGCAGAAACAAAAACCAGATTTGTGACATACACAACAAGAAAGAGACTATTAAAAAACAGGGTACACCAGGATGAGGAAATGTAGTGGAGCTGTTAGAGTTTGTCTTTTGAAGGCTGTTAAATGATAGAAGTGGTCATAGGTAAGATTATGTGAAGGAACGCTTGACTGGAATGCGCTGAGAAATTCCATTGAGTGTGTGTGTGTCTGTGGGTGGAACAGCCGAGAAGAGAGGTGGTGTCCCCAGCGGCAATACCAGGGCTGATGTCCACCCTGGATGGATGTGCCCAGGCCACCTACTCCATCTTCATGGCCCTGTGGACCCTAGGAGTCTCCCAGCCCTCTCTCCCACAGAAGTCTCACCCCTGCAAGCAAAGCAGACCTGACCCACCCTGCCTGGGAGGGGACAAGAGAGGCTGGGTTTACTTCTTGCCCTCTGCATGGGCAGCCAGCACTTAACCTTTGTGTCTGGTGGGATTATGGGTAATTTTAAGTTTCTGTGTTCTTTTTGTGTTTTCCAGATGTCAGCAATGAAAATAACATTACTCCATCATCAGGAAAGAGGTTATTACATTAAAGAGAATTTTATGTAAGGCCATGTCCTAGTCTGTTCAGGCTCCTATAACAAATTACCTTAGACTGGGTAGCTTATAAACAAAAGCATTTTATTTTTCACAGTTCTAGAGGCTGGGAAGTCCCAGGTCAGGGTGCTGGAGATTCCATTTCTGGGGAGGGCCTACTTCGTCATAGACAGCATCTTTTCACTGTGTTCTCACATGGCAGAAGGGAAAAGGGTCTCACTGAGGTCTCTTTTATAAGGGCACTAATCCCATTCATGAGGGCTCCACTCAATCACCCCCAAAAGGCCCCACCTCATAAGACAGTAACATTGGGGATTAGGTTTTTAACATGAATTTGGAGGGGACACACATACATTCAGACTTTACAGGCCATATAACTACATAACAGACTGAGGGTCACCTAAAATTTGAAGTCTTGTGATAGAAAGCATTTATAAATTTTACCAGCCTGTGGTCCTATCTTAGCAAGCATAATTTACCAATATCACTGGATTTTTTAAGCTGACTTTTGGATCTTGTGGTGGCTCTGGGTCATAGTTCTGGGGATCAATTTTTAGTTTATAACAATATTCACCAAGCTTTAGACATTTGGAAGTCATTCTTGAAGTATTTGAGATATCTGAGCACCATTGTTTATGTAATACTTTTCTTTAAATGGCCCTTCTTTTGAAAGTTAAATTCATTTATTTTAAAGGAAATTTGGTCTCGCTGTCTTCAGTGGAAAACCAATGTCATTTGCCATAAATATTTGTTTTTGTTGAATTTATGAAGTTCCAGGCAGGTATCATTGGAGCCTTAGCCTTATTCTCCCTTTTTGTTAAATCAGAGGATTAGCAAGCGTTAAAAGTGCTGTAAACACTAGATTAGCACCCCCCTGAGACGTTCTCTGCTGTGATGGGAAAGATGGCAAGAGAAGCCGAAGGCCCTGGTGAGGCAATATGACAGTATGACCTGGGTCTTGTCTGTGTGCCCCTGGCCTCCTGAGTCCCACCCCTTCCCAGGTGGGCTCTCCTACCTGATTTTTTATACCTGGGATGCATTACTTCCTCCGAGAGGGATTGATGAGAAAAGGTCTGGGAGGCAGGGGTCAAAGGTGCCAGCTCACTGTTGGGTGGATGATTGTGACGTAACCGTGTGTGGTCCTTCCTTGCCATCCATGACCTGCTCAACTGATGGCCACTACCCCCAGACTGACCAGGACTTGTTTCCAGCAGGAGACCACTGTCTGCAGCTCCCGTGAAGATGTCCACTCCAGACCCACCCCTGGGCGGGACTCCTCGGCCGGGACCTTCCCCAGGCCCAGGCCCCTCGCCTGGAGCCATGCTGGGCCCTAGCCCGGGTCCCTCACCGGGCTCTGCCCACAGCATGATGGGACCCAGCCCGGGGCCTCCCTCAGCAGGACACCCCATCCAGACCCAGGGGCCTGGAGGGTACCCGCAGGATAACATGCACCAGATGCACAAGGTAGGGAGCCCTGTGTGCACCCCACCCCTCAGGGCGTGCTTCCTGCTTCCTGCTGCCCACACCCTTGTCCCTGGGTTGCAGGCGGCCTCTGGACTGAGAGCTTCCCTCAGAGATCAGAGGGGAAAGCCCCCTGTTTAAACTGGCCCGGCATAGCTCAGACACCTACCCCAGGGCCCACTGCCATGAGCAGAGAGGTCAGGTGTGCAGGACCCTCAACCCATACTGGGTCCACACGATCTGTTTCTGAGCCAGGAGGGGTGAGCAGTACATCCCTGTCACCCCCCCACCCCCCACCACCCCTGTGAGCCTGTAGCCATCCCACCCTGTGTCACTCATACCCCTTGTTCTTCAGGGGAAATTTTGGAACATTGCTCTTAAGTTTACTTTCATTAGTGAAGAAAAATGTCCAGATCCATAAAAGAAGGCTTAAGGCACGTGGTTTCCTCCATTCTGGCTGTTCCGAGCTCATGGGGCAGAGAAGTGGGCACCTTCATCTCCGTGTAATCTCCACGCCAGGGCCACCATCTTACCCACTTACCTGAGCTGATCAGGGTCGCTTTTCCCATGAGGTGAAAGAACCTCTTCACAACCCACCTGAGTAGTTTTCCTCTCCTTTTGTGTTCCTGTGGGTGGCTGGAAGAAACATCCCTTATGTATGTTAGCATTGGAAAGAAAAGGTGACAGTTCTAAGTGTCGAGTGGTGGCAGATGTGGACGTTGGAGCCTGGGAATGTGACTCACCCCTCACAGGGCTGGCACTGCTGATTCCTCCCACCGCTCTTCCAGGCCCGTCCATGTGTCTTCACCTCATTCTACTTAACCCCTATCCCTGCCCATCGGGTGTAGTTGGTTATTGCACCCATTTTACAGATGAGGAAGCTGGGTCTCAGCGAGCCTGCCTGGTCTCCCTCTCCCGGCTCTCCCTGCACCTCCAGTATGTGCTGCTTCTGAGCTGCCAGCATGTCAAGGCAGCCCCTCCACACCTTGCCCACCTCCCGGGCATCTCTGCCGCTTTGATACAATGTAATCTTTCTTGTCACTTCCTTGCTGGGAAGCTGATGGTGATATCCCCTGCCCACTGATTTACAGACCAGCTTCTCTTCCACCTCTGTCCCCACTTTCCCTCTCTGCCTGCTTCATTTCTTCTTTCTGGAATTGCTCCCATACTCCGCACACATCTGGCAATAGCCCATCGGACACTTGTCATGTGTCTGGCACCCTGCTAGGAGCTGGGGTCCCATGGTGACAGGACACCCCTCCACCCACCCACACATAGAGCTCTGGCTCTGCCCCGAGGCAAGACCACATATCAGTCAGCACTCACAGCACCTTGGGGTCTAGCCACTGTCCTGAAGGTCCCGCCCTGTCTTTGGGGAAGCTGCCACTTGTGCTCGTGCTCCTGTCCTGGACCTCTCTCCTCCTTCTGTCTCACAGCACACGCCAAGCTGGTTTTACCGTGCCTGATCACCCATTAGACTGCGTTCCCAGAGAGCAGGACATTCGTGCTAACCAGTGCCCAACAGGTGCCCGAAAGGGTCTCAGCCAGGGTCCCCTTTACCAGCCATTCCCACGGGGGAGGTCCTTACGCTGAGCATCAGGAGGGACCTATGTGTTGTCATTCTGTGGAGGCTGCTTTCACTCTTAGGAGGGGCAAGAGGATGCTTTGGGACAGCCTCCTCCCAGAGGGCGGTCCAGGGAGGTGGAGCTATCAGGGAGGGTATCTGACATATCGCAATAATGCTTGTGGGCAGAAGTTTCTGTCTGTTCCGCTGATTCACAGTCCCCCTAGGAAGAGGGTCCTTGATCTCCTGATTTGTGGTCTCCTCCCTGTGATAATGAGCAGGGAGCCTGGTGTCCTGGCTAAAACTGCTCCCTGACCAGGAGCCATCACAAGTGTGTCCTTTCCTTGTGTCCTGAAATGTCTCCCTGCCCTCTCCCTGGCTCCCTAGTGTCCCCTTGCTTCCAGGCCTCAGTCTCCCAGGTGGTCACCCCCCACTGTGTGGCGTTTATTTTGTGTATCTGCCTCGATGCCCAAGCCTTGGAGCTAAGCCACTTGGTCATGTGGGCAATTCAGTAGACACCCCAGTGGCGTCTGGTGGATGTTTTCAGTGTTGTCGAACTTCACTCAGGCAGTGCTTTGCGGTGTGGCCTTTTCCTGTCTTCCATTGCTGACCCTGCCGTGTGGTTGTCCCCTCTTGTAGCCCATGGAGTCCATGCATGAGAAGGGCATGTCGGATGACCCACGATACAACCAGATGAAGGGGATGGGGATGCGGTCGGGGGGCCATGCAGGGATGGGGCCCCCACCCAGCCCCATGGACCAGCACTCCCAAGGTACGTACTACGTCCCTTCTCATATGTGTTGCACGCCAGGGGTTCTGAGATTGTTTTCCACATGGGGGCTGCCACAGATGGGTTCAGGGAGGATCCTGGACAGTTCAGGCCAGTGGGCGGCCCTGCCACTGAGGGCTGTCTGGTCCGGACTTGGCTGCTACTCCGTCTGGCCCTCTTGTCTTGGAGCAGCCCCAGGAGAACAAACATTGGTGGGATAGCCAGGGGCTGGGCAGGGTGGGGTCCATGGGCCAGCAGCTCTGGTGCCACTCAAGAGTTTATTAGACATACGCATTCTGGGCCGAGCCCGTGGCGCACTCGGTAGAGTGCTGCGCTGGGAGCGCGGCGATGCTTCCGCCGCGGGTTTGGATCCTATATAGGAATGACCGGTGCACTCACTGGCTGAGTGCCGGTCACGAAAAAACGACAAAAAAAAAAAAAAAAAAAAAAAGAAATACGCATTCTTGGGGCCCAGGACTCAGCCTTCACAAGCCCTGCAGGTGGCTTTTTTTGGGGGTGGCTGGTTGGTACAGGGATCAGAACTCTTGACCTTGGTGTTACCAACACTGCACTGTAACCAACTGAGCTAACTGGCCAGCCCACAGGTGGCTTTTCTGTATGGGGGCAATTGAGAAGTGATGTAGGAGATGACTTTCCAAGCCTGTCCTGTCTCCCGGGGTGGGAAGCTGAGGGGCTCCACTCCTGGCCCACCAGAGGGCATGCACCCCACCCATGTGCAAGCAGAAGGGCAGGCTGGGGAGAGCCTGAATTTCATGTCACGGCTGTCAGCGTTAACCATCAGCACCTTTTTGACATGTGGGCCAAACCAGAATTACCATGCAGGCTGCTGGGCTGCTGTGACTCCACTGTGTTCCTTCTTGGTGCCTCGTGTTTGACTCATGAGAATGGAGTCATCTTGCCGCTCCCTGTGTTAGGGCAGGCACTGGTGTAGGTGTGGTGGAAAGGTTACCACCTCTGCCTGAGAAATCACAACACATTTTGCCTAGTAATCAGTGCACTGGCCTTTCCCCACAGGTTACCCCTCCCCCCTGGGCGGCTCCGAGCATGCCTCCAGTCCAGTTCCAGCCAGTGGCCCATCCTCGGGCTCCCAGATGTCATCAGTGCCAGGAGGGGCCCCTCTGGATGGTGCTGACCCCCAGGCCTTGGGGCAGCAGAACCGGGGACCGACTCCATTCAACCAGAACCAGCTGCACCAGCTGCGAGCACAGATCATGGCCTACAAGATGCTGGCCAGGGGGCAGCCCCTGCCCGACCACCTGCAGATGGCGGTGCAGGGAAAGCGGCCGATGCCCGGCATGCAGCAGCAGATGCCAGCACTACCTCCACCCTCTGTGTCTGCAACAGGACCTGGCCCTGGCCCTGTCCCTGTCCCTGGTCCAGGACCAGCGCCTCCAAATTATAGCAGGCCTCATGGTAAGGTCGGTCGCCACGGCCCTCAGGGTAGGGAGGAGTCTCAGAGTGAACTGGCCAGAGTGTGGGTGGCAGTGGTGGGGAGACCTGGGTTCTGCTGCTGACGGGCTGTTGCCCTCAGATTTCACAGTGCCCGCTTGGCTCTTCCGTGCGCTTAGGCAGTTAAGACGGCTGTCCTCTTTCCCACTAGTCCCACATCCAGGGACTTGTTGATAGGAGTGTCCCCCTGTATCGCCTGGAGGCAGGGATCCCCACGGGGATGCAGATATAAACATAGGACACATTTTATTCCCTTTTGTTTCTCCCTGCCTGTAGGTATGGGAGGGCCCAACATGCCCCCCCCCGGACCCTCAGGTGTGCCCCCCGGTTTGCCAGGCCAGCCCCCTGGAGGGCCTCCCAAACCCTGGCCTGAAGGTAAGTTCCCTTCTCTCTCAGTGGCACGTCTGTGCCCTGACTCCCTG
This sequence comes from Cynocephalus volans, assembly GCF_027409185.1. Lineage (NCBI taxonomy): Eukaryota > Metazoa > Chordata > Mammalia > Dermoptera > Cynocephalidae > Cynocephalus > Cynocephalus volans. The sequence continues at coordinate 103,367,503 of NC_084469.1, forward strand.
TCACAAGATTGGGCTATGCAGGTCTCGAGTTGAGCCTGGTCAGAGAGAGAGAGGGCCGAAGACAGTCACCCCAATCCAAAGCCCACTGTTCCTGTGGTCTTCTTCGAGTCTTACCTGTCCCTGGTCAGTTCCTGAAGTCTTGGGTTTGGTTTTGTCCCCTCCTCTGATAGTATATGGCTGTGGCCTGGTCCCTGACCTTCTCTGAGGCTTCATGTTGTCTTCTGTAAATGCAGTCACCCAGTAACTATTTGAGGGTCCACATGTGTTTAGGGTCGAGGCGGTAGACAAAACAGATTTGTCACCATCCTCTTGAAGCCTGAGTTTTAGCAAATTGCTAAAATTGAGCTCAATTGGAGATGAGGAAGTAGAGAAGGAGTAGAGGAAGGACAGGAAAATGTGGCCCTGTGAGGCTACAGCCCAGGACAGAACCCAGGGTTGGCACTTGGCTGAGCAGACCCAGGATGCAGATGGCTTGTATCAGTGGAGGGCTTGGGGGATGGGGGTGAGGCTGAGACCCCTAAGTGAGAAGCATGTGGCAGCTTTGTGAGAGGTGGAGATGGGGAGGGGCTTATCTGTCCCCAGGGCAGTGGGCAGCCCACTAGGCTTCTCATATCCACCCCAGAATTGGCCCCAGATCTCACCATGGTGCCCCTGCCGCTTGTCTCTCACCAGGACCCATGGCGAATGCTGCTGCCCCCACGAGCACCCCTCAGAAGCTGATCCCCCCACAGCCAACGGGCCGCCCTTCACCTGCGCCCCCCACCGTCCCGCCTGCTGCTTCACCTGTGATGCCGCCCCAGACGCAGTCCCCAGGGCAGCCAGCCCAGCCCGCCCCCATGGTGCCGCTGCACCAGAAGCAGAGCCGCATCACCCCCATCCAGAAGCCCAGGGGCCTTGACCCTGTGGAGATCCTGCAGGAGCGGGAGTACAGGTGAGGGCACCGGCCCCCACCTGGCTCAGCCAGGACTCGCGTTGGCGTAGTTCTCAGTTCTGAAGGCCACTGGTGTACACAGCAAGGAGTCACCCTCCCCCACCCCGCCGCAGCCTCCCAGGTCCTTGGGTTGGTTGTGCACCCTTTCAGAAACTTCTGTGTGCATCAGGCAGATGTAGGAAGCTGCTCCACTCATAGCCACGTCTCCTGGCAATCATTCCCTGTCCGTAAACAGCTTTCCTGTTCTTTTTCCCAGATGCATAGTGTTCTGTCTGGTGGCTACACCGTAATCTATGTAGCCAGTTTTCTGGCTGAACAGACATTGGGTCATTTCATGTCTTTCTGTAGAGATGATGTCATAGTAAATATACTTGCAGAGCTCTCGTTGCACATGTGTGCATGTGTCAGGATCAACCCCTGAAAGTGGCATTGTCAGGGTCCAGGGGTGTGCAATGGGAAATTTCAGATTCTGCAAAGCTACCCTCTGCAGAGACAGCAGGGCTGTACATAGGAGTGAAGTGCCTGTTTCTCCCCCCACTGTAGTGTGTCACCCAAATTTGGGCTTATCAGCACTCAAAAAAGCAACCCAGCCGGCTTTGCGGCAGACCCTTCTCAGACACAGGTGGCTGCAGCCACCGTTGCCAAGGCCTCCTAGGCGCCTGATGCCAGGAGCTGCCTGGTGTGCAGTAGGTCTGTAACACTCCACCCCATGCTGCCAGGAGCCCCTGCAATTCCCTGAGCATCGTGCATGTCCCCATTGCATTTCCCATTATGTTTGTACTTCTCCTGCCAGGGCCTTCCTCTCTCGGCGCATGTCAGCCCCATGAAGGTAGGGGCTGTGCCTGTGCACTGTCGTAGCCACATCCGTAAATATTTGCCCGGTGACTGTCTCCAAAGTGTGTCTCCAGCTGTGATGTGCCCTGGGGCTCTGGCCCCTGTACCCCAGGCCTCTCCACCTGGCCTGCTTCCAATCTTGTCAACCTATCCCGTCCAGACGTCTTCATGCCCTTCGCTTTTCCATTCTGTTTCTGTTCCCATGCACCTGCCATTTGCTGGCTTGTGGGGCCACAGACCCTGCAGCTCCTGGATGTAGCTTGCTTTCCCTTTATCCCCGTGCCCCACTGGGGAAGCCTCTCTGCTCCCCTTTGAAATGATGCTCTGCGTCTCTCCCTTGCTGTCAGGGTCCCACATAGCAGTTTGAAGTCTCTTTTTACAATTAATTTACATCAGATTTATTCCCTGGGTAAAAACCTGCCATTAACGTCCCATTGTCCAATAAATGTTTTCTTTCTGTACAGCCCCTGACCAACACTGTCCTCACCTACCACCCACTCTTCCTGTTCCTTTCTTTTTTTTTTTTTTTTTTTTTTAAAGATGACCAGTAAGGGGATCTTAACCCTTGGCTTGGTGTTGTCAGCACCACGCTCTCCCAAGTGAGCCACAGGCTGGCCCTCTGTTCCTTTCTGTTTATTTAACCAGTTAGACTTGTTCCTGCCCCAGTGCCTTTGCACATGCGGTGCATGGCTCCTTCTAGTCATTCAGGCCTCATTGCTGAGGCTATCCCCTCATGGAGACCCCCATCTCCCGTCACCTCCAGTCCGCTCCTCAAAGCACTTGCCACTCTGGAATTACAGTAGATGTTTAATTTTTCATTTCTCGTGGCCCGTCTTCCTAATGAGGCTGAGAGCTACATGACAGCGACAAACAGCCTTGTTGGCCTCATTCAGTGCCAATGCCCCGCACCTGAAATGGGCCCCAGCGCACAGTAGGTGCTCAATAAGTGTGTGTGGAAAGGCTGAGTAAGAAGATTATCCCACTTCACCTGCAGACCAAGCCTGCAGGGTTGCTCCAAGGGGTCTCCTCAGTTTCTACTTAAGGGCCCAGAGGCTCATGGACCAAGTAGGTTCCCACGGCCCCACGTCTCATCCATGCCAGGGCTAGGACGGGGACCCTAGTCCTTCTGACTCCAGAGGCTGGCTCACGCTGCTGGAATGACATGAGCCAGCCATGCCCTACCAGGTCTCTTGTTCACTGTGTTCCCCAGGGCCCAGTCATAAGGACGCTTCCATGGCTGCCTTCCTCTCTATTCTGTTGTGGCTGGCATCCTTTTCTGAGGCATGTCCTGCCTTGTGGCCAGTGTCTACCTTCTGTGAGGTCCAGATTCTTTCAGAGTTCCTGAGAGCTCTAAAGAAAGGGACTGGGGGCCTCCTTTCAAATGAACAGCCCTCTCACTGCCTCTCTTTTCCTGTCTTTGTGTTTCAGGCTGCAGGCTCGCATCGCACACCGAATTCAGGAACTTGAAAACCTTCCTGGGTCCCTGGCCGGGGATTTGAGAACCAAAGCGACCATTGAGCTCAAGGCCCTCCGGCTGCTGAACTTCCAGAGGCAGGTGGGCTCAGGCGTGTGGCCCTTGCTATAGGAAATGGGCCCTTCTCACCAACGTTGATGCTTAGATTCCAAGATCTTCTTGCTGGACCATTCTTAAATGTTCCTTGACTGTTAAAAGGCAGGCGTGCCCTCCCTAGGTCGGTAGCCCCTGTCCCATCCTTCCTATCCGTGTCCTGCATGATGGTCATGTGATGACTAAGCATGTACCTGCCTTCTCCAAGGCAGCAGTTGCCACCTTGAGGCATGGGTCTGCTTCTGAGGGTGCCGTACTTGCGAGTGACCCTAGGGAATTCTGTGTGTGCTTGAGGGGTGAGAGGACCCTCTGGCCAGGTGTCTAGAGTGTTCATCTTCTGCTTTGTGCCTGCCCTGCCTGAGGGCACCTACCACATGTCCTCCATACATGGACTCTCCACCATCTGCCCCATGAATGATGTGTGACTGCGCATGTCATTGTGGACATCACAAAGCCATGCCTGGTGCCAGTTTCTCTTTCTCCTTCCTACAGCTGCGCCAGGAGGTGGTAGTGTGCATGCGGAGGGACACAGCCCTGGAGACAGCCCTCAATGCCAAGGCCTACAAGCGCAGCAAGCGCCAGTCCCTGCGTGAGGCCCGCATCACTGAGAAGCTGGAGAAGCAGCAAAAGATTGAGCAGGAGCGCAAGCGCCGGCAGAAGCACCAGGTGTGTCCCCTGCTCGCCAGGCTGCCCGCTGGTGTGGCCGCAACCTGTCCCTTGTTGCTCTTTTGTTTTGGTAACAGTATTATAGGTGCTGAGACAAAGCCAGCTGGTAGGGGGAAGATGGCAGTAATCAGATCCACATGTAACATGCTGGGCCCGTGATAGGGTGTCAGGAAAAGTAATATGGAAAGAAAGTATGAGGAAGGAGGTGTTTTAGACATGGTAGTCAGGGAAGTTCTCTCTGGGGCGATGAGATCTGAGCAGGATCGAGGGAGAGAGCCACATGGATATATGGGTGGAGAGCTTCTCAGTTAGAGGGGAAGGTGCAAAGGCCCGGGGGCAGGACTGTGCCCAGGTCTGCTATGAAAAGTAAGGCTCCTGGTTTAGCTGGAGTGGAGTTAATGATGATGGGGAGAGCCAGAGGGCGTGAGGGCAGGTAGGTGACGAGGCAGGTTATGCAGGGCCTTGTGGGCTTCAGGGAGGATTCGGGCTTTTGCTTAGAGCAGGGTGTGAGGGATTGATGGGACTTCGGTTTTAACAAGATAAGTTGGGGACACTAAAATCTCTAAACCTAAAATTGAGTAAGATTTGGAGACGCTTCTGTTTAGTGTTTGGTCATTTATATTTTCTAAAGATTTTCTACGGTCGATACCTATTATTGGTATACGTTAAAATAATGTAGAAAAAGTCAACACTCATAGTCACCACTGTTAACATTTTGGTATGTGTCATTTCAGCCTTTTTTCTTGTGTTTGCTTATCAATAAAAAGTTAAATAGCTATCTTTTTATAAAACTTACACATATTGATCCATTTTTAAATATTGTGGAAACATGATTTTTAACATTTAGATTATATCCATCTGGTATGTCCAGGATCCAGTAATTTATGTCACCATTTCCATATTTGGGGACATGTAGTGTATTTTCAGCCTTTCAAAATGAAAAATTACACTGGGATTGCCCTTCTTGTGTTTGAAGTTTCTTTGGCCAATTTCTGATACTTCCTGAAAATAAATTACTAGCTGTGGAATAACTTGGTTGGAGGGTGGGAGCGTTGTTGAAACTTTTAATGGACAGCACCAGGTTGTTCCCAGCATGCTGTGTACAGTCATCTGTTGGGTGCAAGGGCCTTTCTCACCGAACAGTTGCCAGCACTATTTTATCATTTCAGAGAGAAAGCAATCAGCATCACTGTTATTTCCCCTATGTTCTCTTGTTCTTAAACAAGCTGGCTTTAATGTTTTGTCTCACTGGGGGAAACATTACGGTGACTTCCGTGGATTAGTCTTCTTTTCTGTGTGTGTCCCTGCAGGAATACCTCAATAGCATTCTTCAGCATGCCAAGGATTTCAAAGAATATCACAGATCGGTCACAGGCAAAATCCAGAAACTCACCAAGGCAGTAGCTACATACCATGCCAACACCGAGCGGGAGCAGAAGAAAGAAAACGAAAGAATTGAGAAGGAGAGAATGCGGAGACTCATGGTAAAATTCTGTCATCTTGATTTTGGTCCCTTTGTGGGTACATTGGGTGGTGCAGGTGCCAGGAATTGGTTGCACAGTGTTACGCTGAGGAATTTTGAAGCTTGGAGTCAAGGGTGGTGCAGAGGGGTTTGGGAGTCAGAGTCCTGAGCTCTGACCTTTGCCTGGTCGCTTTGACCATCATAGTGACTGAGTTATCTCAGACCAGTCAACCAGCTACTCTGTCTTCCCCCTGCTCCTTGTTGAGTGCCGCACATGGTGCAACCCAGACACCCTACTTCCAGAGTAAATGTCTCTGACCATTTATTCTTGCACAAGTTGCTGTTTGGGCAGATAGCGACAGCCCGGTCTGTGCCAGGTGCTGCTGTGTGTATGGGGGACACAGTTGGGAGCAGGCCACAATCCCTGCCCTCATGAGGCTCATGCTTGCGCTTGAGGGACAGACACTCGAGCAAAACAAACAGGGTAGCTTTGGATTGTGAAAGGTGTAGTGAGGAGTTTGGAGCAGGGCGAGGGAGTTGGGACGGGTAAGTGCCATGAGGAGGCCTCAGAACAGGAGCCCAAAACGGGGCATGTCCCATGAATGCAGCCATCTGCGGAGGAGCCCCTGGAGAAAAGGAAACCAGGGCAAAGGGGGAGGAAGCCAAGTGCGAGATACAGCAGGTGGCTTTGGGTCCCCAGAACATCGTGGGGCAGGGGCAGGGGTGAGGTCAGAGGGCTCACAAGGGTGGGTCACATGGGGCCTTGCAGGCCATCGGGAGGACTCTTGATTAATTCTGAACATGAGGGAGCCCTAAGGCAACATGATCTGATTTATTCTTAGAGATGTGAGAGGGGGTCGCTGCAGGGGTTTGTGGGAGGGATGTAGCTCAAACCAGGTGGAGAGAAGGGCTTGGGTTTGGGGTGTTTTTTGTGGTCAGGGAGGGTATGACTTGCTCATGGCCTTGGTCAGTGACTCCTGGCAAGACCGTGTCTGCCTAGCAGGTACCCTCGGGGTCTGGCACTCGGTAGGTGTTAAAGAAATATTTACCAGAGGGGGTGTCTATAGCTGTGTGAAGGGCCCACAGTGCAGCGCTGGTGTGTGCTGCATGCTCACTAAATGCCTCTGGTTGCTGGTTAACAATCTGCACCAGGGCTCTAGCCTCTGGGTTTGACTGCCTTGGCTGCTTATGATGTCTTGCCAGCAAGTGCCATAACCCTCACACTTCCACAGGCTGAGGACGAGGAGGGCTACCGCAAGCTCATCGACCAGAAGAAGGACAAGCGCCTGGCCTACCTCTTGCAGCAGACGGATGAGTACGTGGCTAACCTCACGGAACTGGTGCGGCAGCACAAAGCCGCCCAGGTTGCCAAGGAGAAGAAGAAGAAAAAGAAAAAGAAGGTACACTGGGGCCTGGCCCAGCGCCTGCCACTCAGTGGCATTGGAGCAGCTGTCTGCACGGGTAGCCTTGGCCTGCTGGGCCAGGGCGTGACTGTCTCTTTTTACTTCCAGAAGGCAGAAAATGCAGAAGGACAGACACCTGCGATTGGACCAGATGGCGAGGTAAGGAAGCAGGGATTTCTTGTGGAAATGCCAACACAGCCCTGGGGCTTCGGTCTGTTTCGTCTTTTAAATATTCTTTCTTTCTTACTTTTTTTTTTTTTTAAAGCCATATATGGTGATGGTAGGAATCCCAGTGTGTCCCTGTACCCCCATCCCACTCCTCCTCTATGCCACACATTGGGTATGTTTCCTTCCAGACCTTTTTCTGTGCATGTGCCACATTATTTATATTTTTTATTTTATCATCATTTCAGACATACAGGAGAGATGCAAGCATAGTCCCGACTTCCTGTGTATGCTTCACCCAGATTCCCTATTTTCATATACTTTTTTCTTAAACTCTTTGAGAGTAAGATGCATACACTGTGGCTCCTTATCTTCCCATATTTCAGCGTGTACTTCTAAAGATGGGGTTGTTACCTTCCGTATGTACCACAGCGATCAAAAGTAGCAAATGAGCGTTGATGCAATTCTGTTATTTAGTCCACAGACCTTTACGTTAAAGTTTCACCAGCTGTCCCTCCAGTGTTCTTCAGAGCAGCAGAAAACTTGGGTCCCACTTCACATCCAGTGGAGGTCCCTCTAGTCTGCTTTGATCTTGAACAGCTCCTCATTTTTTCGTTGCCATATATGGCCTTGACATTTCCGAAGAGAGCAGTCCAGGCATTTTTTCCAGTGGCCCTCAATTTAGGTCTATTTCCTCCTGATTAGATGCAGGTTATATCTTTTTGGCAGGAAGACCCCAAAGTGACCCAGTGTCCTTCTCAGTGCGTCACATTGGGAGTGTGTGACATAGGTTGTAATGTCACTGGTGAAGTTGACCTTGATCCCTTGGTCAAGGAATAGAATTCTACTGTAGAATTACTGTTTTTCCTTTTCTAATTATTTAGTACCTGGTGGGAGATACTAGACACTGTGTAAATATATTATAACTCCTCAAACTTCCTCTTGCCTTCAAACTTTTTCTTTCCTGTATCAGTTTTTGCTGTGATGGTTATAAAATAGTGACTTTTTATTTCCATTGGTTTTTTCTGCATTTGTTAGTTGGCTTTCTTTTTCAAAAAAAAGATGACTGGTAAGGGGATCTTAACCCTTGGCTTGGTGTTGTCAGCACCACGCTCTCCCAAGTGAGCCGTGGGCTGGCCCCAATTATGAACCAATATTGGTATAGTATTATTGTTACATTAGGGTTTCCTCTTTGTGTTGTACAGTTCTGTGGGGTTTGCCAAGTGCATAATGTCATTTAGTCACCATTACAATGTCATACAGAATAGTTTTTTTTTTTTTTTTTTTTTTTAACATGACCGGTAAGGGGATCTCAACCCTTGGCTTGGTGTTGTCAGCACCGTGCTCAGCCAGTGAGCTAACTGGCCATCCCTATATAGGATCCGAACCTGTGGCCTTGGTGTTGTCAGCACCACACTCTCCCGAATGAGCCATGGGCTGGCCCCTCAGAATAGTTTTGCTGCCCTGAAAATCCTCTATGCTCTGCTATTCATCCTTTCCTCCTTCCCTCCCTATTTCAGTTGATTTTATTACAAATGTTATATTGAATAACTTTGGAAGAATGGGGGCGGGCATTTTACTAAAGTACAAAGCCTTCTTCCTGAGGCCATTCAGGGGACTTGAGGAAAAAGTCATGTTGTAGGGAAGTGTGGTTGGGGGAATTCTGTTGTGTCCTTCCTGTGGCTGCTTTTCCTGTGTAGTAAGGGCACCATCGCTCAGTGCTGCTTGTGGAGTTTCCTTGTCCTCTGTCTTGGCTGTACTTGCTAATTACTTGCAGAGCTTTAAAAAAAAATGGGATGCCCAAGCCTTACCCCAGAGCAGGTCAGTCAGAAGTTTAGGGGTGCAGGAAAGAAGCCAGCATCAGCATCTTTACCCACTCCCTCCGGTGGTCCCAGGGAGCATGCAGGGTTGAAAGTCCCTGATGGAGGTGTCTGCACAGCCCATTGGTGGGGCTCACTGTCACCCTCCAGCATGTTTATGGTGTCAAAAGTGAGTGCAGCTGTTGCCAACCAGTACCCCGAGGGGAGACAGTGGGAAATGAAGAGAGACATGTATGGGATCAGGAGGACCTTTTCAGGCTGCTGACCTGTAAGGCATCCTCATTTATTTTAGGTTTCTTTTTATAAGCCAGTGAAAATAACAAATCGTACTGATTAAGTCAGTTATGTCTGGTACCAAGTTATCTATAGAATATTTTCAGCTGCCACAGCACTTGAAGATTCATAGGAACTACTTATCAACAAAATAAGAACTTAAGTTTCTTATTCACAAAGCTTCTGGGGTCCTGGGTTCAATCAAAGGTCAGACCTCAAGGGGAGGGAGAAGGGGGAAGTAGGCAAAAGGGATGCCAGCCTTGCTGGCTTTCCTAGAATAGCAAGGACTTTGTCAGCTTTCTTATTCAGTACCCTACACACAGCCTTTTTTGGAGGTAGGTATAAGTTCCTGGAACATAGAAACCAAGAACTTTGTCCTAATCCTGAGGTTTTCTCTAGGAACTATGAAGGAGCCATTGAACGGTAAACTGTTATCCAAAGTTGGTATCTCAATATCAGGAATTCCAAGGAGTTCCATGTTCATTGCTTAGAGGAAGTCGTTTTAATTTTCAGGTATTCCAGCTAGCTCTAGCTGTTTAACAGAAAAGATTGAGGACCATTAATGAAGTCTACAAATGCAGTATGAGTGGGAAAAAAATCAGGGGCCGGATGATTATGAGTTGTGGGTTTGTGTGAAAAAAGAGGGAAGAAATGGAAATGCTTAAGTCCTTGTTTGTCATGCATGGACTAGATTGGGAAGGATGTATGACAAACGGCTGCCAGAAGATTCCTGGGAGGAGAGGCATCGTTGGGCTGGGGAATGGTGCAGGGGGAGTGTTGAATTTTGAACTATGTGAATGAACGAGGGTACTTCAGAGTGTGCATGGAAAGATTCGTGTTATCTTTTGATTCTATTTTACCACGGGCTTCTTGAGTATCCTCGTAGTACGTATTTGAAAATTAAAATGTGTATATCAGTTGTGTCCAAGAAAGAGTGATCATATATCTAGGATTGAAGAGTTATGTATTTTTATGGAATTATTAATATACAGTTAAGCTATTTCACCACCACTGTCATACCATTTTCTGGGTGTGGAGTTGGGAGGGTACTTCCCAATGTGGTCACAGTCAGCCCCGTTCTTTTTTTTTTTTTTTTTCCCTGACCGGTAAGGGGATCGCAACCCTCAGCACAGTGCCATCTGCACCACGCTCAGCCAGTGAGCACACCGGCCATCCCTATATAGGATCCAAACCTGTGGCCTTGGCGCTACCAGCACCACACTCTCCTGAGTGAGCCACGGGGCCAGCCCAGCCCTGTTCTTTTTGAGAGCATGGAACCTTGGGTCACACAGGTTACTCCTTTTCAGCCTCTGGACGAGACCAGCCAGATGAGTGACCTACCTGTGAAAGTGATCCACGTGGAGAGTGGGAAGATTCTCACGGGCACAGATGCCCCCAAAGCTGGGCAGCTGGAGGCCTGGCTCGAGATGAACCCGGGGTGAGTGGGGCTTGTGATCCAGATGCAGCCTGGATCCCAAGGTGACACTGGGCCTCATTCCTGGAAGCTGACAGTAGCCGGGGGTGGTTTGGCTTGCATTGGAATGCCAGGCCTGTTGGCTAAGGAAAGTGAGTCCTGCTGGTTCTGAGGACTTTTATAGTAAAACACTAATATTTTCTCTAGGTACGAAGTAGCTCCAAGATCTGACAGTGAAGAAAGTAGCTCAGAGGAAGAGGAAGAGGTAAGAGTGCATTTCCCAGCTTTCAGGGCCCTCCCTGTTGGTAGCGGTGACTTCTACCCCATGTACACCCATCTCCCTGGGTGCTGTGACCCTCTCCAGCTCTGTCTGGGCAGTGTGTGGGGCGGGGAATGGGCAGGGGACAGCTGAGCCCTTGAGCCTGGCTTGAAGTTGTGCCTTAGAGTCGCGCTGTCCCATATGATAGCTTCTAGCCATGAGCGACTGTTTCTGTTTTAAATTAGTCAAATTCAGTGACATTCAAAATCCTTTCCTCTGTCATATTAGCCATATTTCAAGTGCTCAGCATTCCTTCTCTGTGAACAGTCTGCTTCACTTTTCCATTTCTAAATAGTTGGGTTTTTTCACAATGAACTTGTGCGTGCTCCTTACACATTTACCCCTAGCCTGAAACCGGCTTAGTGCTCACTGACTTCTTGCTTTTGGTTTGTCCTGCATTTGCCCCTTTGTCATGTAGTTTTTGCATTTTCCTCTTCAGGTTACGTGGAATTTACTTGGTGTAGGGCAGGAAGTGGAGCTCTTTTACCCCTCCCAGTAGTGCTAAGCTGATGAGCTCACCATTGACTCCACCGCTTTCCCATTGATTTGTGATACTAAAAAGATGATATTCTGGTTTTATATCCACCTATTCAGTTTCTTTTAATAGTCTAATGATTCTTAAGCCAATAACATTTTGTTGTAATTTTTTTTTAACAGCTTTGTGATGGTGGTATAATCCACATACTGCAAAATGCACCTATTGGAAGTATACAATTTGGTGATTTTTAGCAGATTTGTAGAGTTGTACTATCATCACCACATACCAGCTTTGGAATGTTTCCATCACCCCAGAGAGCTTCCTCCTGCCTGTTTACAGTTAGTTCGTGCTCCCTCCTCTAGCCCCAGGAAACCACTGACCTGCCTTCTGGCTTTATAGATTTGCCATTTGTGGACATTTCTTACAAATGGAGTCATGACAACATGCAGTCTTCTGCATCAGGCTTCTTTGTATTTTGCGTTTTCGAGGTTCATCCATGATGTTATGTGTCAAAAATTTGTTCCTTTTTATTTCCGAGTTGTATTTCATGGTATGGATATACCACATTTTGTTTCTCCACTAATCGAAGGATACTTGTGTTTCCATATTTACTATTATGAATAATGTTGCTGTGAACATTCGTGAGCATGTCTTTGTGTGGACATGTTTTTATTTCTTTTGAGTAGAGACCTAGGAGTGGAATCGCTGGGTCCTATGGTAAGTTTATGTTTACCTTTTTAAGAAACTGCCAGACTGTCTTCCAAAGTGGCTGTACCATTTCATGGGTTCCAGTTTCTCCATATTCTCTTCAATACTTGGTATCAGCTGTCCATTTGATGTAGCCATTCAGATGGGTATGTGGAGGTATTTCATTGTGGTTTTAATTTGCATTTCCCAAATAACTAGTGCTGTGGAGCATCTTTTATATACACATATGCACCATTCGTATTATCTTCTTTGGTGAAAATCTATTCAAACCTTTTGCTTATTTTTATCAGCACCGCACTCTCCCGAATGAGCCACGGGCCGGCCCCTTTTGCTTATTTTTAATTGGGTTGTCTTCTTATTTTAAATATCCTTTATATATTCTAGATATACGTCTTTGATCCAGTATATAGTTTGCAAACATCTTCTCTCAGTGTGTGTGCCTTTTCGTTTTCTTGGTGGTTTTTTTTGAGATGTGAAAACTTTTAATTTTCATGAAATCAAAATTTTTTTCTTTTATGGATTGTGCTTTTGGTGTTTTGTTTAAGAACTGTTTGCCTAACCCAAGGCACAAAAATTTTCTCCTATGTTATTTTTCTAGGAGCTTTATTGTATAAGCTCTTACAATTAGGGTCATGTTCAAGTTGATTTTTTTGTATAGTTTGAGGTAAAGGTCTGGGTTTATTTTTTTGCATATGGACATCCAATTTACCCAGCACCATTTGATGAAAAGACTATTTTCCCCCACTGATTAGTCTTGATACCTTTGTGGGAAATCAACTGACTGTAAATGTAAGGGCTTCTTTCTGACTCATTTCTATTCCACTGATCTATTGTCTGTCCTTGTGCCAGCACCATACTGCCTTGGTTGTTACAGTTTTATAGTTTTTGGCATTAGGTAGTATTAGTCCTCCAAGTTTATTCTTTCTTAGAATTGTTTTGGCTATTCTAGATCCTTTGCATTCCCATAGACATTTTAGGATCAGCTCATTAATTAGTATAAAAAGGCTTGCTGGGGTTTTGATTGGGATTGCGTAGAATCTGTAGATCAAATTGGGAAGACTTGCTATCTTAACAATATTGAGTCTTCCAATCCATGCATATGGAATATCTTTCCATTTATTTAGATTATCTTTAAATTCACTTAACAGCGTTTTGTAGTTTTCAGTGTACAGTTTTTACACTTCTTTTGTTAAATTTATTATTAAATATTTTCTTCTGATATTGTGAATAGAATTGTTTTTCTTAACTTAGTTTTTGGATTGTTTATTGCTACTACATAAAAATATAGCTGATGTGTTTGTTGATCTTGTGTCCTTGTAAATTTGTTAACTCATTTATTGCTTCTGATAATTACTTCTGATAGGTGTTTTTGTAGATTCTTCTGGATTTTCACATATTTGTGAATAGAGTTTTACTACTTTTTTTTTCCCATTTGTATACCTTTAATTTCTTTTTCTAGCCTTATTTCTCTAGCTAGATCCTTTAGTATACAGTTGAATAAAAGTTGTGGGAGCAGACATCCTTGTCTTGTTTCTGATCTTAGGTGTGATGCATTCAGTCTGTCACTATTGATATTAGCTGTAGGTATTTCATAGCAACAGGTATTCTTTTGCGGCGGGTAGAGAGGGGCGGCTGGCCAGTATGGGGATTTGAAATCTTGACCTTGGCATTATAACACCACACTCTAACCAACTGAGCTAACTGGCCAGTCAATACAAGTATTCTTTATCAGGTTAAGTTCTCTTCTATTCTTAGTTTGTTGAGAGTGGATCATGAGTGTGTGCTGAATTTTGTCTTATGCTTTTTTTGTCTGTTAAGAAGATTATGTCGTTTATTTGTCCTTTCTCTACCAGTATACTTTATTGTATTACTTAATTTTTAGATGTTTAACCAACCTTGCATTCTGATTTGTCATGGTGTATGAAGGAACATGAAAAAGTTCATGGAAAAATAGAATTAAAAGGTAATACAAGCCTTTCCATGAACTTTTTGAAGTACCCTCATATAGTCTGATATATTTCTGTGTTGGTAGTGTTTTGTTGAGGACTTTGGGTCCATATTCATTGGGGGTATTGGTCTGTAGTTTTTCTCTTCTCATGATGTCTTAGTCTGGCATTGGTGTTAGGATAATATTGGCCTTGTAAAGTGGAATGGGAAATGTCCCTCCACCATGTTTTCTGAAAGAGTTTGTGAGGAATTGGTGTTATTCAGGTTTGGATTCCTCTACCAGCTAGTTACTAAATAAATAAATAATTATTTTTTAAAAAGAAATTGTTATTATTCTTTAAATAATGGTTAGAATTCTCCAGTTAAGTTATCTGGGCCTGGTTTTTCCACTGAAGTAAGATTTTAATTACTAATACAATTATTTTTATGGGTTCCATTTTGATTTTCTATTTCTTTTTGAGTCAGTTTTGGTCATTTGCATCTTTCTGGGAATTTTTCTATTTCATCTTAGTTATGTTGTTTTTGTTTTATTTTTCTTTATTATGGTAACTGGCCAGTATAGGGATCGAACCCTGACCTTGGTGTTAGCAGCACCGCACTCTAACCAGCTGATCTAACCAGCCAGACCCTGTTTTTATTTTCATTCAGTCCAAAATATCTTCTGATTGCCCTTGTGACTTCTTTTGTATGTGTGTCTGTGATTTCTTTTTTGAATCATGGGTTATTTAGAAGCGTGTTGTTTAATTTTAAGCATTTGTGTATTTCCCAGATTTTTTTCTGCTGTTGATTTCAAATTTAACTCTCTTGTGGTTTAAGAAGATACTTTGTATGGTTTTCATTTTTTGGAATTTATTGAGACTCGTTATATGGCTTAGAATTCTGGAGGATGTTTCATGTGCATTTGAAAAGAATATGTATTCTGTAGTCTTTGGGTAACATGTTCTGTATATATGCTAGTAAATTGGTGGGTAGTGCTGTTTAGGTGATTTTGTATCGTTGCTGATTTCTGTCTGGTTGTCCTATCAATTGTTGAGAGTGAGATAATAACATTTCCACTAATTTTAGTTGAAATATCTATTTCTCTATTAAATGTCAGTTTTTGTTTCAGATACAGTATTTTGATGCTCTCTTGATAGGTGTGTGTTCACTTAGAATGGTTATATCTTTCTGATGAGTTTAATGTTTTGTCATTATCAAAGATCTGTCTTTGTCTCTAGTGATATTTTTTGTTTCAAATTCTGTGCTCCCACAGGCTGGCTGGTTAGCTCAGTTGGTTAGAGCATAGTCTTATAATTCCAAGGTCACAGGTTCGGATCCCCATACTGGCCAGCCACCCAAAAAATAAATAAATAAAATTAGTAAAGTCTGTTCTGTCTTATATTAGTATAGTCACTCCAACTCTCTTATGGTTACTGTTTGCATGTTACAGCTTTTTCCAATCTTTTACTTTCAACCTGTCTCTTTCTTTGAATCCAAAACAGCATGTGGCCAGATCTTGCTTTTTTATCTAGTGTGACAGTGACTGCTTTTCGACTGAGTTTCTAATAGAAGACCATTCATATTTAATGTAGTCGCTGGTATGATTGGGTGTACATTCACTATGTCTTTTCTCTTTGTCTCCTGTTTTTGTTCTGTTCCTCCTTTACTCCCTTCTTTTGTGTTAAAAACTTTTCTACTGTACCGTTTTATTTCTTCTGTAGATGTCTGTTTTCACTATACTTTTTAAGTTACTATCTTTGTAGTTGCTCTAGGGATTACAACATGAATCTTAATTTATCACAGTATTTGTGAAATTAATGCTAACTCAGTTCCAGTAACATGTTAGAAATTTTGCTCTAATATAGCTCCATTCCCTCCCTCTCCTTTCCTTTGTGCTGTTATTGTTGTATACATTGTATCTATATGTTATAAACCCTCCAGCACAGTCTTAAAATTAACGCATTATACAATTTTATGGCTTAAAAATGTTAGTTAGTAGAGAAGAAATAAGGGAAGACATATTCATAAAGGCTTTTATATTGATTTATGATTTACCATTTCTGGTGCTCTTTATTTATTCCTGTGGATGTGAGTCACCCTCTTCTGTCATGTCCTTTCTGCTTGAAATACTTCTTTTACTGTTTTTTCGTGAGTGTATCTGCTAACAACCAATTCTCAGCCTGTTTACATCTGTAGAAGGCTAGTTCAGCTGCATCTCTTATTTCAGATGAGAATTTAGACACTAATTATATGGCTGCCCCTCTCAACTCCACAGTTTGTTTTTCTGCTTTCTAGATTTTCTGTTTGCCTTGGGCTCTTTGTATTTATTCTCCTTGGTTGTTCAGCTTCTTTTATGGATAGTTTTATGTTCTTCATAATTTCTGTCTTCTATTGAGATTCTGTATTGGTTGCTTCATTGTGCTTAAATGAAACATGATTTCCTTTAGTTCTTTAAGCGTATTTACAGTAGCTTTGAACATATTTATAACAGTAGCCATTTCAAAGTCTTTGTACGCTATCTCCAACATCTGAGAACAAAGACAGGTTTCAATTGATCGCTTTTTTCCCCCTGAGTGTGTATTACCCTGTCTTATTTTTTGCTTGACTTTTTGCCTTTTTTGGTTTAATTGAAGCCTATTTTAGTGACTGGGTTCTGACTACCACCCCTGGGTGGTGGTGGTGTTTTGTTTGTTTCTCTGTAGTAATTTCGCTGGGCTAAATTTGTGAAGTTTGATCCCCACATAGTGTATATTGCCTCTGGTTTCTCTGCTCAGTTTATTTACATTTTGGTTTTGTTTTATTCTTGTTTTAAGTTTTAGTCCTGGCTTTAGTGGTGGTTTCTTCCAGTGATAGCACAGGGACGGTGCTCAAACACTTTGAGCCAGCATGGCTTCTGTCTCCTGCCGATGGATCAGAGTGTATGGCGGATCTTGTTCCAAGTTCAGGCTATTTTCTCAGCCACCTGGCATGTGTGTTCTTGAGGGCCCTTACTGTCTCCACTGCACATATGTGCATCCTCTGCCTCTGCCAATAACCAGCATTCCCCTTGTGTGGCCGAGCACCTCACCTCTGCCTGGTGCCACTGGGTGAGCCCCCCTCGGCCATGCTGTGGGTCCACACGGCCCACCCCCCGGCATGTCCTTCCTTTGGATGGAGCTGTGGCTGGGACAGATGCAAGGGGCCTGAAGTAAAAATGCTGCAAACTCCCACTCTCCTTATCCGAAGTGCAGCAGTTTTGCAAAGTTCAGTACTTCTCAGACTGTAGTATCCATTCAGTCAATTCCCAGGGCTCTGAAATAGCCACTTTTGCCAATTTTGTTCAGCTTTAAAGTTGTTTTTAGGGAGAGAATTCGCTGACTTCCTCCCTCAGATTTAGCCAGAAAAGTTTCACTCCTATTTAATTCCAGACATGTTATCATTCATTAGGATAAGTGTACCAGTTACGATTCTTTGCCCAAAATGTTGGCATTACCACCTATTTATTCCGAATGGTCTTTGAAATCATTTTTTATGATCCAAGGGAAATCCCACTGGAGTTTGATTGGAATTATTTAACAGATTATTTACAGATAATTTTTTAAAGCTTTGTAGTAATTCTATTATAGTTAAGGAAAATAAGCCACCGTGGTATTGTATGATTTCTACAGGGATACAAGAGTGTTTTAATATGGGGGAATGTATTCACATTTACTTTATCAGTATCTCTTGCAAAATCCCAGTATCATTTGCTCAGCAAATGCTGAAAAGCCCTTTAATGAGACACAACATTTATACTTAATTTATAAGTTTATAGAAAACTCTTAGTGAACTAAGATGCCTATTATCACCAGCATTATTAGGCATATTTTAGACATTAGAGCCACATCAGTAAAGTTGGAGGTAAATTTTAAGCAAATTATTGAAAGTAAAGTAAATTATTGAAAGTTGGTTGTGAACTCCTTAATACCTAGAAAATCAAAGTGAATTGGCTGAAAAATTGCTTGAGTAGTTTGGGCAAAGAATGAATGTGTAAAGTCCATTATATAATGAGAGTTTGTTTCTAGTAGCAAACGTACAAGATACTCTCTAAAAAAAGCATCTGGAATCTGTGCTAGGAAAACTAAAAATAATGTACTGAGCAATGAAAAGAAGAGGCAAATAAGAAGCAAATATTTCGGGATAGGAAGAGAGAGCAAGAGGTGTAAGAGCATCACTTCTTCCAGAATGACCTCCTCCTACGGGAGGGAGTCCTGTGCGACATGTCTGGGGATGAACCAAGGTAACGCAGCTCCTGTCTCGGTAGGAGGAGGAGGAGGAGCAGCCGCAGCCAGCGCAGCCTCCCGCCCTGCCCGTGGAGGAGAAGAAGAAGATTCCAGATCCAGACAGCGATGACGTCTCAGAGGTGGATGCACGGCACATCATTGAGTAAGAGGTCCCCATGCGCTCTGTACCACCACCACCTGCTTCCTGTAAGGTGGCACTGGCGGGAGATCTCAGCCTGTCCTTTGATGGCATCACCACTGTACAGCCAGCAGTCACTGTGGGACCGGAAACAGACCAGATCTGTTTACTTCAAATTTCTTTAATTTTTTTGGCGGCTGGCCGGTATGGGGATCTGAACCCTTGACCTTGGTGTTAAGACACTGCACTCTAACCAACTGAGCTAACTGGCCAGCCCTTGTTTATTTTTATAGGGACCTATTGTAGGAAGTACATTCACATGATTCCTCGTGTTTAAGAGCATCGGTTAGGTGAACACCCAAAAGCCTTTTTCTCTTCTACCGTTGTTTCCCAGCTCCCCAACACTCCCAGGAGGAAATGCTTTCCAGCACCCAGGTGTCATCTTCCAGAGAGATTCTCTGTGTTAACAAGCAAAACTCATGCAGGTTTTTCTTCTCATTTGCACAGTTGTGTCCAGGGCCTACTGCTGTGCACCTTGTTTTTTTTGCCGAGCTTTCTCTGTCGGTGACCATCCTGTGTCCAAGCACAGAGAGCATCCTCACTGTTCTTCCCAGCTGGCAGTGTAGCCTCTCATGTTACACTGTCATTTACGCAGTCTGTCCTCTGGTGGTGGGCGTTTAGGTCATTTCTCATCTATTGCTCTTATAAACACAGTTACATTTAATACACTGACTTCATCGTTGCTATGGTAAGGAGTTAATAGATATTGTTAAAAAGAAATAGAGGATTGAGGGTATGCTATAGATATGAAAACAACCACTAGAATAAAAATAGAATACTTTGAAATCAACAGGAGAAACAATACAGGCGAAAGAAAACCCACTAAATTAAGAAAACACGGCTTACTGTGAATGATTTGTAAGAACATAAAAACAGAAAGCATGGCCTAAAATAAAATAATAGAAGTTAAATCATACATGTCTGGCATATTAATAAATGTAGGTGATCTGACATCACTTTTTAAAAGAAAAATAATTCGGATCAGATCACACAATCGCCCAAGTCAAAAAGCTTCTGGTTTTGTGTGCAGCTGTTCAGTGTGCGGGTATTTTCCATTTAGGCTCACGAACTCTCAGTAGAAATGGTGGGCCTCTTTCTGTGATGTGACAAGTGACAGCATTTCTTTTCTGTGAAGTTGGGCTGGGGACCCACAGAAGCATGTCTCAGCTCCCCAGAATTAGTATTGGCTGCCTTGCCTGACCTCAGACTGTCCGGCTGCACATCTTTGTGTCTTACTGTTCAGGCCACAGGTCATTGGGCAGAAAGAGCCATGCCACAAGGTGCTCAGGAGCACCTTGTCACAAGTAGGAATGTGGGTCCTCACACAGTGCTTCCGTCTCACTCCCAGGAACGCCAAGCAAGATGTCGATGATGAGTACGGTGTGTCCCAGGCCCTGGCTCGTGGCCTGCAGTCCTACTACGCCGTGGCCCACGCAGTCACTGAGAGAGTGGACAAGCAGTCGGCGCTCATGGTCAACGGTGTCCTCAAACAGTACCAGGTGAGGCAGGGAGGGTATATCTGTGTAGCAGCCTCGATAGAGGCGTTCCTGTTTGTGGGTGGCTGCTGAACTCAGGCAGACCCTACTGCAATTCTACTTTTTGTCTTTCAGCAACTCGTTCTTCCCTCTGAGACTCAGTTTCCCTATCTATAAAGCAGAAGTGTGGTCTGTTAGCTGCTTGCAGGAAGCAAAACTGCAGTAAGTCAGTGTCTCTTGAGTGCTTGATAGTTTCCAGGCAGAATAGGAGTGCTTCGTATACTATTAGCAGCTGAATCCCCAAGCAGCCCTGCACAGCAGGCGCTATTCTCTGTACTGAGGAACAGAGAGGTGCAACAGTCCCTCAAAGTCACAGCTTGGGAATGGCCAAGCCAGGGCTAGAACCTGGGTCTGGGTGTGCGTGTGCTCAGTATATGTGCCCTGGAGCTCTGTAGTGTGGGACCATGAGGTATTTGGAGCTTGAAGTTGGGAGCAGGGGCCCTGGACTTGGCCCTCTCTGGGAACGAGGTAGCAGCCTCTCCTGCAGGTCCTCTGTGAAGCTCCTCAGGGCCTGGCCTGGAACAGTCCAGAAACAGAGCTTCTTGTTGGGGAAATTTCTTTTCTGTTTCCCCACATCTGAGCTCATCTGTAAGGTCCTAGAAGGCAATAAATATAACACCAGCCATAGAACACATCTCCCTGGTTTTCCAGTTGGTTGTGACCCCGTTCCCCAACTTTCCTTGAGAGAACACTCTAACCTTCCATGCCAATGTCAGCTTCCAAAGAGGCAAAACCAGTGACCAGTGGAAATTTCTAGAGGCCAGTATAATCAAAAGAATTAGGACTTGGCCAGAACTTCCCTTCTTAGTCTGTAAAGAAAGTTTCTGAATTTTCGTCCATAATATTATGTTCACTTTGAAAACAGTCTTCTTTGTAATGCCTGTATTATTTCACAAAGCTCCCGAGCTTTAGAAAGCCCTCAGTCGCTCTTAAAGTGTTGGTCATATGGTAGATTCATCACCGAGTTCCCCTGAAGCCCTACTGGTTTCCTGAATTGCAGTGTCACGTGGTGTGGGCAGGTCTCCTAGGTGTGCTGTGTGGGTTGGTGTTAGGCAGTGGCACATGGACATTGTAATGCTTAGAAATGAACTGTTCAAATGTGCACCAGAAAAAAACATTTCTCATACATACCACCCTGTGATTTCACAGAGATTATTGCTCAGAATGAGGCTAAGTAAAAGAAGGCTCGGGTTGGTTCACAGCAAAATACCAGGTACAGGTGACCACAGGTGGGAAATGGCTTGGGCAGAACTTATGCCTGTTGATGCTCACATCTCTGAAGCATGGGGGACACTCTCGGTTGTGCCCGGGCTTCAGTTCTGGCATGGCTGTTTTGGACCTTGCAGATCAAGGGCTTGGAGTGGCTGGTGTCACTGTACAACAACAACCTGAACGGCATCCTGGCGGACGAGATGGGCTTGGGGAAGACCATCCAGACCATCGCGCTCATCACGTACCTCATGGAGCACAAGCGCATCAACGGGCCCTTTCTCATCATCGTACCCCTCTCGTAAGTGCGCCCACCATGGGGGCTCTAGCAGCAGCCCAGACTGCACTCCGTCACTTCTGTTAGGTTCCTAGATTTGCTGTGGTACAGTCTACCATGCGCAGACTGGGTGGCTTAAGTGACAGGTCTTTTTTTTCCCAGAGGCCAGAAGTCCGAGCTCAGGTGTGGGCAGGGTTACTTCCTTCTCTAGCCTCTGTCCTTGGCTCATAGATGGCCGTCTTCTCTGTGTCTTCTCAGCCTTCTCTTTTCACATGTCAGTGTCTGAATTTCCTCTTCTTATAAGGACACTCATGTTGAATTCGAGCCCACCCTGATGACCTCGTTGTAACGTCAGCACCTCTTTAAACATACTGGAGATTAGGGCTGCAGTCATGAATTTGGAGATGGCACGATTCATCTTATAACAGGCTGTGTCTGGTTTCCCAGGGTGGGTGATGGGTGCCCTTCATTGTGCTTTGGGAGCAGCATGTCCTTGGTGTTCTCTTCAAGGCCTGTAGCCAGCAAAGTCTACACAAGGTGCAGGAGGCAAGAGTCTCCTGCTGGAAGAACAGCAGTGTAAGGCCATGTGAGGCTCCTTTGACCAAACTCTTTCCAGCCCCTTGTCACTCAGTGCCCTGCTAGGACCACCAGGGCCCTCGGTCATGTCCCAGCCTCACTCATGCAGCACAGACGTGCAAGTGTGGTGGGAGCTGGTACCCACAGCTTCCCAAGGGCTTTCTCACTCACCCTTTGTTGGCTCTGTGGCCTCTTCTTCCCAGCAGGCCAGGGTTCCGCCAGCCACTGTGGGCCTCTTTCCCAGCTCAGGACCTGCCACAAAAAGGTTCGGTTGCTCAGGGTTTTTCCAGAAGCCCCATGGCTGAGTCTCAGTGGCCCAGCTCAGGTCACATATCCGGCACCAAACCAATCACTGGCCTGGGAGGTGGGTTGTTCCGATTGCGCGTGCCTCGTCCTAGCCCTGAAGCACAACCCCCAATCCCAGACAGTCGCTCGGCTGGGACCACATCATCCCCGAATCAGTATTGAGGTGGGGAGACTGGCAAACTGAAGGCCTATGCCCCAACCCCACAGGAAAGCACCCTCTTACCTGCAAGATAGCCGGGTCCCCAGAGTCCACACACCACCAGGATGGGCCAGCATCCTGACCTGTCCCGGAGGATCAGAGGAGGGGGTGTGGATCCCAGACCTCTCCTAGAGTTTACTCTGAAGAGGTTCCTTTCCCCTCCGCATGTGGGGAGGGTCAGGTAGGCTGCCTCGGAGGCACAGGTCTTCCTCAGGGGAGCGCTGTTTCCATGGCTCGCAGACCCTCGCCTCTGCCCTTGCCGTGGAAGCCACCCTCCTGTCCCCTCCCTATGGCACCTGCCTCAGCTCTTTCCAGGGCCCCCAGGATTTGAAGTCCCCTCTGCATGTGGAGGCTGTTCCCTGGACTCCCCCAGCCTCTCCCTCCCCAGCCCCGCCTCTGTGCTTCTTCACCCACAGGTGGATTCTCTATGTTCTCTCCTTCACTTTGAATATCCCACACCACCAAGGTGACTTCCATCTCTACCAGAACTGCCCTCTCCAAGGTGCTGTTCTGCAGCCTTGTTTATTTCTTTCTTTATATAATATTTAGACTTTTCATTCCCAAATGATGTCAGACGTATGAAAAATCGTAAAAATGGTATAAAAAGTTGCAATATATTGGGTTTCCCCATCGTAAACCTACAAGTTTTCCTTTGCAGTTTGTAAGTGGGAAGGTGCTCAGACCCCGTGTGAATGTCCTGTTTCTCCTGCTTTCCCCGGTAATTTCAGCATCCATTGGATGATTTGCCTAAAATGATTATCACGTGGGAGTTGCCAAATACATGGATATGTGTTTCCATCATTCCTTTTCTATGCTTTAATTGCAACTCTCCTGTTAGGAATAGCTGTCCCTTCTCATTTATGTGTTTGTGTGATTGTATCAATATGGGCTCACAGACATGGCCATCATTTATTCTGTTGCTTCAGTTGTCCCAGATTTGCCCTAGGGGAGCCCTTCAAGCTAGTCCTTTCAGCATGGCCTCATCATTTTGTGGTGGTGGTTTTTTACATCAGTATAGTTGGAGAATTACAGAAGAGTTGCAGAGGTGGGATAGAGGGCCCACATACCTGTCACCAGTTTTCCCGTTGTTTGTAACATCTTATAGTGCCACGGTACCTTTGTCACAACTGGGGGCCCAGCATTGGCACGTTGCTATTAACTAACCTTCAGACTTCTTTCACGTTTCACTAGTTTTTCCATCTTGTCCATTTTCTATGCCAGGATCCCACATTACATTTAGCTGTCACATCTCCTTGATCATCTCTGGTCTGTGACAATTTCTCGGACTTTCCGTAGTTTTGATGACATTGACCATTTTGAGGAGGACTGGTCAGGTCTTTTGTAGGATTTCTCTCAGCCTGGCTCTGTCTAATGGTTTCCTCATGGTTCAAATGTGGTCATGGGTATGAGGCAGGGAGACTCCGGGGGTGAGATGTCCTTCTGATTGAATCATGTCAAGGGTGCACACTGTCACATGTTGATCTTGACCACCTGGTCAGGGTCTCTGCTGAGAAGTTACTCTTTTTTTTCCCTGTTTATAATGACCTCTTTAGAAAAAAGTCATTAAGCTCAGCATGTCCACAGGGGCGGGGAGTTGAGCTCCACCTCCCTGAGAGGCAGTAGCCGTGTCAGTCAGGTGGAGTTCTCCCCAGGTGTGTCTCTTCTCCCCTGTTTAGTAATGTGTTCACTCATTTCTTTGTATCAGTGAGGACTCATGGACATTTATTTTACACTTTGGACTTTATGCTACTACTGATTCACTTATTGCTAAGGTCATTTCATCTTTGGACACTGGGAGCTCTTTCGGTTGGCTCCTCTGTCCTTTTGACGTGCCCCCATCATTGTGAGGGTTTTGAGCACTTTCTTGTATTTTGGGCACCAAGAGATGTTCCAGGCTCATCTTATTTCCTGCCCTGGTTCTGGCATCTCCCTGGTTTCCGTTATCAGAGAGTGGTATTAACAACCATGATCTGGGTGCTGGGAGTGCTCACTGCTTCTGGGGGGTCATCACCCCCAGGACCTCTTAGCAGACAGGGCTGGGAAATAAATATGTTTGTGTACTGACCTAAAATGACTTCTCTCTAGTCATTTGTATCTGTATTGAGCTAAGTATGCATTCATTCTGTTCTCTCCAACTCTTAGCCCTGACCACAGGTTCATTCTAGGGCTTCCACCTTGCTCTTTGTCCATTCCCAGTGTACACGGACAGCAGGGTCACAACAGCCCCAGGAGAAACAACTTCCCCCAGCAGTGCACAGCACCCACGTCCAGTTCCTTCTGTCTGCGGGCTTACAGATTCCAGTTAAAACACCATTTCCGAGGTGGCTCGGTCAACTCCTTGGCCCTCTGCCTTCAGTGAGGCGTGCCATGGGTTGACCTGCAGACCTTTTACACCGTCCTGCCCTAGGGCAAGCGGCCCCTCCGTGCAAGCTCCAGACCAGGCAGAAGAACCTGTGCCCTAGGGAGCATTATCAGTCCACCCGTGTGACTTGCTGCTCTCCACCATGAGCTACTTGTCCTGCTTCCTTCTTGACCTCTGTCTCCTGGCCTGTCTCCCCGTCCCCCTTATGACTCTCCCTCCTGCCATTCCTCCTCCTCCTGCAGGTGCTGCCCACGCCTTGAGCGTCTGTCTTGGAGCTCAGACTTTCCCCTGTCACTCCCTGCAATAGAAACCAGACCTCAGCGGCCCAACCAGGGAGGTCTTGCTGATCCTGAGTAAGGAAGAGCCTAGAGCCAGGCCATCAGGGTCACACCTTGAGGTGCCAGGATGCCACTGGGGACTCAGGCTCCTGTAGTTTTCTGCTCTACCTGTCCTCAAGTTCCTTACCTCATGGTTGCAAGATGGCTGTGTCCTCCTCCTTACCCACGTTCTGTCCCTCTTCATGTCCTGTCACTGCCCATCTCCCCCCCACCCCTCATCCTGGCTTGGTCATCCCACGGATGAGCAGCTGTGAGTCCTTTCTCCCATCCTGTCCCCACTCCTCCTGCCCTTCACCCAAGCCTGGCTGGTGTCACCAGCTTGCTGCTTCATTCTGTGTCTCACTGGTTGGTGGCTGCCATTTTCATTTTGAGGTGGCAGAGAGAACTTATGGTGTCTCCCGTGTTCCTGGCCTCCATGCATGCTTGCTAGCATGGATCTGGGCCATGTGAGTCTATTTTTGCTGGCAGCAGGTCCACAGCATTTGGTGTGTCCTCAGTGGGGCCCATGACCCCACAGTAGTGACAAAGGACTGGTCCAGCTGCCCAGCTCCATCCAGGCTCCTCTTCCCCAGCAGGAGCTGTCTCTGTACCCACCGCTGCCTTTGTGTGTCCCCATTCCTTCCACCTGCAGTGCCTTTCCCTCCATCTGCCCAGCCACCTCCCTCAGACACTCTGAGGGCACTCTTCCAGTCCTCGCTGGCCCTCCTTTCCTCGCTCCACTGCCATTGGGCCCGGCCACTTCCTCTGCCAGATCTGAGGGCCATGGCCACGTCTGCCTCACTTCCCTGATAGCTGGTGGCCATTGGTCTCAACTGTGAGCTGTCATGAGTGAACGGGAATCTGACTGTCCCTTTCTTATCTGAACAGAACGCTGTCAAACTGGGCGTATGAATTTGACAAGTGGGCCCCCTCCGTGGTGAAGGTGTCCTACAAGGTATGTCACAGCCTGCAGAGGTCACCTCGACTCTGAGAGGACATAGGCAGGGCAGGGTTGGATGAGGAGGTACGGGTGAGTGAAGGGAGGGCCGCTGGCACCGGTGCCTTTCCGTGTGAGGTCTCATTTTATGCACACAGGACCATGGTACTGATGCAGGTTTGGGGCTATCTGTTTTGTGAGCAAATATTTATTTTTAAAATTAAGTTATGGACTCAATTTGTGGTATATGGTGGCATTAATGCATTTACTGGAATATTTTGTTACTCTCACCCAAGCTTTGGTTAAAAACCCACTTATGGATGAGGATTTAATAATTGTATGCTGTGGGCCACTGTGAGGCAGGGACACTGGGGTCGTGGGCCCTGAGGCGGGCCTGCTGTGGGTGCTACATGGAGATCTGTGTGTGTTCTCCTCAAAACCGCCCCTCTGTGAAGTGTGGCCTATCATTGGTCCTGTTTCCTCAGTGAGGAAACTGAGGTAGAGAGAATTCCAGGTAGCCAGTGAGTGACAGATCCTGGTTGGGTCCCTGGCCGTCAGACTCCTGGGTCTAGGCTCTTCAGCCTGCACCATGAGGCTCTTAGCCCTGTGTCAGGGACAAGTGGCCCAGACAGAGGGGACAGTGTGGGGAGGGGCCTACACTGGAGGGAAAACATGGTGGGGCTGAGGGGCCATAAGTGTGTCTGCTGGTGAGAGCTCACGAGCCCCGCGAAACTCGATCTGTCTGGAATGTAAGCCTGGGAGAAAGTGCTGGTGCCAAGTCCTGGGGTCCCGGTCATGTAGATCAGGCATTGAGACCTAGGGAGGGACTGGGCAGATTGGCAAACTGGGAAGGAGCCTGGAGGTATCTCGGTGGCTGGCACTTGGGGGGGGGCAGCAAGGGAGTGGTCCTGACCCTGATGGCTGAGGCTTGTGTCTCCCGTTTCCCTTGCAGGGCTCTCCAGCAGCGAGACGGGCTTTCGTGCCCCAGCTTCGCAGTGGGAAGTTCAACGTCCTGCTAACCACGTACGAGTACATCATTAAAGACAAGCACATCCTTGCCAAGGTAGTGTGTTCCACGCAAAACACACCAGGCCATGGACATTGCGAGCTGTCAAGAGCTGTCGCTGCCTGATCCAAGGTTGTCATGCGTGTCACGCTGCCCGTCTTCTCCAAAGCCCCTTTCAAGTACAGTCATGTGCCCTTCAATGGTGTTTCGGTCAACAACAGACAGCACAGACAACTCTGATCCCATAGGTTATAATGGAGCTGAAAACTTCCCACTGCCTAGTGACATCGTAATGCTGTAGCAGTTAAGTCATTTTAAAAATAAATTTAGTGTAGCCAGAGTGTAAAGTCTACAGTAGTGGACAGTAGCGTCCCAGGTCTTCACGTTCACTCAGCACTCACTCAGTACAGCTTCCTGTCCTGCAGGCACCACGCGTGGTCAGTACCTTGTGCAGGCATTCTGCTCTGTCCTTTATACCATGCTATTACTGCATCTTCTCTACGTTTAGATACACAAATACTTACCACGTGTTACAGTTCCTTACAGCATTCAGTACAGAAACACACCATGCAGGTTTGTAGCCTGTTAGCCCTGGGCTACGTCACATACCTAGGTGTTTGGTTGGCTGTGCCATCGAGGTTTGTGTAAGTGCACTGATGTTCACACAACAGTGAAATCACCTGATTACCCATTTTCCAGAACATGTCCCTGTTGTTAGGCAACATATCACTAACTCCTCAGTGATTCTCCAGTACGTGGGTAGAAAGACACTGCTCCGTTGGCGGGGGAGGCCCCAGGCAGGGTGGCTTGAGTTTGCCTTTCCGACTGTCTCCAGGCTGGCCCTGGGTCAGGTCTGATGGCTGGGCTATCTGCACCAGCTCATCTCCGGCCTTCTGTCCAAAAGAGCCTCACCAACCAAAGTGTCTCCCGACTTGCCTGCCTGTAGGGCCATGGCGAGGCCAGCCTTTTCTCTCCTATCACTAGTGACTGCACCTCCCCTGCTATGGACCATGGGACAGGATTCTGCGTTTGGAGGGCTGGGCATGTGGCCTGTCAGCCTCGGGCCACTGGGTGGTCCTGTGAGCCTCTTCAGTGACATAACTGTGAAGGTGGCCGTCAGTGGTTACTGAGAACATACCATGACCCAGATCTAAATCAGCCACAGCCCCTTGTCCACAGAATACCCAGGTTCCTGGTGTGGTGGTGGGGGCGGGCGGGGAGGGGTTGAGGCTAAAGATGGTATGTCTGATCTCCCCATCAGTGGAGTGCCTATCGTGGCAGCATATCTGACCCAGGGCTGGGGAGGTGTTTACAGGTTACCACGCCTCTCAGCATGTGTCCTAATGATTTTGTTGGAGCTTTCTGTGCCTCCCCAAACCTACAGTTGAGGAAACTGAGGCCCGTCCAGTGTGCTGGCTCTTACCCTCGGGCCTGTACTGCTACTGCCCCTTCTGCAGTTCACTCCTTCTGATCTGATACAGGCCTGTCCCAAGCCTGATGGGGAGGCTGTGAAACTCCTGTGCTGAGCTGGCAGTGGCTTGAGAGGGCTGAAGCGTTCCTTGTGGGAGCAGCTGCTGCACCCTCCCCTGACCAGTGCTGTGCTTTACGTGCCAGGCACTGGCTGTGTGGGGCCCCTTTCAGGCCTCACAGTATTCCCAGAAGACCTGTGTAGTGCCCACCCTAGAGAGGCGGAACCAGAGACTTAAACTGAAATTTAAACCTGAGGCTCCTGCCAGTGGACACATTCTGTCTGGCCTGTGTCCTTCTGACATAGCCACCAATGGACTCTGGGGAGTGGCTGGGGGTCAACGGGGAGCCCGCTCAATAGTGCTCACCCTCTGACCCAACCTGTGTGCTCGTCTGTTTTTAGAGACATCCTGCCCATTGGAGACGTGCCTGTCACCACCCCAGTCCCCTTGAGACCCCCACCCCAGGGAAGCCCTCCCATCAGTGAGATGTGTTTAGGCCAAGATGTGTTGGGCATTTTTTCTGTGCTGTATATTAGCATATGTTATTTTGGGGGAAACCTAAGCACTTTTGTGCAGCTTGCTGTGTTCACCTGACAGTATTGCACGGGCCTGTCTCCTATGTGCATGTTCCTCTTTACCCTGTGCTTGATAGAGGCTGTGTGTGTGGCTCTAACTCTGTGAGTTGGGAGACGTTCTTCACCTCAAACTGCACTTCTGGAGCCTTCCTGGCTAACAGGGGTTATATTTTATACCTCTGTCCCGAGTGTGAGATTTCTCCAGTGCCAGGGCCACCCCTGCCTTGCCTCCCCTGACCTCCTGATCTGGGCTCCGCAGATCCGCTGGAAGTACATGATCGTGGATGAAGGCCACCGCATGAAGAACCACCACTGCAAGCTGACACAGGTCCTCAACACGCACTACGTGGCCCCGCGCCGCCTGCTGCTAACAGGCACGCCACTGCAGAACAAGCTGCCCGAGCTCTGGGCGCTGCTCAACTTCCTGCTGCCCACCATCTTCAAGAGCTGCAGCACCTTCGAGCAGTGGTTCAATGCGCCCTTTGCCATGACCGGAGAGAAGGTGGGTATGCCTGGCCATAGAGGAATGGTGCTGGCCTGATGTTCTGGGCCCCGCTGGCGTCCCGTGGTTGGTGAGCACTAAGTGCCCTCTATAACAGTGTCATGTGCCAGGCTCAGCTGGCTTGTGTGTCTTCGTGGAGCAAGGCAGCCTGGCACCAAGGCTGGAGGAACCTCCAGGGACCCAGAGGAGAAGCTCAGAGATTATCCAGCGGTGCTCAGGGCTTCCCCGACTCTGCATTCCAGGCCCAGAGTGGGGGCAGTGAGGAATATAGCCCAGAGGTTAGCCAGAGGACCAGACAGGGTGTGAAGAGTGCAATGGAAGGCCATGTCCCGTAGGTCCCTTTACAGAGTTCATATTTCATTCTAAGGGCAGCAGAAAGCTCAGAAGCTTTCAGTTAAGAGAGCTGCCTGGTCAGATTCTGTTTTATGTTGTTTTCAAAGAGCACTGTGGCCTGTGTCTCAGTGTCTGGATGCCCATGAGTGGCACTGTCTGAAAGCCAGACTGTGGCATATAGGCTGTCAGGGACCAGCTCTTCATGATTGATGAGTGTCCCTAAGATGGCTCTGAGCACAGAGCCTAAAGCCTTCTCATGCTGTCAGGGTTTGAGACATGTTGTGGGACAGGCTGCGTTTTCTGTTGAAGGGGGTTAAGCAGCCAGAGCGTGAAGATGGAACTCTCCTGAAGGGCAGATCTGTGGAGGTTAATAAGTGCCAGGACCTGCCCCTTCTCCCCACCTGAGAGGTTTTCCTTAGGTTCATGACAACTGGGGCCACCACGCCACTTGTATGGGGGGGCCTCCGCCAGCCTCATCAGCGAGTCCTGGCCCTGCCTGGCGTTAATCAAGGCAGAGGCCCTTCTGAAGGAGAAGCCAGGCTGTCCCCAGAGTCTAATAATAAAGGAGCCCCCACCCATTTTCAGATTTCAGGACCCCTGTCCCAAGAGCCAGGAGCGGATGCAACAGTGTCTTTTTGTGCAGAGCAAAAGTTCTGTCACAAGTTTAGCAGGGAAACAACAGAAGAGTTCAGTTGTAGTCTTATTTTTCTCTAACTTAAAGTCTTTTAAATGTAATTTCTTAGGAGAGTAGCAGATGTCCTGGGACAGCAACCTTTCTTTCCCTCAGTCCCACGCAGGCTGAAATGAGAGAGGACTTGGGAATCCCTAGTGACAGAGCCCTCCATGGGAATCTGGTTTATTTTATTTTTTTGGCGGCTGGCGGTAAGGGGATCTAAACCCTTGACCTTGGTATTATAACACCGACTCTAACCAGCTGAGCTAACCAGCTAGCCAAGAATCATTCACTTTAAAACCAAACGTTTCATAAATGTGGCCCCTTTGTGCTCTCTGGCTTTACTTTGGACGTGGTGGTGGGTTATAAACACACAAGTCTATATGACTGTTGGGGATGCAACATGTGCTGCCATGTTTCTTTATGGTAAGGTGTACTGAGCGTGGTGCCCTGGGGCCTTCGGTTCCCTGTCCCAGAATTCCATGGAGGGAACCAGAACCCTGCAGTTTTCCAAAGGAAGGGGGTGATCCTGTCTCCCTTCTGCCCACATCCTTCCTTCCTGGTGGGACACCTGCCCTGCAGAGGTAACGTTGGTTTTCGTGTCTGGTGGGGGTTCCAGGTGGACCTGAACGAGGAGGAGACCATCCTGATCATCCGTCGTCTCCACAAAGTGCTGCGGCCCTTCCTGCTTCGGCGGCTCAAGAAGGAAGTTGAGGCCCAGCTGCCCGAAAAGGTATCGGGGCTTTGTGCAGAAGCAGCGTGATGCATCATCATGGCGTTTCCTCAGGGTGGGCGCAGTCAGAGGATGCTTCCCTTGGTTCAGGTCATGGCCGTGGTGGAGCCAGAATGGGGATGGCAGCTAACACCCACTGTGGCCATAAAGCCAAGGGCAGGCCTGTTAGGTTAGAGCACTGAATCCTGCTTCCTGTCAGTGGGTCCAAAGCCTGGGCATATTTCCCAACCATATCAGGAGGGGCTGTGGGTATGGGGGTCCTTGGCCACAGTTGCCCCTCCAGTCATGCTTGCCCTTTGTTTCCTGGCCTAGTGTGGCGAGGTCTCCAGAGGTGGCCGATTGTCCGTATCTCTGCCTTGGTGTATCTGCCATGGCCCATGTGGTCCATCACCCCCAAGTGCCCTGACGAGAGCACACATTGTGGGGTCCAGGATGCATCCAACAGGGCTCGGGGATGAGAGAAGGATCCAGGTGGGGATGAGTCATCAGGGCCACCATGTGTCCCACCTTGAACGCGCTGTATCCCCGCAGGTGGAGTACGTCATCAAGTGTGACATGTCTGCACTTCAGCGCGTGCTCTACCGGCACATGCAGGCCAAGGGCGTGCTGCTGACTGACGGCTCTGAGAAGGACAAGAAGGTTGGCCTGGAGTCCCCCACTCCCCACCTGGGTGGGGTGGGTCCAGGGTGCCTGGTACGCGGTGCCTGAGCTTGCCCTAGCCAATGGGGCCTCTCGCCCCCTTGGCAGTTATTGTTCTGGTTGAGGTCCAACCTGGCCATGACCCCAAGGGCATTTGATTAACCACAGTCGTAAGGGTGGCCAGTCTGATTCAGGGTACACTTACTCAGCTACCATCCAGCATCCTCTGCCTCTGAAACTCTGGCCTCCTTTTCATTCGGTAGTGTGGGGCCCAGTGCTAACCCATACACAGTTAGAATGTTCTAGTGAACCCCACTTTGCCAGCTAGGGAGGAGCTGCCTCAACAGCTGTGGCCACTGAATTTGTTCCCCTTGTTATTAGGTTCATTTCTGGGGCATAGGTGGTTACAGTAGGTAGAGGAGTGGGAATCTCCTTCTTGCCCCACTTGGAGGGTCCCAGGTTCCCCTCCCGAGGACTGACATCGTCCTCCTGGGGAATACACTAACTTCTTCCACTCAACCCCTAATACCTCGACCTTGGCCCTGCCTCCCCTTTCCCTCGCCTTGATGTTTTGTTTGGGCCTTTCTGACCTGAGCTATTGCAGCAGCGTGTTTCCTGGTTTACTTCCAGCCTTAAGTCCCCACCCCCACCTCCTCCTTTCCCCTGCGGCCAGAGCCTTGTGGCTCATCTGCCTGAAACCCTGGACTCCCCATAAGTCCCAGGATGAAGCTGGCATTGCAAAGCCTCTATTATTTGGCTCCAGCTCTTTGCCAGTCTCATTTCTGTTCTGTCCCGCTGTTCCACCGCCCACCCTCCAGTGTGCCAGGCGGTCTCTGCATCCCCAGGGCGTGACAGGCCTCTGGGCTTCCACATCTCCTTGTCCTGAATGTTCTGCCACAAGCCACACCTCCCCCCAAAGTGTCCCCAGGGCTCTGCTTCCATCTCCTTCCCCATATGCCATCCCCACCCCAAGGGTAAGACCCCATTTAGGAACTTCTTGTCTCCCTCCTCAGGGCAAAGGTGGCACCAAGACCCTGATGAACACCATCATGCAGCTGAGAAAGATCTGCAACCACCCGTACATGTTCCAGCACATTGAGGTGAGGCTTCGCACGCCCTATAGCACCTGGAGCTTGAGCCCCCACCCGTGGTCTGGGAGGGCTCAGGCCATCTGTGCTGAGCTTCTTGGCACAGCTCAGCGGTTTCTCCCCAACAGCCTTTTAAAGAGCGGTTTATGGGCACTGTCCCTACATCTGTCTCTCTACTGATGTTCCTTTTTGCAAATGCTAATCTTGAGAAATCCAAACAATACTGTAGTAGAAACAAAAGGCCCTGAAACCCCACCCTCAGAGGTAGTTACGTAAGTGCATAGTCTCTCTTCTCTGGGGGCGTGTCCCCACCCCAGGGAGGTTGTGCTACACCTGCTCCCGGCACACTGGTTCTTCCTGTGTGCGGAGCATCAAGCAGCCTCCTCCTTCAATGAAACATGCAGGTCAGAGCCTTTTGGGTCACAGAACCCTTTGAGAATGTGGATTTTTGATACTGAAGAGTACACACATGTCTGTATTTCCTGATGTAAAGTTCCAGGGTTGTTGCAGACCCCTGATGCCCACACGGGACCCCTTGGGTTCTGTTTTAGCACACACTGAGGCTGGCGTGGACGCACAGTGTCCTTATGTGTTCCTGTTGGTGGCTAAGAGTGTTACACAGTGACTTCCCCTCCTTTGCTGGAGGAGCATGGGGGAGGGGACATTGGCATCTGTGTCTGACCTCATAGCTACTGTGACGTGAGGCTCTGTCCTTGGAGCAGCAGAGGCTTAGGCCACCTGATTGTCCTGTCCCAGCACTGATCCGTCTCTTGTTCCGTTGCAGGAGTCCTTTTCTGAGCACTTGGGGTTTACCGGCGGCATCGTCCAAGGGTGAGAAGCTTCCCAGCTGGGTGGGTTGGGCAGGCAGTCTGTGCAGAGGTGTTTTCTCTCTTGTTTAGTCAGCTTTATTGCTGTTTTTAAATCTGATTTCAAAGGCAGAAAATTTAGAAAATATCGAAGAACCACAGAAGAGACTAAAAATCCTCTGAACTCTGAGAGTTGACTTCCATTCACCCTGAGAGGCAGGATTCCTGAGGCAGCCCTGCTCTACCACTTCTAAGCTCTGTGCCCCATGACAGCTTTCTCAACCTCTCTGAGCCTCAGCTCTGTCCGCTAATATAAAGATCCCATTTATACCCTGTGGATGTGTTTTCTACAGCATCCTGTCAAGTGCAGCCCAGACTTCTTTAAAGCCCCAATGTTGGATGTGGACACATCTCTACATTTCCAGCATTGCAAAGAGCCTTGCTAAAAACACTTACAGCTAAAGCCATCATTTCCCTGGAGTACTAAACCACTCCCAAGAGCAGAGGCACGTAATGGGAGTGGAAAAAGTTATTTTGCTGTATATGTTTATACCAGATCGCGTAAGGGGTCCCACAGACCTGGGTTCAAGTCGTGGCTCAGGCACATTACCAACTGTATTGCACTGTCCCCTCCCTCCTCTCAGTTTCCACACCTATAAGCTGGGGATATTGGCTGGAGTGAACGGGAGGAGGCTTAGTGTCCCTTAGACCTGAGGCAGCAGGGTACGGCACTCTCCAATGTGAGCGTTTGCTCCGGGAGGTTCTTTAACAACAACGGGATCACGGCCAGCTTCCCGGGAGCAGCCCCTGTCCATGCCCATTGTCCCCGTGTCATCACTAATAGGACTTCCTTTCCTCGTGTGTGTCTTGGGTGGAGAAGTACAAGGTCACCTGGTGATGTGCCGTTGACCAAGGGGGGCCAGGGTTTATCTTAGTTGGTTGAAATGGCTTTGCTGAAACCTTGGTTGGGGTCTGCTTAGGAAGCTGTCTCTGTGCCCTTGAGCCTGCCAACCCTCCTGGAGACCGGAGACGTGCTTCTCCCTTCCCCACCTGGAAGGTGCCATGTTAACATTCTGTGCACTCTTCCCTTTCCTCCCTCCGCACACCAGGCTGGACCTGTACCGAGCCTCGGGGAAATTTGAGCTTCTTGATAGAATTCTTCCCAAACTCCGAGCAACCAACCATAAAGTGCTACTGTTCTGCCAAATGACCTCCCTCATGACGATCATGGAAGATTATTTCGCATATCGTGGCTTTAAATACCTCAGGCTTGATGGTGAGTAGAAGCAAGAGAGACATTTGTCAAGGGGCGTTGGCATCCACAGCTGCTGAAGGTTCTCGTCCATGTGGCTGGGTGGGCCCAGCAGCACAGGCCTGGGTGGGAGGGCCCTGGAGGTATCGTGGCTGCTCAGGCTGGGTCTACTGACTCAGGCCTCCTGAGCACCAGGCTCCTGGTCTTCCCACTATAATGCCTTGTCCAATGGGGAAGGGGTGGTGTCCTGTGGTCCTCTTTCAGCTGGAAGTAACAGAAGCCAACATCATGTGGGCTTAAGGAGGGCAGCATTGACAAGCTCACATAACTGAAACCCTGTGGGTTAATCTGGCAAGCTTCAGGCACAGCTGGATCCAGGAACACAGATGATATTGGAGGGGCTTTTCTCCAGCTCTTGGCCCCACTCTCTTTCTTGCCATCATCCTTAGGCATTCCAGGCTTTTCTTCTACCTGCTCAGTGTCCCTAGCAGTGAGGCAGTCCAGCTTTCCCCATCAAGGCCGGGGATGTCTCTCATTTAGCTGCCATGAGCCCCATGCCCACCTCTAGGCTGTTCACAGCATCCAGAGGGCTGCAGCCTTGTCATGGGTCAGGCCTGGAGCTGGCACCAGGCTTGGCCATGAGCACTGAGGGAGGGAAGCAGACACCACAGGGTCAAGAGCCACTGCTACCTCAGGGAGGGTCTTGGCCAGACCCTATGCCCTGTGTCCTCATGGGAACACCACCGTGTACATTTCTGCCCCATGGTACATGGGACGTGGCTCGGCCAGTGTGAGATGCTGACACAGCACACAGACGTGTGGTCCAGCAGTCACACCTGGTCAGGAAGGCCATAGTGAGTCTCTGTGCTCGCCAGCCTGAGGTGAGGGAATGAATAGAGCTTACAAGAAGACTGAGCGTGGGAGCCACTGGGGCAAAAGGCTAAAGCGGGTTTCTTTTTTCTCTGCACTACTTCTCAGCCTCTATCTAAACTCCCACGCAAGGTGTGTCTCACGGCAGGGCACCCGAACCTCTTTTCCTCTCCTTCTTATTTACCTCTGATCATCTTGTGGAAATGTGGTTTCCCAGACCATGAACCTGGTGATCCATCCCTCCCTCTCGGCAGACCCTCACCCAGAAAATGCCCTGCATGCCCATCTGGCCTTCAGCCCTTTCTGCAGTTCTGTCCTGGGCAACCTTGACAGAACACAGATCTGGTCTCCCCTTGCCCCCGCCTGCTTCAGGGGTTTCCCACCGTTTTCAGGCTGAAACCAAAACCCTGCCAAGGTCTGCATAGCTTGGCCTCCCTCCCTCCCTTGCTCTGCTCTGGCCTCCTGTCCTTGAGAGGGCCAAGCCTTACTGAGTGCTGCCCCTCTCTGTGTCGCCATCCCCAGAACCCCCAGAGGAGAGGCCGTAGGTTACCCTGTACAACCATGCATGGCATAAGGACATTTTGGTCAATGACAGACTGCATATGCAGTCACCACTGGATTATAACACTGCGTTCCTACTATACCTGTTCTATGGTGAGGTGTGTTCAGATACACAAATACTTGCCATGTGTTACAGATGCCCACGGTATTCATGACATGCACTGCAAGCTTGTAGGCTGAGAGCCATAGGCTGTATCATATAGTCCAGGTGTGTGGTATGCT
The DNA here is from genome assembly GCF_027409185.1 of Cynocephalus volans. NCBI lineage: Eukaryota > Metazoa > Chordata > Mammalia > Dermoptera > Cynocephalidae > Cynocephalus > Cynocephalus volans. Next base: position 103,404,356 of record NC_084469.1, read on the forward strand.
GTACCATCTAGGTTTGTGTATGCTCTGTGACGTGCACACAACTATGAAGTCACCTAGCGATGCATTTCTCAGAACATATCCCCGTCATTAAGCAACGCACAACTGTGTTTTCCTCCTCATGACACTCCATTAAGACGAGGACAAGGACATGCTGTGCTCAGCCCCACCTCCATCCACAGCACTTCACACGGTCATGGACACGGGTAGAAAATGTATTCAGAGAGTGGATGAAGGGGGAAACATTAGGACATTGGGTCTGCTACCATCAGCGTGGCAATTGTGAGGGCGCAGGCTGGTATCTAGGGAGATGGCCGAGGGCCTACCTGGAGCCCAAGAAGGAGCGGGGAGGAGGAGGAGGAGGATGGACAGAGGGCAGATGATGGAGGCCTGTGCTGCAGTGGGTATTGGGCTTCCGCTCTGTTCCTGCCAGCTGTGGGCTAGTGGCCCAAAGCATTTCGTTTTCATTTCATCATTGTTTGCCAAGGGCACATTTCATCTGAGCTGACAGCTCCCCAAGGAGCTTAAGATGCCCCTCTGACGTCCACAGTGCTGAGGGCCTACGTCCCTGGCTGTCACATGAGTGCCCCTCACTCACTCCTCTGCTCAGGTTTTCTAGGGCATGGGAGCTGCTGATTCTGCCAGAGGAGAAGCAAGTCCCCATTGTAAGGCTCCCTGGCTCTTGTCTGTAAAGGAACCTCTTTGTGAGCCAACAAAACCTAATGCACTAGGGTCAAGGGCACGTGGTTATTCCCATAGCCACTGTCCACCCACCCTGAGGCCCCTTGTGAGTTTTTATTGGGGTGGCGGGGAGTGGTGTTAACAGCCTTAGCTGCTGTGGAACGACATCAGCCATGGAAAAGAATGGGGCAGAATCAGGGAAGTGTCTTGTCTCCAACAGTGCGGCCCTGTGGCCTGGGGGTGCACCGGGTGCCAGGCCCTGTGCTTCAGCCCCACCTCCATTAGTTCTCTCAGCGCCCCATTTTACACAGAGGAGACACAGCCAGCCTGTGGGCACGGGATGGGAGGAGTGGCATTCGGTAGTGAGGTACTGTAAATCTTTTTTTTTTTTTTTTTTTTTAAAGATGACTGGTAAGGGGATCTTAGCCCTTGACTTGGTGTTGTCAGCACCACACTCCCCCAAGTGAGCCACGGGCCGGCCCCGTACTGTAAATCTTAAATCACTCACTAAACGTAGCTCACGGCCAGGGGCTAAGGGAATAGCTGAGGTTTATGTGGCACCTGGGGGACACTGGTGGGCGCTGGCTCACCATCCTCCACACCCACTCCCTCCAGAGTCCCCAGCTGACCCCGTGTCCCCTGTGCCCATCAGGAACCACAAAAGCAGAGGACCGTGGCATGCTGCTCAAGACCTTCAACGAGCCTGGCTCCGAGTACTTCATCTTCTTGCTCAGCACCCGGGCTGGGGGGCTCGGGCTGAACCTCCAGTCAGCCGACACTGTGATCATTTTTGACAGCGACTGGAATCCCCACCAGGTAAAAGCAGGCTGGAGGGGGACAAGGGAGAGAGGGCATCCATGAAGCCTTGTGGAGATACTGCCCCATCTTGAGCGTCCACTGGCCTCTGCAACTTTCTCCTGGACCCCAGGAGGAGCTGCACCTGCACCTCCTTCGGTTGGCAGGGAGAAAGCTGGAGAGGATTTACCCTCCTGTGTTCCTCAGAATAAAAACAGCCATTTCTTCTGATTATGAAAGCTACGTATTTCTCTGTTATTTAAAAGAAAACCGCTGGAATAGCATAATGTGAAAATAGTGGAAAATACCCCTAAGCCTGAGCTGTCACTGTGCTGTGACCCCTCCAGGCTTGCTTTTGACAGCAAAATTTGGTACGAACTCTCCATGTATTTTGTTTATTGCCTGCTGTCATTACTTAGCCATGTGTCCCATGTGGGCCTCCATGCCAGTAGATCCTGGAACATGCTATTTTAGAGAGAAAAGTTTTCAAATAAGTGAACTTTTCTCTATGTTTTATCCTAAAAGTAGTAAGTTCTTGTTTTTGTCAAAATGCAAATAACAGTAGCATAAAGTGCAGAGACCCTTCTTCCCCTTCCCCACCAGTCCCAGTGTTTTCTGAGCATCTGCTAGCATCTGTCTGTGCATGTGCATGTATATGCTGATTCTGACACAGACGTAGGAAGTTCTAGAATGGATCTCTTCCATTCAGCAGTTGATGATGATCCCCCGTCCTCAAGAGGACACATGACTCTGCCCAGCCGTGTCGTCAGCTGCCAGGTGTCCCCACCTATAGCTGCCCCAGGTTGGCCCTACTCAAACCCTGGTTGGCAGGTGACTGGGTTTCTGTGCAGCAGCACAACCACTAGCTCCTCAGGGAGCCCTCCTGTCCCTCTCTCAGAGCACTTGTGCAAGGACCCTTGGCCAGGTCAGCCCTGAGAGGTGAGACCGCTTCGCCCACAGCAGTGTTCTTTTCACATTCTGGTTCTTTGTGCCAAAGTGGTTTCTCCCCAACCACGGGGCACCAGTAGCATAGCCCACCTGATGGGTGAGTGACCTGGGTGGTCACTAATCTCAGTCTGGGGAAGAATTCCCACCCAGTCCCTGATGACTGGCCAGTTTCTAGAAAGGTGGTTGGGTGCACTTCCCCCGTCAGCAGGCAGATGCCCCATGGAGCCTGTTATCAGTGACACAGTGAGATATCAGAGGCAACCGCAGGGCCAGAGCGGGGGCTGAGTGGTGGACTTGAGACTCTCTTGTGCCCTGCCAAGAGTTGCCTCTGCCGCCCCCACTGAGTGCCAATTTCGAGTTTGGAAGCATCACTGCTCCCCAGCCTGCCACGCAGCTCTTGGGCACACGGACAGGGTTTTGTGGGAGCCTCCTTGGTCTGTGCTAGAGAGAACGATAAAAATAACATTCACAGCCACGGCTACCATTTAGGCACTGACTACATCAGTCACTGGGCTGCACTCCCAACACCCATTTGCTCATTTAATCTGCACAGTAGCCACAAGAGGGGCCATGTCAACAGAGTGAGTTCTGAGGCTCAGAGAGGTTGGGCCTGAGCCCTGGTTGCACAACAAGGAAGTGGCAGGGCCCATAGTCACCATGATGCTGCCTGGCTTTGCCTGTCCTGTACGTGGCATCTTTGACCATGATAAGGACATACCCAGACCTGTGTAGCTGTGATCAGAGCTGCTTGGGCATATAATCCCCTGGGGATTGTTGTCTTTCTTTCCAAGTATCTGTCAGATCCCAGTAAGGCGGGAAGTGACCTGGTCAGATGGGGGCACAGGCTCCGGGTCCTGTTCCCAAGCTCCCGGCTCACATAGTTGCTGGTGGGATGGGCAGAGTTGCCAGGCGGTGGGGTGGCACTCGAATCAGAATGCCCCCACCTCCAGTGCCAGCATGTCACAAGGTCACCTTCCTCCTTAATGACACCCCAGGAAGCTACTTGGGAAATGACTGGTGTCTCACTCCTCCAGGACCTGCAAGCACAGGATCGTGCCCACCGCATTGGGCAGCAGAATGAGGTACGCGTGCTCCGCCTCTGCACAGTCAACAGCGTGGAGGAGAAGATCCTGGCTGCGGCCAAGTACAAGCTCAACGTGGACCAGAAGGTGATCCAGGCAGGCATGTTCGACCAGAAGTCATCGAGCCATGAGCGGCGTGCCTTCCTGCAGGCCATCCTGGAGCACGAGGAGCAGGATGAGGTGAGCCCAGCGCCGGACCTGACCCCCTCCCCGGCGTGAGTGGTGGACGCATGAGCGGCTTTCATTTTTGTTTTTTTACCTTTTTTGCACTCTTATTTTTTTTGCATCCCTTTGGAGTAAAGGGAGTGTGGGCTGAAAGGAAAGAGGATGAGTACTTGCTTTTTCTTTGAAGTGGTTTTTTTTTTTCAAAACTGCTGGTGAAAGATGCCGGATTGACAGCCCTGGAGACTGAAGTCCTCTATTTATCCACAGAGCAGACACTGCAGCACGGGCAGCGGCAGTGCCAGCTTCGCCCACACTGCCCCTCCGCCAGCGGGCGTCAACCCCGACTTGGAGGAGCCACCTCTAAAGGTGAGAGGGGTAGTTCAGTCTCCATGCCCATTCAATCCTCGGCTTCTCGGCTGAGACATGGCCAGCAAGGGCCCTGATCCCACGGAGCGTGTGTGTGCGTGTGCGTGTGTGCCTCTCGCTGCCGTGTGGGTCCCCATCCACCGCAGCCGGACTGGGACCACCAGCTCATTTCCCACGGACCGCTGCCGCTCGCCTCCGAGCCCGGCCGCCGCCCAGCCCGGCACCCCCGCAGCCAAACTAAAGCTTTGCCATCTTATAGGAGGAAGACGAAGTACCCGACGATGAGACCGTGAACCAGATGATTGCCCGGCATGAGGAGGAGTTTGACCTGTTCATGGTAAGTATTGCTGCAGGATGGCATGGGGCCCACATACCCCACCCCCCTGATGCCACGAAAAAAGCAAAAAGTCTTAGTGACAATGGTGGCGTCCCTAGCAGGTACTGCTGCTAGGGGCAGGTGTGTGACCCGCTCATGCCTCCCAACTGACCCAGCCTTTATCCCTGGCCTCCTATGCATGGCATAGGGATGGTGGGAAACACACGGCTCCCCTCTGCTTGTGGCCCTCAGGCTCATCCTCCTGGGTCTGTTTAATGATGAGACCTTGACAGCTCTGCCCACACTGGCCACAGCCCTAGCCCTGGCCCTGGCCCCCGGGCTGACGAAGACCTCGGTCATAGAAGCCCCTGGCCTAGTGAAGGCACAAAGTCAGAGTGGGGCCCTCTGGGCTCGGCATGCCTCATACCTTTCACTGAGGCTGTGCCCTGGACCTGCCACACCCTGTTGCCCTTCTGCTGGGGTGTGCGACTCTCCCCATCTTTCCCAGTTTTGTCTGTGCGCCAAGGCAGAGCCCCTAGCCAGGGTCTGATATAGCAGCCAGCCTGGGTCAGCCACTGTAAAACCGAGAGCTGCTGTTTAACTGCCGTGACAGCCTTGGTTCCCGAGGGCAGAGGTGATGTGCCCCCCACCCCCCACGAGCAAGCCTCCACTGGTGGCTGTCCCCAGTGCTGATGCCTGTCTCCCTCTCTGTCCCACGCCCGTCAGCGCATGGACCTGGACCGTAGGCGTGAGGAGGCGCGCAACCCCAAGCGGAAGCCTCGGCTCATGGAGGAGGACGAGCTGCCCTCGTGGATCATCAAGGATGATGCCGAGGTGGAGCGGCTGACCTGTGAGGAGGAGGAGGAGAAGATGTTCGGCCGCGGCTCCCGCCACCGCAAGGAAGTGGACTACAGTGACTCGCTGACGGAGAAGCAGTGGCTCAAGGTACATGCCGGAGAGGGCCGCCACCCCGCACATGCTGCGGGCCCGGAGAGCAGAGCCCTGCTGCCACCAGACATGCAGGCTTCCCTCCCACCGTTCTTAAGTTGGGCTTCATTAATTGTTGCAAGGCTTCTGTCGTGGGCCGGGGACGCTCGCTTCCCCCTGCTCCACTGCGGACATCAGGAAGGGGCCCATGCTATCACCTAAGCAGCCCGAACCTGCTGTTGAGTATCACGGGCCTTTCAAGGATGAGGGTTCACCTCTTCATGAGGTTAAAACAACACTGCTGATGTCAGCAAGGTGCCGGCCTTCCGAGTACCTGTCGATAGGGAAAACACAGTGGCAGATTACTGACCTCAAGTCACCCTACGAGGTGATTTGGAGCACTGACTGGGCTGGGGGTCAGGCATCCCCGCTTTGGGCAAGTCACCCCCATGAGCTGGATTTCTCACTCAGCTGTGGGGGCAGGAGGGTATGAGGCATGCGGCTGCTTGTGGAGGTGATGTGAGAGCTCGTGTCAGCAGGTGGCACTGGTCCTCAGTGCAGCAGCTGCAGGTAGCCAAGTCACAGAGGTGTGATGCCCGTGGGCCCTCCCAGCTTGGCCTCCTTCCCTCCTTCCCCCAACCTAGCCCAGGGCGTACTGTGCTGGGTGCTCAGCACTGAGGTCAGTGCAGGTTACAGTGACAAATGAGTGCAGAGGTGATGATTAAGAATCCTGCCCTGAAGTCATGCCATAGAAATGTCCCTGAAGCAACAATGCTCAGAAGGCAGCTGGCAGCTTTCGGCCATGCTGTGCCAAGAGCCACACCCAGTAATGAGCAGTGTGGCTCTGCCCATGTGGCCAGGCAACCCAGGTCCCCTCCTGGGAGCTCAGAACACCCCAGATTCATGAGCTTGCCTGCTGAGCTGTGCATGAGGGGGCTGTTGGAGCACGCCAGGGAGCCAGGCGAACCTTAGTATTCTATCTCACTCTCTAGCCACCAGCCCGTTCTCAAGCAGAATATTCCAGGGCCACAAAGAGAAGCCCTAAGAAGAGGGAGTGTGGGCCAGACGCAGAACTGTGTGGCAGCAAGCCTGTGCGGCTCCCGTGGGAGTTTCACCAGCCCTGCATTTGTAGACAGCAGGTGCCCTTTAAAGTTAAATTCAACCCACATGCTGATGTTTTGTGTACCTTTCCTTAGACGTACTTTACATACCATACAATTCACCCTTTTAAGGTGTATAGTTTAGTGGTTTTTAGTATATTCACAGAGTTGTGCAGCCATCTCCATAATCAATTTTAGAACATTTCATCATCCTGGAAAGAAGCCCTTCTCTGATCTACTGTTTCTCCTTGATTCCTTTATTCCCTCCAGCCTCAGGCAACATTAATCCACTTTCTGTCCTATGGTTTCGCCTATTCTGGACATTTCATAGCAGTGGAATCATAAGAATATGTGATCTTTAGCTTAGCATAATATTTTCAAGGATTATCCGTGTTGTAGTGTGTGTCAGTGCTTCAGTCTTTTAAGTCTAAATACTGTTCCATTGTATATGTATGCTACATTTTGTTTATCCATTTATTAGTTGATAGATATGGGGTTGTTTCCACCTTGGGGCCATTATGAATAATCCTTCCATGAACATTGGAATACACAGAATACATGTTATTGTGTGGGCAGATGTTGGGAGGGGAATTATTCACCTAGGAGTGGAGTTACTGGGTCACATGGTAACTCTGCATTTAATCATCTGAGGAACCACCAGACTGGTTTCCAAGGTGGCCACACCATTTTACATTCCCACCAGCAGGGTATGAGGGTTCCAATGTCTCCATGTCCTCACCAACCCTTATACTCTCACCTTTTGATTCCAGGCATCCTAGTGGGTGCGAGGTGGCCTCTCCCTGTGGTTGTCATTTGCGTTTCTCTAATGGCCAGTGGTGTGGAGCATCTTTTCATGTGCTTGTTGGTCATTCTATATCTTTCATAGAGAAATGTCTATTGAAGTCTTTTGCCTGTTTGTAAAATGTATTGTTCTTTTTATATTATTGAGTTGTTAGAGTTCTTTACAATTCCCTTATCAGAGATATGATTTGCAAATATTTCCTGCCATTCTGTGGGTTCTTTGTTGGTTTTTTTTGTCTGAGACTTTTTTGTTTTTTGTTTTGGTGGCTGGCTGGTATGGGGATCTGAACCTTGATCTTGGTGTTATAACACCATGCTCTAATTGAGCTTTCTACTTTCCACTTTCTTGATGGTATCCTTTGAAGCACAAAAGTTTTGAATTGTACTTAGAGGTTATGTGTTTTTCTTTTTAGCTTGTGTTTAGGGTCATATCTAAAAAAAAAAAAAACATTGGGCTGGCCCGTGGCTCACTCGGGAGAGTGCAGTGCTGTTAACACCAAGGCCGTGGGTTCGGATCCTATATAGGGATGGCCAGTTCGCTCACTGGCTGAGCGTGGTGCTTACAACACCAAGCCAAGGGTTAAGATCCCCTTACCGGTCATCTTTTAAAAATAAATAAAATAAACATACATCCATCCATACATACATTGCCAAATCTAAGGCCATGAAGATTTAGCTGTAAGAGTCTTGTGTTTAGCTCTTACATTTTGGTTTATGAGCTAAATTTTATATATAGTGTGAGGTAAGGATCCAACTTCATTCTTTTGTATGTGGATATCCAGTTATCCTACCACCACTGTCTATTTTTTAAATTTTTAAAAAAATTTATTATTTTGTTTTATTTTTTGTTGGCTGGCCAGTAGGGGGATCCAAACCCTTTGACCTTGGTGTTATAACACCGCACTCTAACCAACTGAATAACTGGCCAGTCTGAATTTAATTTCATTTTTTGTTGTCAGCTGGCCATTATCCAGCACCACTTTTGAAGAGACTCTTTTTTACCCACAGAGCCTATATCTTATTATTACATGTCCTATTCATATGTACAGTTGTGGAAAATGTAAAACAGGCACTCTGCTATGCTACTGGTGGGCACATCATTGGTACCACTTTTCTGGCAGCCAGTTTGGTGCTGTATGTACCAGAAGCCTGCACAATGCTGCTGGCTGGTTGCCCTGCTGGCCTGACTCCTGCACAGGTGTACCTTGTTTTACTGTGCTTCACAGATACTGTGTTTTTTATAATTTGAAGGTTTGTGGTAGCCCCCGCATCAAGCTAGCCATTTTTCCAACAGTATGCACTTTTTAGCAATAAAGTATTTTTTAATGTATGTACAGTGGGGTTTTCTTTGACATAATGCTACTGCACACTTAGTAGACTACAGTGTAGTTGTAGGTATCTTTTATATGCACCAAGAAACCAAAAATTTCTGTAGCTCTCTTCACTGTGGTAATCTGGAAGTGAACCTGCAGTATCTCCAAGCTGTGCTCGTGTTCATTTCCTAGGACTGCCGTAATAAATTTCCACAACCATGGCAGCTTAAAACAACAAATTTTCTCACCATTCTGGAACGAGAAGTCTGACATCAAAGTGTCGGCAGGGCTGTACTCCCTCCGAAGGTCCTGGGGGAGGATCCGTCCTTGGCTCTTCTGGCTTCTGGTGCCATCAGCGTCCCTTGACTTAACTGCTATATCATCACTTGAGTCTCAGCCTCTGTCCTCACATGGCTTTCTCTCTGTGTCCCTGTGTGTCCCTTTCTGTCTCTTGTAAGGACACTCTCATCAGATCTAGGGCCCCCCAGTACAGGACGATCTCTCCATTTTTGTCTGATTACATCTGCAAGACCTCATTTACAAGTAAAGTCACATTCTGAGGTTCCAGGTGGACTTGAATTTTGGGTATGCTATTAAACCCACTGGGTCCACAGCAGGACCTTCTCTTGGTTTTTCTTGCCTGCTATGTACCCTCCATGCTCCTCCTTTGGTCTGGATGCTACTTTAGCTCTCAGCTCAGTTGCTGCCTCCTCTAGGAGCTGCCCCTACCCTCAACCAGGACACATCTGCCCCACCCTCTAAAAGTCCCACTCACCCTCCTTCCTGGCACTCAACACGTTTGTCAACATATTTATGGGATGTTACTGTCTGATCCATAAGGGGAAGGGACCCTGTCTGGTTCTGTTTGCTGCTGTGTCCTCAGTGCCAGGCCCAGATCCCGGTTTCCCGTCACAGCTGTTTAAGCGTGAGACAAATGACCAGCCTGTCCCTTCAAGTCCAGGGCCCACTTCCTTTTCTGATTCTGAGATCCCCTAGAAACCTGGCTTCTCATTGCTGTGTTTCAGGAATAAAGCATGCAAGTTAGTTATTATTAAAAATTAGTGAATAGGGATTGTTTCTAAATTAATATGGTTCGTATTTGTGTCCTTTACCTTAGCAGTTGCACCATGAGGAATCTGTGTTAAAGTCATTTGGATCCCTGGACCAACCAGCCACCAAAAAAAAAAAGTTTTTGCTTTTATTTTTAGCTGTCATTTATGGCATTAGTTAAAATAGCAACAAAAAAAAAAAAAAAAAAAAAAGGAAACAATCTGAATGCTCCAAAACAAGACAAGGGTAGGTTAAATTAGGGCCCATTGTGTGCTGAAATACTAAACAGACATAAAAAAAAATTATGTTGTGGGATAATAACCAGCATGCGGTAAGCAGCGTGGTCCGTGGGCTGCAGTTTAATGTTTTCAGTGCACATGTGTGTGATAAAGGCTGGGGAGAGTTCTGGAGGTGGATGGTGGTGAGGGTTGCACAGCACTGTGAATGTGCTTTACACCACTGAACTGTATACTTACAGGTGGCTAACGTGGCGAAGTGTATGTTGTGTGTAACTTATCACTATCTTAAAAAACACAGGGCGAGACTAGAGTGCAGGTGTTCAGGGAGTCATCTCTGGGTGGAGGGATTTCAGGCTCACATTCTATCTCCACAAAAAGAGGATATGACTCCTTAACTTGGCAGGAAGTACAACCATTAATTATTGAAGGACAGGCATGTGTGGGGTGCCTGCCAGGGGGTTAGTGCTGGACTTCCTCTGCCTGTTCATAGACCCATCGGGACTCCAGTGTGTGCTGTACCCCAAGCTAGCCACGCTGGAAGGACGACAGGTGTGGGGGACCCTCCTCCCCGCCCTATCCGGGCCCCTGGGTTTGCGTCGCGGCCTCTTCTTGTCAACCTGGGTGCTGGCTGTCCTATTTTACTACTATTGACCCTGAAGGCCATCGAGGAGGGCACGCTGGAGGAGATCGAAGAGGAGGTCCGGCAGAAGAAATCGTCACGGAAGCGCAAGCGGGACAGCGACGCCGGCTCCTCCACACCGACCACCAGCACCCGCAGCCGTGACAAGGACGATGAGAGCAAGAAGCAGAAGAAGCGCGGGCGGCCACCTGCCGAGAAGCTGTCCCCAAACCCACCCAACCTCACCAAGAAGATGAAGAAGATCGTGGACGCCGTGATCAAGTACAAGGACAGGTAAGTGGAGGAGGCGGGGCGGCCGGCGTTCTGGAGGGGCCTTCCGTGGAGCAGGCCTGGCCTCTGTGCTCTGGCCTTCCTTGCTCAGAGCCTGTGGGCCACTGGCTTGTTCTGTCATTCCCGAACATTGGTTGCGTTTCATGTGGCAGTGCCTGCCCTTGTGGAACTGCTGTCCTGAAGTAAGGCAGCACACGAGTGGAATCGGCCATGATGAGGGTGGAAACAGTACATGGAGAGGAGGTAGAGCAGCAGTGCCGGTTTCAGGGAAGGTGACATTTGAGAGGAACCCTGAGGAAGGGACATTCAGGGACAATCTGGGGTGGAGAGGTCCCAGGAACAGCAGTAGTCTGGCAGGTTCGAGGTCAGCAAGGAGGCGAGGGGGAAGGAAGAGGTACACATGGTGATGGGCACCGATTGCGTGGCCAGGGGCGGCTGGATCAGAGCAAGTGGTTTTCCTACTCTGGTCCTCTCCCACCCCCGTGGTCCTCCTGGCCTCCCTGAGCCACCGTGGGTCAGCCCCAGTGGACAAGACAAAAACCAGACTTCTGCTTTCTGCTGGGCTCTGCTGCAGGCACTGGGGTCCTGAGACCAGCATATGATTCAACTGTGGCCACAGCCCAGTGGTGGGTCATGATGTCCACTTGGGAACCATGAGTACTATTTAAACAAGAAGAGACTGTTGATGTCAGGTGGCTCTCCAAGGAGATGCGCACATCCCGCCAGCTGGGGTGGGCTAGGGTGCGGGAGCAGCGGGAGGCCTGGCCCTGCGCAGCACTCACTCAGTCGTCCCTGCTCCCGGGTCTTAGCCTACTTCCTGGTACATGGCCAGTACGACTGTCCCCATTACAGGAGGTCTGTACAGCTTGATTTGATGATAATAGTTTGCAGTTAGTCATGAAGCAAAGTGTGGGAGAATTTTATCTGTTGGAAGGAAAAATGTGTCCCTCACACATGTATCCCGGTATGAGCCTTCAGTGCACCATTTGGAAAGCCTTCACCAAGCACGAAATTTTAGGGGGTGGTAACAATTGTAGGACCTAAATCAATGGGTACAAATTGCCATTATAAAAGACTCTTTCGGGCCAACTCCGTGGCGCACTCGGGAGAGTGCGGCGCTGGGAGCACAGCAGCGCTCCCGCCGCGGGTTCGGATCCTATATAGGGATGGCCGGTTGGCTCACTGGCTGAGTGCGGTGCGGCCGGTCACAAAAAAAAGACAAAATAAATAAATAAATAAAATAAAAGACTCTTTCTTTCCTGGAAGAGAAACAAATGAGGTGAAGAGGAAACATTCATGTTCAACTGCCAGCTCCAAGAGTGTAACGAGTATCAGTGAGAAGTATCATACATTGACTGATTTGCAAAATTCACCTCTGAGACACAGTCCACAAAGAAGAAAGTTAAATGGAGGATTTACTTTTTTAAAATACAGAATACTATTTATTTAATATATGAAATGTGCAAAAATCTAATGAAAATGACTGACCCGCATGGTTTACTCCTAATGACATTCTTACAAGGGAAACTTGAAATTGCCAAAATGAAGATGACCCAGGAAGGTCAGTGGGGAGAGGATGGACTTTTCAATAAATCACGCTGACTTTCTGGATATCCATACAGAGATGAACTTTGACCCCCAGCTCACATCATATACAAATATTCATTTGAAATGGATTATAGATGTAAAAATGTGAAAGGTAAGGTAAAACAAAAGTCTAGAAGAAGGTATGGGAGAAAATCTTCATGGCCTTGGATAGGCATCAATTTCTTCGACAGGGCACAAAAACCACTAATCATTAATGATTAAAAACTAGACTTCACTGAAAGTAAGAACATCCATTCATCAAAGGACACCATCTGAAGACAGTGAAAACTGCTGCCGCAGACTGGGAAGAAAGAACCCAATTTGGACAAGAGGTGTGAACAGACATCTCCCAGAAGGTATTTGGGGCACCAGTCAGCATGGCCAAGGGAACCCGGTATCATTGTGTTGGCATCATAACCTCAAGGAAATGTGCGTAAAAACCAGAGTGAGGTGCCTCTGTACACTCACCAGGTTGGCTGAGATGCCTGTAAGCGTTGGCAAGGATGTGGAGTAATCTGACCTCACAACCTGCCCTGCTTACAGGCATGTCCAGCTCTTCGTAGTATCTTCTAAAGCTCAACCTGCACACACCCTCTGACCCAGCAACTGTAGTCCCAGTTTTATACCCAGGAGAGCTATGTGCACGTGTCCACACGGACAAGTGCTTCCATGCAGCTTTGTCAGAATCCCCTAAAACAGGAGTCAGCCCTGTGTATGTCTACAGGGGAATGGATCGGTGGTGGCCAAATTGTACAGGGTGGTTCTCACAGTCCAAGAAAGACACCAGGGCTACCCGGAAGAAGAGTTTTATACTTTGTTTAATGAAAGAAGCCAGACAGTAAAGACACCTACTGTATGCTCCCAGTTCTGTGAAGTTCAAAAGCTGAACCACAGTGATGATTGTTGAACAGTGGTTACCTCCGATGGAGGAATTAACAGGAAAGCTGCAAGAGAGGGCCTTCACTTCTGTAGATCTGGATGTGTACATCAAGATATACACTTAAGATATGTGCACTTTCCTATATTACGTTATATCTTGGTTCTTAAGGAAAAAAATGATTCTAGTCTTAGACCTGCTAGAAAAAAAATTTTAAAAATGAGACATTTGGAAACTGCATACTGAGCTTGATAAGGCCTCGATATTTTCAAAGAGAAAAGTATGGCAAGTGTTAGTCCATGTTCTTATTCAGTCTTAGATGTACCAATAAAGCTGCTTTAGGACCACAGTTGTGTGTCATGTGACAAAAGAGAAAATGTCTCCTGTCCTCATATCCTCCTGGAACAGATGGATTCACAGAACTGGGAGTTGCCCATTGGACTGGGAATAACTGCACTGGAATTACAGGGGGGAGAACAAATACGAGTATTAAAGGAAACTCCCAAGTGCTGATGTGGAGAAACGTTTTGTTTGCAGTTAGTGTGGGTTGGTCCACTCACTGCAGTGTTCTTTGCTGGTGGTCAAATGGGAAAAGATCAGTCGGGGCACAACTCAGGAAAGATAGTCACATTTTTCTGGTTGGAGAGCTGCCTCATTTGGCAAATAATTTCAAAGATGATGTTTGGGTTCAAAATTGGCGTATTTCATGGATCTTAGTGGCAGTCCTAACTAAATTTGAAACTGAGGGGAAACAACAATGTAATTCACTCTGCTGTAAGGTTCAGGAACAGTCAAAGACCACCCTCGGGATTCCCGGGACTCTGTGGAAGCTGTTATCTTCATGGTCACAGTTTACTGCAGTGAAAGGCTACTGCAGTAAAATCAGCCAAGGGATCCCCACACCAGCCAGCCACCAAAAAAGTAAACAAATTAAAAATATCAGCCAAGGAAATAGGCACACAGGGCAGTGTCCAGGATGGTTCCTGATGCAGAGCTTCCAGTTGTCCCCTCCTCGTGGAGTTGCTGACAGTGCTGACTTGCCTATTGATGCTGAGATGATACCTAATGTTGCCAACCAGGGAAGCCTCAGTGTTCAGAGTTTTTATCGGGACTCAGTCATGTAGGCATGGGTGACCATGCATGTGGCTGACCTCAGTCTCCAGCCCCTCTGCAGGTCAGGCTGATACTGCATGACCCAGAGCCCCCACCCTAAATCACCTTAGACTCTTCAGTCCCAGGGCCTCCAGGTAAACACATACCCCAGTCAGGTGTCTTTCAGGGCCTTGGACACCTCCCAGGAACCTAGGGTAAAGGCTCATTTTGCACAAAGCTAAATTCCTTGTGACACACCTGTCAGACACTTGGAAGGTTCCAAGTGACTGGCTACTGTGGCAGGTGGTACTCATGAGTCACACCCGGCCCCTCCTTAGCCCAGCCCATCTGCACCACATTGAAGAGAGCTTGAGTTGAATAAAATTAGATGTCACTTACCAGCTCACTTTTTTGCCTCAAGCTTTCCGTTACTCCTTTCCAGAAGACAAAAGAAAACATTCAAGAAAAACATTTGGATTATGTTTTTTTTTTTGTTTTTTGGCAGCTCTCTGCCATGGGGATCCAAACCCTTGACCTTGGCATTACAAGGCGGTGCTGAAACCAACTGAGCTAACTGGCCAGCCCTGGATTGCTTTTCTTTAATTTGCTTTCCAGAACCCTCTAATTAACTAAGCTCAGTGATTGAGTTAAACATGGAGCTTGAGAGAGAATGAATCGTTAAAGCTTGCTTCTTCATGGACACCAAAGAATGATTACAGCATGTCATCATCGTTGGGTTGAGTCAGAGGCCTGCCTTGCCAAGAGGAGAGTGTGCTTCTGCAAGTACTGTTCCCAATGACTGTATGTGGAAGCCGGGTTGTCCCTTGATGTGGTGATGCCCAAGGACAGAGGTGGCTCAGCCAGGCCCCTGCTGGTATGTCGGAGCAAGACACTTGTGGAAAGGCATGGGCACCCTTCCTGTCCATTGGAATCATTCAGAATGTTGCTTTTGATGGTTTATTTTGACATTTTTTAGCTCCCCTAGGTTAGCATTTTAGTACCAGTGAGTGGAATTGCACTTGGTATTACCTTTGTGTTTACATCATTGAATGTGTACAGTTGTCTTCTCAGGAAGCTTTTACTCTGTTCATTCCTACTTGGATGCCAGGTTGCCACGCCGATCCCTCCCAGGGCCTCTGGTGCTGTGTAGGTGGTGCTCCCTGGAGTGGTGCAGTGCCCAGCTGTTGCAGCTGCCACCCTGTATGTCATCCTTCATGCTCTGGGCGCAGTGCAAATGCCTTTCCTGCTGAAGGGTCCAGTCCGTGGAGCTTAGAGAGCAGTGCAGTTCTGGTTGAGCAGTGCTGGGCTGGGTGTCTACCCTGAAAGTCAGCAGGGTCCCCCCAGAGGAGAGGGGGTGCAAGCGTCACCCACAGAGGGAATGGCATGTGTGGAGGCCTGGAAGCTGGAGTGCACAGGTGTCCAGGACGGGAGGAAGCCGAGCAAGGCCCAGGGTCTCAAGGGGGGGCTGAACCAGCACCTTGGCTTTTGCAGGCATCCCAGGCCACATGCCTGCTGCTCTCGGAGAGAGCACTTCTCCTTGGTGGAATGAAATCTCAAACCACATTGAAGAACTTGCCAATGTCAAAACCAGATGAAGAAATTAAGTTGGAAGGAGGAACTTTTACTTTAAAATCAAAACATGCAGGGCCGAGCCCGTGGCGCACTTGGTAGAGTGCTGCGCTGGCAGCGTGGCGACGCTCCCGCCGCGGGTTCGGATCCTATATAGGACTGACCGGTGCACTCACTGGCTGAGTGCTGGTCACGAAAAAACGACAAAAAAAAAAAAAAAAAATCAAAACATGCAGAAAAATGAAGCACAGGCTCCTAGGTCAGGGCTCTGTATACTGCCAATTGGTGTCTTTGTCCCTGGATCCTTTAAGAGTGATCAGCAGCGGGTAGCTGAGGCTCTCTGGGGCATCTCCCTCAGTCTTCCCCTCCAGCTGCTGTCTCGGGTCTGGCCTTGGTGTGGGGTTCTACCCCTGACAGCAGTTGGGCAGAAGCATTGCTGCAGTAGGCACCGAGTGTCAGACAGTGGTGTGGAATATCCTGAATTTGAGGATTGTGCGAGGTCATGTTGAAGAACATCCTCGTTCTCAGGAGACACATCCTGACAGTTTCAGTGCTAAAAGGGGTATGATGTCTGCAATTGATGGTCAGAAAGATGGTGATGTGTACAAGCCTCCCAAACTGAGCCTCACCAGGGCTCTGGCCCCACTGGGTGGGTACTCTGGGTCCCCTTCCTCACTCTCCCCACCTGGAGGCAGGAGCCCTGTGTTGCTGCAGGGTTCCGACTGTCCTAGAGATCAGAGTTCCACACTTGTCTCCGTGCCTCAGTTTCTAAGACTGCTGCACAGGAGCCAAAGTTCCCACATGGAACTGTGAAGGATCCCAGTGGAGGTAACATGGGCCAAGCACACAGCCCAAGGCTAGCACCGCATTTGCTGTGGGAGAGCGGAGCTGGGCCCAAGGAGATGAAGGGCTCGAACGCAGGAGGGGATCTGGTGCCCAGCCAGATTCATGGTGACAGCTTCGGCCTCGGCCTGGCTCAAGGGCTGGCCACCCTGTGCAAGGTCTGTCTGCACTCTCTCTCTGCCCTCCCATGAGCCCTGCACCTCCTTGCCCGGAATTAGAAAGCAGATGGCTCTTCAGATTTGAAAGGTTGTACCAGTGAAACAGGTTACCAGGCTGAAGCATTCTGCAGGAAAGGTCTTACCAGGTAGTAAAAGTGTCTGCTGGGCCGGCCTGTGGCTCACTCGGGAGAGTGTGGTGCTGAGAACACCAAGGCCCCGGGTTCGGATCCCATATACGGATGGCCGGTTCGCTCACTGGCTGAGCGTGGTGCTGACAACACCAAGCCAAGGGTTAAGATCCCCTTACCGGTCATCTTTAAAAAAAAAAAAGTGTCTGCCACCCTCCTCTGATCCCCCAGGGCAGGTCCGGGAGGCCATGAGCTCTGCAGCTCTCGTACTTTGGAAGGCTGTTCTAGGTGTCCTGTAGAGTCTAAGCCAGGGCTGGACGTACTCCAGGAGCAAAGGAGCAAGAGGTGCCCTCGGCCCACGGTTCCAGGTCTGTGGTCATCACTGTCTACGTGATGTCCAGCCTGGAACCTGGTGCTGTGCAGGCCTCTGGCTGGATGAGAGTCACCAAATGTGGACACAGGCTGTGTCCGGGGTGCTGTACCTGAGATAGCTGTGGCAGAGGGCTCAGTAGGGCTCAAAGTCACAGATAGATTAGTCTGAGCAGACTAGGGCTACCTTGGTTGTTGAGCTGTGCTGAGGTTCTGAGCCTGCCTTGGAATTTGCTGGAAGAAGCTCCATCTGCCCTGTTCGTTGGTTTGTTCTGAAGCCTTGACCTTGGTATTATCAGTACCACTCTCTAACCAAGTGAGCTAACCAGCCAGCATCTGCCCTATTTATAAGGCTGACTTCATGCCTGGCCTTCACCCCTGTGGTAGGGATATTTACATGACCAAAAAAAACCCAACAAAAAAACCTGGACAGCTGGCTTAGAACGGTCTTAAAAGTAGAAATACATGTTTAACATAAAACCTTAAGACAGAGCACAGCCTTATAACACTAGGGTTGTGGGTTCAGATCGCCTTAACTTGCCAGCCACCAAAAAACCAAAAGTTTAAGGCAGGGCAGGTACGGACAGAGGCACAGGTATCTGGAGTCGGGAGCAAGTGGGTTTAGGAGAGCAGCTCCCTCCCCATCCTGCCCCTCTATCTTCCTCACCTGGAGTCAGGAGCAGGCTGGCACCCGCAGGAGGGCTGTCGTTTCAGCAAGCATGTGTTACTTTTGTCCGCAGGGAAAACAGTAAAGAAATGTTTATTAAAATTGTAGAAGGTAATGCACAGGTAATACAGGGGCTATAAAATGGAAGATTCAGAACAGTTAAAAGAAAAAAACTAGGTCTGGCCGGTTTGCTCAGTTGGTTAGAGTATGGTGCTGTTCACACCAAGGTACACGGTTTGATTGTTTTACCAGCCACCTGCAAATCAAACAAACAAACAAAAAAAACTAGAGGGAAGGGAAAAGAACAAATAACAGGTCAAAAGGGAAGGTGAAGTAAATATGAAATCATAAAAAATTGGCAAAATTTAAAATAAAGCCAATAGATAGCTAGATAAAAGAATAGGCAGATGAGTTGAGAAACTAATTAAAACTGTAAATTAGGGGCCGGCCTGTGGCTCACTCGGGAGAGCGTGGTGCTGACAACGCCAAGTCAAGGGTTAAGAGCTCCTTACTGGTCATCTTTTAAAAAAACAAAACAAAAAATGTAAATTAAACTGTAAGTTAACTAAAGTTGAAAATTAGCAGGAGGGAAGAAAGACACTGGAGTGAGGGTCTTGGGGGAGGGTGTGGAGATGGGTCTCATGTCCCCCTTCCTACATCCGAGCACCTATGTGTGCCGTGCGTAAATGTACCTCGGTGGCTCATTCTCCCAGCCCCCTGAACCCCAAACACACCCCTACATTCCTCCTGGTAGAACAAAGGACACCCCAGGCCCCTTCTGTTCCTGGTGTTGGGATCCCGCAGTTCCTGCCACTTGAGAAGGGGCTTGCGGCATCCTCTGACTTGGAGCTGCCACAGTTTTAGCAACAGGGACACTAACACTGACTCACTCCGAAAGGGAAGTGTGCTTCTCCCAGCCCTGTTGAAGGTGGCCTTGGCCCCCCTACACCTGCCTCTGGCCCCAGAGACCTGAGGCCAGGCTTGCTTTGCCTTTCGTTTTCAACCTCTCCCTGGTCCTGAGAAGTGCTCTGTGCATCGCGTACTCCTTTGGTCACGGTGCTCTGCACTCTGTTGTGTGAGAACACAGTCCCCACCCCATGGTGTCAGGGACACAAGCATGAACACAGTGCCACACCTGGATCATAATCCAGCTTCCCCCACTTGCCGAGCTCCAGATCTCGCCTTCAGAACCAGAGCGTCAAACCAAGTGGTTTCTCTGGCACCCTCCCTGGCTCATATCACTGACTCAGCCAAGATTGGGTGCGCTCAGGTTGGTGTGGCTGTAGATAGTTATCTGACTTAGAAAGTCAAAGGTGATCAGGCCGGCCTGTGGCTCACTCGGGAGAGTGTGGTGCTGATAACACCAATGCCACAGGTTTGGATCCTATATAGGGATGGCCAGTTAGCTCTCTGGTTGAGCATGGTGCTGACAACACCAAGCCAAGGATTAAGATCCCCTTACTGGTCATCTTTTTTTTAAAAAAAAAAAAAAAAAAGAGAGATCACAGTCCCAGGGCCAGAAGGTTGAGAGAAGATGTTATGGGAAGATGATCTCAAGTGGGCTTGTAGGAAGGAGAGTGGGGCTGAGGTTCTCCAGTGTAAGCAGATAGGGCCACTTCCATACTTAGCAGATAGGATCTACCTTGAGTGCCATCTGCAGCTGATTGCTTGTGGCTGCCTGAAGCTGTGCAGGCTGGATGGACAGTGCCGTGATCCATTTGCAATGTCTGCCATGGTCAGAGGATGAGCAAACCAGGTTGCCAGGCAGTATGTTGCCATCCCCAATGCGGACATCTCTTCTGTTGTCTTTAGCATTCACAACAGGGGTCAGCAAACCATATCTGCAAATCAGAAAAAAGAAAAAAAAATCTGGCCCACCCCTATTTATGTACAACCTGTGGCTTAAGAATGAGTTTTTAGGTGATTTTGAGAAAATCAAAAGAATAATATTTCATGGCGTGAAAAGCATATGAAATTCAAATGTCAGTGTTCATAAATGAAGCTGTATTGGAACACAGCCAAAGCCCACTGGTCTGCGTGTTGTCTGTGGTTGTTATCATGCGACAATGACTGCCTGGCGCATAAAGCCTAAGATACTTTGTGGCTGTTTACGGAAAACATTTGCTGGCCCTTGATTTAGAGCAATGAATAAGAAATGCAGAGCACAGATCCATGACTTAGCCCAGGGGACTTGCTCTTGAGGCCTCCCACGGACTGTATGTCTGTGGTCAGCTCTCACAATCTCTGTGGTTTCTCCATCTGTCAAAAGAGGAATGTGGATGGGTGATGATAGCCCGTGGTTCTGTACATTTGTAATTTACATTGTAATTTAATGTACATTTGTAGTCATATTGTAAATTTCCTTTCAAGGACAATCCCAATCATGTGCTTGAAAGGATGTGTTAATTAGGACTTCTTAGCTCTATATGTTAGGAACTGAGTTCAAACCCCCTCAGGCAGATTGGGAAGAGCCCCTGCTATAGATCATGTCCTCTCTAATGGTGGGGACAGGGCAGTGAATGAAGTGGAGGAAACCTGCTCCAGGAGTTGATGTCTAGCGGCAGGAGAATAACAGATCCTTCATCATCATCTCTGTCATCAGCTGTTCCCAAATCAAGTGGAGCCTGGGCTGGGAGGCATTAGGGCTGTGGCGGGTGCTTCCTTCCTTTATGTCTGAGTTGGGTTCCGGGGCTGGGTGTGCAAGTCTCAAGATTCTTCCAGGATCCCTTGCCCCCATGTCCACCACAGGGAGGCTTGGAGGTGAATGGATTTCCAAAAAGCTTGTTGCCTGCAGAGGCTTTTCCTCAGAGCAGCTCTCATGAAGACAGGAGGCTATTGTGGGCACATGACATGACACTGTGCAGGCGGCTCTTTGTAATTGCTGCTGGAGTCCTTTCTGGAACAGGATGATGGATAAGTGACCTCTCAGAGTGGGGGGCAGTGAGGCACCTCGGTAAGAGGCGACATTGGTGAGACCCAGGTTCAAACTCCTGCTCTGTGACCCCAGAACTTTTAGCCTAAGCCACCTTTGTTCATTTCTGCCTTCATCCGACAAATGTTTATGGAGCTCTGAGTGTATACCAGGCTTTGTACTGGATGCTAGTGATAGAGTGGTGGGTAATCAGACCCAGCCTGGGCCCTTAAGGCTGTGTTCAGTGTTCATGCGGGCTTAGGAGAGGGATGGGCTGGCGAAGACAAAAGGACAGACTGGACATGGTGGGGCAACGAGAATTGCTATGAAGAAAAACTGATCTGGGGAACAGGCCTCATATCTAATAATGGAAAAAGGGAAAATATTGAAGCTTCTAGAAGAAAATGGAAAATCTCTGACCTTAGGGTAGGCAAAGATTTCTTTAACAGGACATGAAAAGCACCAAGAATAAAAGGAAATATTGGTAAATTGGACTTAATTAAAATTTTGGATACATTCATCAAAAGACACCATTAAGAGGGTAAAGAGAAAAGCCATGGATTAGAGCGGGTGTTTGCAGTGAACTCGTCCCACAGAGCACTCCGTGTGGGCTGGCAAAGACGTGAGGAGGCTCTGCTTGAAAGAGGCTTTTCAAAGACCTGCAGCCTGGGGAGCGGTGCTGGGCTTCATTACATACCAAGGAGACATGAAATAGAATTGCAGAGAGATAGCAGTTCACACCCACGGCGTAAGGATTGCTACAGTGTGGCTGCCAAGAAAAAGGACAAGGGTCTCTCACCTGCTGTGGGTAGGGCAACCCCTGGCTCAGTATCTGTCAGAGCTGGCGTTTCCCCACCGTATGACCAAGAGTTTCCTCTCCCAGATGAATCCCCAAGAGCATGGGAACCCAGCACTGGACACAGCCCACACACCCACCAGCAGTGCTGGATAAGTTGCCCAGTGTGTGCCCACACAGGCGCAAAGCAACCATCGCAGTGTGTAAGCAGACCTCATGGACAGCCATGGGGGAGCGGGATGGCCAGGCCTGGCATGGGACCTCCACCTCCACCCCTCACACTCAGCCAGTGCCATTGCCCGGGGTCAGTGCTGGGGGCAGGACTGACAGGAGACCCAGGCGCACCTCCCTGGGGTTACATTTTGTGTTAAGAGATGGGAGGGGGAGCTGGGGGCTGACTGCGGAGGCAACAGGCAGCCAGGCCTGGTCAAGGAGGGCAGCAGCTGTGACGTGCCGACCTCTGATGTGGAGGGGAGGAGGGTCAGGGAGCCAGCTCTTGGCACCAAGCCTGCCGCAGCCACCCCTAAGAGTTGAAGGTAGGCAACTTCCAAGGATTAGAAATGACATCTCAGCACTGAGACAACTACTGTCTGATGGCAGTGGCCTTCCAGGAGGCCTTTGTGGTCCTGGTGCCCTGTCCCTCCCTCACATGCACCTCTTCCACACCGTTCACCCTCATATCTCTTTGTGTCAGAGAAAGGGTCATCAGGCCGCTGACTGGGTGGGCCTTTGTTCCTCCAGGGCGTAGCTCTGCAGAGGTCTATAAGAGGCCTGGTTGGTCCCCATTCTTTGCTGATGGAAGAGAGAGAGAGGGTTTCCACTGTATTATAGCACTAGAGTCCTGCTTCCTGGGCTCCCTTGACAGGGAGCCATCCACTGGGGCGAGGGCCATGCGCCCCTCTTAACCTGGCCACAGTGCACAGCACGCCCTCCATATCCCCACAAACAGAGCTTTTCATGCTGAGGGTTTGCACCATTAATGGGCTGTGAAGTGAATTTAGAGGGTGACAACTGGCATTTCTAAAAAAGGAAATAGGGAAAATACCCAAATATATTGCACTTCTTAAGAGAGACTGTTACATCCAGGAACCTCTGTCATGAAAGCCTGTGCCTGTGTGTTGTGGATCAGAATGTAAAATGTAGCTCTAAAGGTATAGGGAGACACTGCTGTTGGGGGGAGGTGACAGGAGGGCTCTTTGCTTAGAAAATTCCATAGAAGGGAGAGCAGGAGGTGCGGGCTTAGGAGAGGGATGGGCACAGACCCGGCTCTGCCTGGGCTGTAGGAGTAAAGTTACCAAATCAGAGGACAGTCTGTATCTTTCTCCGCAGCCTCAGGTCTGCTTATCCAAGGCAGAGCAGCAAGAGTGTTAGCTACATGCTCTTAGTTTCAGAGCTTATAAACTGGGTTTACCGATTCCATTGCCTGTGGCCAAACCACCCGCAAGCCTGTTTGGGGGAGACAGGACCTCCAGGCTTGGAGGGGGCGTGTCCTCCCTTCTCTGGGACCACACACAGGACCAGGGATGTGGCTGGAGATGCAGCCTGTAAGCAAATGGGGAGACAGCACTTCTTCAGCACACACTAGGGGACCTGTGTGCCTTGCACACTGGTCAAGGAAAGGCCTCAAAGGCAGAGGCTGGAGGCGGGCTCTGAAACTTCTACCTGTTTCCTCATCAGAACAATTGAACAACCTTTGCTCCTCCATCAGGGCTTGGTGTGTGTAAAATGTGTCCAGCTTGCTGCCAGACACAGCCCAAAGGTGATTGCAGTTATCAAGGGCAGGAAGGTATGGGGACAGGATTCCTGCTGGGTCTGGGTCTCAGGAGGCTTTCATGTTGGGGGCCAGGTGAGGGACTTGGTGACGCACAGAAACACCGTGGGCTGGCCGGTTATCTCAGTTGGTTAGAGTGCTGTGTTGTAACACCAAGGCCAAACATTTGGATCCCTGTACTGGCCAACTGACAAAAGAAAAAGAAAAAATCTCCAAAATGAGCAAGAGGCTGCCCAGGGTCCCCACAGGATTGGCTACAGGAAGTCAGGCCTGGTGGATCCGCCCACCGCTGACATTGTGAGTGCAGGAGCCTCCTGTGACAAAACTGTTAGGTTGTCACTGCTGTCTTCCAGGACAGTAAACAAACAGAAACAAGAACCGGATGCACTCAGGACGCCCAGACAGATGGCGGAGACGGCGGGATTGTGAGGCAGGCTGCTCTGTCCTTTGGGATTTTCTTGAGAAGAAAATAAGGAAAGAAGCAGTGCTGGTGAGGCATTCGAAGTTGTCAGGACCCGAAGGGGCTCAGTTCGATAGCAACATCAAGACAAAATCAGCCGTCTCTAAGGAGCAAGGCCTCTGCTTCTTTTGAGAAACTGAACAGGATGTGTGGGGAGAGAGGGCGCCCAGGCCAGCCCTTTCCCACTGCCAGCAGTCTCCGGGGTCTGGCATTGGAAAGCCCCGGTCGTTGGGAAGCAGCTGGACCCAAGTGAGACCAGGGCCAGGATTGAGACTGGGCCACCCAGCTCCTTGGACGGCCACCCTCGGAGCCCGACCCGCCAGAGCAACTCCTCATTCCATCCACCCAACTCCCCCACTGAACTCTCCAGACCCAGCAGGACCCCCTGGGGCAGGCCAGCTGGGATTGCTGGTTCCTGGAGATGAAGTGAGGATTACTGAGACAAAGGGTGGCTTCACTAGTGAGATTTGTTTCTCCCTCATTCCTGTCAGTTCCTGGTGGCGTCATACAGGGAAGGGCCTGTTCCTCCTCGGGACGCGTCCCCTGGCTGGACCTGTCTCTGGAACGGATAGCTCCCTTACCACCCCAGGAGCAATGTCAGTGCTCAGAGCTCTTGTCCCCACCACATTCCCCAGTGTGGAGCCAGTAGACAGGTGCTAGAGGCCTAATTGCACCTCATGGCCGCTGGCTCTCTTGAAGCAAACAAGTGCTTTCTCAGTGGAAAGCCTTCGCCTCTTGCCAGGCGGCATCTTTCCTCCGCAGGTTCTTGCCAGATTCTCTGAAGGTCACTGGCTCCCAGCGCAAGCGCTCGGTTTGCAATTTATGTGAATAACTGCGTTTTGTGGGGCATGCACATGCCACTGGTGCTGTGTGAGGGCACAGTGAGATCTCCTCCAGGGCTGGAGGCATTAGATCAATCACAGGTGAGCACAGAGCCGAGATTTAAATGCATCCCGGGCCTCTGCCTGCGATTCCCTCTTGGGAATGTTCCAGAAGTCACAACCCAGCCCACGTATGAGAAATAACTACTGAGTCTACTTTGGAGTTCTCGTCTCCACTGTCCTTGAACACTGGAGGAATCAGGGGTGGTTGTTGCAAGGCAGCGTGGAAGCTCCCTGGGTAGGCATGGGGCCCTGGAGTGATGCTCGCCGTGTCCTGTCTTGCAGTAGCAGTGGACGGCAGCTGAGTGAGGTGTTCATCCAGCTCCCCTCGCGCAAGGAGCTGCCCGAGTACTATGAGCTCATCCGCAAGCCTGTGGACTTTAAGAAGATAAAGGTAACCCTGGCTGAGTGGTGCTGGGGATCTGACCCAGGAACTTCCACAGACACCCCCATATGAGAGCCACAGGGGCGTCTGGGAGAGATGATCAGAGAACAGCCTGGGCAGGGACTTGGGCCACCTGGTTAAGGACCTGGTCACTGGCTCTTGGGGTTCCTTGTGGCCTTAAGGGTCCCAGTGGCCCATGTTGGGGGAGAGTGTCCCATGGGGTGTCAGTGGGCAGCCAGTACTAGGGGCTCCCTGGAGGTTGCCCACAGCCCTGGGCCTCAGTCCTGCCATTCTTGTGTCCAGTGAGCTGGGCTTCCAGGTGTCTGCAGAGGAGGGGACCAGAGGCTCAGCCGTGTCCTCACAAGCAGGAGGGCTCCCAGCCCGCTGGGTCCACAGGCCCTTGGTGAGGTAGGCGGGCAGGCAAGGTGGGGCCTGAGCTAAGACCTGCCCACCCCCACCCCACCTACAGGAGCGCATCCGCAATCACAAGTACCGCAGCCTGGGTGACCTGGAGAAGGATGTCATGCTGCTGTGCCAGAACGCGCAGGCCTTCAACCTGGAGGGCTCCCTGGTGAGGGGTGGCCAGGGGCTGGGGGGAGGGGGGCAGTCATAGCTGGACTCTAGGCCAGTGTGTCCCATGGTTCCTTTTGAATGGACAGATTTTTTTTTTTTAAATTTCCAACTATTTGGAGTATTTCACTAATTACAAAAGCGGGGCTGGCTAACTTGGTTGGTTAGAGCACAGTGTTATAACACCAAAGTCAAGTATTTGGATCCCCATACCAGCCAGCTGCCAGAACAAAAAAAAATTTATGAAAGGAACACTTATTTATTGAAGAAAATAAAGATGAGAACAATAGAGAAAATAGCCTTAGGGCCGAGCCCGTGGCGCACTTGGTAGAGTGCTGCGCTGGGAGCGCGGCGACGCTCCCGCGCGGGTTCGGATCCTATATGAGACTGACCGGTGCACTCACTGGCTGAGTGCCCGTCACGAAAAACACGACAAAAAAAAAAAAAAAAGAAAATAGCCTTAGATCCCCCATCCCAATGGCCCCATGAGCCACTGGAATTTTATTTTAAATTCCTGAGGGTGCTCTGTTGAAAGGAATCCTGTGGATTTATGTTTTACTGTAATGAAATTCACATATACACAACAGCCCCCACACATCCTCAACTCGGCAAAGTTTTCCTACCTGTGTTTGGGGTGGCCGCTTCCCAGAAAGAGAGTTTTATTTTGCTTTGACAAGTTGGTGGAAAATGCTGGCTCCAGTAGGGGACATGCACTTCTGATGTTGCCACAGATCTTCTCAGAGCCTTTAAAAGTGGGTGCCCACTGGGATTCTTCAAAGTGGGGGAAGAAGCACTCACGGCCATTCACCGACTAATGTCCCTGACTTGTGTCCTGGAGCGTTTTACAAGCCCATTGCTCTTGAGGGTGCCCACTGGGACAGGATCATGCAGCTGGCCATCAGACCCCCACTCAAGTCCCTCATGTCTCTGCCCAGATCTACGAGGACTCCATCGTCCTGCAGTCAGTGTTCACCAGCGTGAGGCAGAAGATTGAGAAGGAGGACGACAGCGAAGGCGAGGAGAGCGAGGAGGAGGAGGAGGGCGAGGAGGAAGGCTCCGAGTCTGAGTGTGAGTGGGGGGTCCAGACAGCAGGCCTGCTGGGGAGGTGAGGCGCCGCACCCCAGACCTGACCCCTGTCCCCCTCTGCAGCCCGCTCAGTCAAAGTGAAGATCAAGCTCGGCCGGAAGGAGAAGGCACAGGATCGGCTGAAGGGAGGCCGGCGGCGGCCAAGCCGTGGGTCCCGAGCCAAGCCGGTCGTGAGTGACGATGACAGTGATGAGGAGCAGGAGGAGGTGAGGTCCTGGTGCCAGCGGGGCTGCGGGAGGCGGGCTGGGTCCTGACACAGCAGCCCTGTGAGTGTAGATACCCCAACACCCCCACTCCACAGGTCAGGAGACTGAGGCTCGGCCTTGCATGGCTCACCCTAGGTCAGCATATGGCAGAGCCACCAAGTCTGTTTGAAGTTGGCACCAGCACTCTTAGTGCTGCGGGCGTTTGAGGGATGGGTGGGGACACGTGAGGCCTCGGGTTCTGGAAGCAGCCTGCAGAGCAGCCACTATCCCGCTCCTGCCAGCCAAGACACTCAGCTCCTAGGCAGAGGCAGGATGGGCAGGTTCTCTGTTGAGTTGTGGGGAGGTAAATAGGCCTTGACCTGTGTTTCTGGCCCTTCCCTGCAGTGGGGCCTCTGTCTCTTCTGCAAAGTGGGGAGCTCGTGCAGGTTACGGAAGGTACAGCTCAGGGCCTGGCTCCCACCAAAGCTCAGCACCATTTTCTCATAGTAATAGCAACAAAACAAAGTGCCTAGAAGTAAATGTGACAGAAGATAAACATGACCTTTGAGGATGTTAATGAAGTTCTGAACACAGGGAAGGGTGGGCCATGTGTCTGGGTAGAAGGTCTGGGTTATCACAGCCTCTCCTTTGCCCAGTCTGGATCCAGCAGCGTGTTTGGTGGCCCTTACCATGCTGATTAAAATGTTTTATCTACAAGAGCAAAGATCTTCCATAGTCAGGAAGAGCCTCAGTGGTCCTGAAGCCTTGGGCTAGGAGCACAAGGACAAGGGACAGCAGTGGGACAGAGCAGTGATGGCTGAGTGTGCCTCCCACATTCCGAGACAGAGTTGTGTGTGGGTGCAGAGTCCAGTGCACGGGAGAAAAGTGAAGCTGGGTGGCTGGCCAGTTAGCTCAGTTGGTTAGAGCATGGGATGATAAGGTCTGGGGTTCAATCCCTGTACCAGCCAGCTGCCCCAAAAAAAGTAAGACTGGGGTGCAGCCATTGCAGCCAGGACTGAGGCCACAGCAGCCTCAGGGCCCCCCTTGCTGCATGCCCACATCTGGGGAAAGAGGTTCTGTCGCCTGCTTCAGGGTTTCATTGAGCAAGTATCTTTAAAGCCCAAGTCAGCCTGTCAGGGTGCCCTGGCAGGCAGGGCCAATTCACGCTCTCTCCTCCTGTCCCCTCTCCAGGACCGCTCAGGAAGTGGCAGCGAGGAAGACTGAGTCCGACATTCCAGAGTCTCGACCCGAGCCCCTCATTCCAGAGCTGAGATGGTGTAGCCCTTAGCAGTCATGGGTAGCAGCAGACGTAGTTTCAGACTTGGGGTAAAACTGTATAAACACAAACTCTTCCATATTTATACAGCAGAGAAGATGTAGGACTGTTTGTGTCTGGCACTGTCCTGGCATCAGTAGCACTCATAACAGCATTAATTGTTTAAACGAGAGAATGATTGGGGAACACGCGATACCTGTTTTTCTTTTCCTTTCCCGGCAGTGCCATTGCAGCCGCCGCAGTTTGAAATCACTGTAGTTTAAGCCGTGGATGCATGTGTGTGGCCGTCCACTCCTCGTACTGTATTTTACTGGACAGGTCAGACTTGCCGGGGCCCAGGGGCCGCAGACCCGGCAGGGGTATGTCAGTGTCACTGGATGTCAAACAGTAATAAATTAAACCAACAGCAAAACTTGCTTCCTCGCCATCCACTGAACTTATTCCTGGCCACCTGGGTTCCACTGCCTGCGGGAGCAGTGAGAACCACACTATGCCCAGGTCCCTGTCCTCATCCCGACACCAGAACCCATGGGGCCCATTTCACAGAGGAGGACACTAAGGCCCCAACAGAGGAAAAAGACTTGCCCAGGCCACACACCATCTGACCCCAAGTTCAGGTGCTTGGCTCTACTTGTCAGTGCCATTCCCCGTCCTTTGTTCAACTGGGTCCTGTTGCATAAGGAGCCAAGACTGGGCTGGGCATACTGGTCAGCCACCAAGAAAAAAAAGACTGGGATGGGGAGACGGTCATGTAAACAGGGAGGCAACTCACAGAGTGGCCAGTGCCACAATGCAGGAAGCACAGGGCATTGTGGGAGCCCAGGTGCCCAGCAGGGTCTTCCAAGTCCGGAACTTACTTTGGTTTCTTTCCTTCCTATATTTGTTGTCTCTTTCTTAAAATCCTCATTAATGAGTCATTGTCATCATACTTGCCTTTAACTCTTTGAACGTATTCGTAATAGCTACTTTGAAGTCATTAAGTCCAGTATCCAGACCTCCCAGAAAGGTTCTGTTGACCACTTTTTTTCCTCAGTATAGGTCAGACTTTCCTGTTTCCTCCCAGATCTCATAAGTTTGATTTGTTGAAAAGTGGACAATTTAGGGCTGGTTGGTAAACTCAGTTGGTTAGAACGTGGTGTTATAACACCAGGTCAAGTGCTTCAATCCCCTTACCAGCCAGCTGCAAAAAATGAAATTAATAAATCATACATTGTAGCAAACTCTGATTCTGATTCCTACACAGGGCTGTAGATAGTGGCTTTGTTTTGTTTTGTTTTGTTTGTTTAGTCATTGCTGAACTAACTCTGTAGGGTCTTGTCTCCCCACAGTGTTGCTGTCTCTGCTCTGTTTTATGGTTTTGGTTTTAATTCTTGTTTTTCCTCTTAAGCTGGCTTCCTCGAGGAATTGCCACTGGATCAGCCCAGCTGAGAGCTCAGAGGTTGTGCAGTCCCGTGACAGTGGCTCTGTACTCAAGCAGATGGCAGAATGGACCTACCTTTGCTTCCTGCCTGCAGTCCCTCTTGTCTTGTCTCTGTGCACACACGTGGCTTCTGTTGAGCTGGGATTCACGGATTGGGCTTTCTGGCTTTCTAGACTCCTAGGAATACATGAAGCCACCTGTGACTCTTTCTCCAAGTTTCCCGTTCAGTTACTGACTAGTTTCCCAATCTGTTGCCCAACCTTAGGCTAGCAGGAGATCTTGACCTTCCCCATTCGTTGCACACTTGAGATCCCAATGATGTCCAGGGGCATGAGGTTTTGCTGCTCAGCCTCACATCAAGCCAGGCCCCCTGCCCCAGCCCCTGGAAGCACAGCTGCCAATTTCCATGGCCTGGCCAGAGCTGGGGGCCCAGACTGGGAGCAGTCCCAGGTAGCACACTCCACAATCTGCACAGCTCTCACCTGCTGTTCTGTAGCTTTTCTTGAATACTTCTTAATTTGTTGAATTCCTTTGATGTATCTCCAGAGTCTTGAAATGGTTGTTTTGAATAATTTTTATTATTTTTAGGGAGAGGATTTGCCAAGATTCTCACTATCATTTTATCATTTTGGAAGTCCACGTTTTTTTTTGTTGTTGTTGTTGTTGTAATAGCTTTGATTTTATTTTAATAGATTTGGATTTGTTTTAATGCTTACAGAAAACCAGCTCAGCAAACCCATGGTTTTATGGTATGAGGATTTCAGGATGAGGCCAATTTTTTAAAAAAATGAGTCCCTGAAGGGAAAGAAAAAGTACACGTGAAACTTAAAAATGGCAGAAGTATTTCTACGGTGATAGTTTCTTCATGAGTGGCAGCAAAATCCAAGATAATACTGACTTGAATAAGACTTCAGAGGTATAACTTCATCTCTCACATTTTGAAGCCTGGAAGTGGTGCCACACAGTGTCAGAAACCAGCTTCTCTGTTTTGCTGCTGCATTGTGTGTCTCTGTTGTGTGTATGGTCACCTCATGGCCTAAGGTGGCTGCTGTGGCTCCATCTATCTAACCTCTGTTCCAGCTGTCAGCAAGGAGACAAGGAGGAGGAGAAGGGCCCACCCCACTCCCACCCTTTAGAGATGACTGACACATCACTCACTCGCATGTGCCTGTTGACCAGAACTCAGTCAGATGCCCACACCTTGCTGCAAGGGAAATTGGGAAGTGCAGCGTTTTATTTTTTGGTGCCTGTGTGCCCAGCTAAAGTTGCTGGCTCTGTTGTGAAAGGAGGGGGCTGGGTGTGAGGAGCCACATCAAGAAGGGGGCTGCTGGGCCGAGCCCGTGGCGCACTCGGGAGGGTGCGGCGCTGGGAGCGCGGTGATGCTCCCGCCGCGGGTTCGGATCCTATATAGGAATGGCCGGTGCACTCACTGGCTGAGTGCCGGTCACGAGAAAGACAAAAAAAAAAAAAAAAAAAAAGGCTGCTGAAGATGGTGTAAGGGTCTTAAAGGGTTCTCCGGGCTGGCCCGTGGCTCACTCGGGAGAGTGCGGTGCTGATAACACCAAGGCCATGGGTTCGGATCCTATGTAGGGATGGCCGGTTGGCTCACTGGCTGAGCGTGGTGCTGACAACACCAAGCCAAGGGTTAAGATCCCCTTACCAGTCATCTTTAAAAAAAAAAAAAAAAGTGTTCTCCCCAGTGTTTGGATGTGAAAACTGAGGCACAGGGAAAGGAAGCATTTGCTGCATGGCTGGTCCTGGAACTCAGTCTCAGCTTACCTTTCTCCAACATCGATGGTCAACGGTTTGAATCCTGGCCCTGCCACTCTTGGGCTGTGTGGCCTTAGGCAGCTCTCTGTACCTCTACACTGAGAAGTGAGACCCAAAGGTGCTTGGGGAGGGTTCTGCTTCCTTCTCTGGGCATTCCTGGATTTTCTACCTTGACAATTAGAGAGAAAAAAGTGAAGGTACCCAACAGAAAGAGCTTGTTTGGCTGAGCATCCACGTGTGTAAAGCCAGGTGTCATGGGGACGTGGAGACAAGTGGGCTGTGGTGGGGGTGACAGGTCAAGGCTGCAGGCCCTCTTGGCCCAGTTCTCCCGCACTGCCCTTGGCCTGAGGGTCTGGTCCTCATGTGGACACTTGCCATGAACAGGGGTCTCCACCAGCCTGAAGTCCTGGTGACAGCGGCTTGCTGACCCAGCCCTCCTGGCCTTTGCTCTCAGCACTCTCCATCCAGATGGCCCTTTCTTCTCCATCTCTGCCCTGCCAGCCTGTGACTGTCTCCCCAGTTTCTCCCAACAACCCTGAGGGGCAGTGTACTTCATTCCTCTTTCACAGATGACAGAAGTGGGTCTCAGAGAAGTTGAGCCACTTGCCCAAGGCTACACAGATCTGAGCCCAGTTTTGGGGTACAAAATAATCCTCAGGGACTAGCACCTACTCTGGGGTCTAGAAGGTTGACATGGCCCCCTGGAAAGGATGGCAGGTTAAGGGCAGGTCTTTGTGTCCCCCAGGAGGCAGGGGAGGCCTCCACAAGACAGGGGTAAGCAGGACCTTAAGACTGGAAAGCTAGAAGGTCAGGGCATGAGAGAGCCCATGAAGTGCCCTGACACTGCCTGGGCAGGGAGTGGGGGGTGGGGGTGGTCAGAAAGCACATGGAACATCTTATGTGGCAGGCAGCCTTGGCATTATCTCCCATCCCACACACTTTTCTAGAATCTTGCCACAACCCATCAAGTTACAGAGTCTGATTTCCCTTCCCTTGTGTTTGGGTGGGTTTGGGACTCACTGGCAACCAACAGAGCACAGTGGAAGTGACACTATGTGACTGGTAAGGGTGAGTCATAAAACACCACAGCTTCTGCCTTTCCTGCAGGAACACTCACACTTGAAATCACCAGCTATCATATATAACAGCCCAACTGCTCAGAGGCCGCCATTTTGTTGGGAAGCCCAAACACGCTCATGCTGTAATACCACCAAGGCCACATGAGGGAAAGAAGGTGCTGGCCAACCCCCAGCTGCTCCAGCTCTAGCCCTCAGCTGCCTGCAACCACCTCCAAGACGCTCAGCCAGAACTGCCCAGCTGAGCCCTTCCCACATTCCTAACTCATAGAAACTAGGAGAGATAATAAACCAATTGTTTGAAGCCACTAAGCTGTGGGGTGATTTGTTACACAGTGACAGTAATTGGGACATCATAAAATAGTTTTTTAAATGACATATATCTAGTTAAACTAACATAGAAAGAGCTTTTGAACATTGTTGAGCACAGAAAAGCAAATTGCACGATGAAATGTCAAGCAAGATGCCATTTTGGGGGCACACATTGAACCCCTGATATTTTAGTCTGGATCTCAAGTTTAGAGAAAGGTCTGTCAGGACTCCCCCAGACACACTACACCTTGAATTTCTGTGATCTCTGGCAATGGGGGTGGGCAGGATAGAGTTGGAAGCTTCTCCAAGCTGACAATGTCCTGGTTACCTGTCCATTTTAAGAACCTCTTAGGCTGGCCATTACCTCAGTTGATTAGAGCATGGTGTTATAACACCAAGGTCATGGATTTGGATCTCCGTACCAGCCAGCCATGCCAAAAAAAAAAACCCTCGATTCTTCAACAGTGTTTGTCAGCAGACTAGTTAGTTGGTTTATAGTTTTGTCATGGTCTCAAAGATTTCCACTATAGTAAGAGTTCTTTTTACTTATTTATGTATTTATTTAAAGATGACTGGTAAGGGGATCTTAACCCTTGACTTGGTGTTGTCAGCACCACGCTCTCCCAATTGAGCTACGGGCTGTCCCTTAAGGCAGTTCTTTTTAGAGTTTTAATATTAATGAGGTGTCCAAAGCCCAAGACATCCACCTACATCTGATTCCGTTCCTTTGTCCCACCTCATAGGTGGCCACCAGCCCCCAAGAAGTCCAAGTCGGCTGTCATCCCTCCCTTCTAGGTGCCACCAACCAGTCCGCCTCGCAGCTCTGCCCATTCTCCTTGTTTTCATCCACCCACCTCTCCCTCCTTCCCCAGCCCCACCACTGTTGCTTTTCCAGACCAGTGTAGTCAACTCCTCCCGCCCTTGCTCCCCTCCACATGGCAGAGGTTCCAAACTCTCGCAGTTCCAGAATGTACAAGGGACCCTGCTCACCGCACACTATCACCTCTCAGCCTGATCTTTCCAAACCTTAGCCACAATGAAGTGTTGTACCGCCCACTTCTGGGCATTTGCCTGCGTAGGGCCATCTTCCTGCAGTGTCTCTCCTGGCCAATCTCCTCCCTCTGAGCTTCATCTCAAATGCCCTTTCAACTTCCTTGATAACCTGGGGCAGGAAGCACTGGCAGCTTTACCTAAGAGAGCCCAAAAAGGTTTTCAAAGCATATTTCCATGACAACTATAAAGGCTTTTTAAATAAGTAACCAACAGAAGGAGGATGTGGTAAAGATGAATTGGTGAAAACAGAAAAAAAAAAAATCTTATTTGCAGAATAAACACTGAGAAATTGACAGAAAATTTCATCCTCCTATTTGCAATTTATCTGTAGAGGCCCCAAAGAAGAACTGCAAAGAAGAAATGTGAGTGTGTAAAAATGGGGCTTAATCCTGTTAACAATCAAGTAAATGCAAACTTAAAAAAATAATTATTGGGCTGAGCCCGTGGCGCACTCGGTAGCGTGCTGCGCTAGCAGCGCGGCGACGCTCCCGCCGCCGCGGGTTCGGATCCTATATAAGCATGACCGGTGCACTCCCTGGCTGAGCGCCGGTCACGGAAAAAAAAAAAAAAAAAAAAATTATTGGGCTGGCCCCTGGCTCACTCAGGAGAGTGTGGTGCTGATGACACCAGGTCAAGGGTTGAGATCCCCTCACTGGTCATCTTTTAAAAAAATAAAAAAATAATTATTATTTAGCTTAGCAAATTGGTAAAGACTTGTTAAATGATAACACACAGTGTTGGCCAAGCAGTGAGAAGGGAGCCCTTCAGTCCTGGGACTGCACATGGATATAGCTTTCCAAAGAGCAATTTGACAAGATGACTTAAAAATATTTATACCCTTTTTTTAGGAATCTCTCTTAAAGAAATCGTTAGCAATACAAAGATACATGAACAGAGATGTTTATTTCA
Organism: Cynocephalus volans; assembly: GCF_027409185.1. Lineage (NCBI taxonomy): Eukaryota > Metazoa > Chordata > Mammalia > Dermoptera > Cynocephalidae > Cynocephalus > Cynocephalus volans. Next base: position 103,439,197 of record NC_084469.1, read on the forward strand.
GTATTTTGGGTGGACACAACAGTGCCCTACAATGTGAAGTGAATTCACCTGCTAATGTTCATCCATAAGATATATATTTCTTGGTGGCTGGCCCATATGGGGATCTGAACCCTTGACTTTGGTGTTCTGTAACACGATGCTCTAATCAACTAAGCTAACCGGCAAGCCCTCCTTCTGTTCTTGCCTCTCTGGGGGCTTCTCTCTCAGCAGGTCCCTCTACAATGGTGGCAAATGGGATAACTTTCCACTGGTCCATCCTGCCCACTCAGCTACCTCAACAGAAAGAGCTCCTGTTTCCCAAAGCTCTCATCGGCTTGAGTCACATGCCCGTCCTTGAGCCAATCACTATGGTTGGGGGTGGTTTATTCTAATTGGTTAGGCCCAAGTCATGTGGCCAATCCCTTGAGATTGGCAGGCAGGGAAGGAGGCCTGGAGCAAAGCACATGGACTGAGATGGCGGGGAAGTGGGGAAGGGTGCTGGTCAGGCAAAATCCCCAAATGCCCCTTAAGGTAGATTAGGGGAGGCGGGGGTGGGTAGGAGAAAAGGCATTTCAGGCGGAGGGAACAGCACTTAGAGTCTGGGCTTTGAAATGCTCTGATGAGGTGCCTGGTCTCCCAGGGGACCAGGCAGGCACCCCTATAGAATATTAATAATAATAATAATGGCTTTCTTAGTCCATTTTGTGCTGCTGTTATAGAACACCTGAGACCGGATAATTCCTGATGAACAGAAATGTATTTGGCTCACAGTTCTGGAGGCTGGAAAGTCCAAGTGCATGGCATTGGCATCTGGTGAGGGCCTTCATGCTGCATCATCCCATGGCAGAAGGGCAAGAGGGGGCACACAAGAGTGAGAAAGGGGGCCAAATGCTTCCTTTTATAAGGAACCCACTCTCACAATAATACCACTAAATCCATTCATCCCTAGGTCCTACCTCCGAACACTGTTGCATTGGGGAGTAAGTTTCCAACACATGAACTTTGGGGGACACATTCAAACCACAGCAGCAGCTCAGCCTATTCCCTCAGTTGATCCAGATGCTAATCCTAATGAATGGGGTTGATCATCATCCCCATTTGATAAAGGAAAAAAAAAGAAATGGAAAATGGTTCAGCCACTATGGAAAATAGTATGGCGGTTCCAAAAAAAATTAAACGTGGAATTACTGTATGATCTAGCAATCCACTTCTGGGTATAGACCCAAAAGAATTGAAAGCAAGATCTCAACGAGATATGTGCACACCCATGTTCATAGCAGCATGATTCACAATAGCCAAAAGGTGGAAACAGCCCAAGTGCCCAGATGGATGAATGGATCGAGAAAATGTGGTCTATACATACAATAGGATATTATTCAGCCTCAAAAAGGAAGGAAATTCTGACACATGCTACAACATGGATGAACCTTGAGGGCATTATGCTGGGTGAGAGAGGTCAGTCACAACAGGACGGGTACCTACTATTCCACTTATGACTAGTACGAGGTACCCAGAACAGTCAGATCCAAGGAGACAGAAAGTAGGATGGTGGTGTCAGGGGCTGGGGTGGGGAATGGAGAGTGAGTGTTTAATGGGGACAGAGTTTCAGTTTGGGAAGATGAGAAAGTTCTGGAGATGATGGTAGTGACAGCTGCACAGCACTGTGAATGTGCTTTAATGCTGCTGACCTGTGCCCTTAAACATGGTGAAGATGGTAAATTTGATGTTATAGATATTTTACAATTAAATAAACATTTCTTTTTTTTTTTTCTTTTTAAAGATGAGCGGTAAGGGGATCTTAACCCTTGATTTGGTATTGTCAGCACCACGTTCTCCTGGTGAGCTCACCGGCCATCCCTCCATAGGGATCTGAACCCATGGCCTTGGTGTTATCAGCACCGCACTCTCCCGAGTGAGCCACGGGCCGGCCCTAAACAAACAGGTTTTTTAAATTAAAGAAAGAAGGCCGGTCCGTGGCTCACTCGGGAGAGTGTGGTGCTGATAACACCAAGTCAAGGGCTAAAATCCCCTTACCAGTCATCTTTTTTAAAAAAAAAGGAAGAACAGGAGAGTGTTCTGGTTGCAGGCAGCTAGCCTTGTCCATCACACCTGGAGACAGGGATGACGTCTGTTCCCTGACCTAAGACCACGAGTTCCAGTTAATTCTACCACGGAGGACAGAGCTCAGATTCCAGATGGGGCAGCGGGATCGCCCTGCATCCTAAGATGCAGAATGAGAAGAGTAGATACAGGAGGACAGGGTCCCCAGCAGGAGCTTCTGACGAGTTTTTCTCCCGTTCTGTGGGGTCCTGGCAGCAGGGTAAAGTCCTCTGGAAAGAGATGAGTGAGGCTGTGATGCCCTTGACATTGAGCCTTGATAGCCGTGGCTCGTCATCACTGACGGAGAAGCTGCTGCGGAGGCCAAGGTCGACCGGGAGGCTTGAAGAAGCTTCTAACAAAGGCTTCTTTCTCTTCTCTTTCTGTCTTGCTTTCTCTCTGTTTTTCCCCCCTTTCCTTCCTTCCTTCCTTCCTTCCTTCCTTCCTTCCTTTTTTCCATCCTTCCTTTCTCTTTCTTTATCTTTTTTTGTTTGTTTGTTTGGCTAGCTGGTAAGCTTTCTTGCTTTCTTTCTCTTCCTCCCTCCCTCCTCCCCTCTCTTTTCTTTCTAATTGTGGCAAAATACACAAAACATAAAATTTACCATCTTAACCCTTTTACGTGTACAATTTAGTAATAGTAAGCACATTCACATGATTATGCACCCATTGTCACCATCTGTCTCCAGAACTTTCTCATCTCCCCAAACTGACACTCTGTCCCCATTAAACACTCACTCCCCATCCCCCTCCCCAGCCCCTGGCACCCCCCCCATTCTACTTTCTGTTTCTACAGATCTGACGACTCTAGGGATCTCCTGTAAGTGGAATTATACAGTATTTGTCTTTTTGTGTTTGGCTTATTTACTTTTTTTTTTTTTTTTAGCAGCTGGTTCGTACAGGAACTGTTCTTTTTCTCCTTAATCACACAAATCATACACAAAAAATGTCCAACATTCTAGGAGGACACAGTGAAAAACATCCTCTCCCAATTGCCTCCAGACCAGGCCACAGGGCTATGTGATTCCCAAGGTTGCAACCACTTGCCACTCAGATACTTGGCTCCCAGTCTTAACGGGACTGCAGTCCTGGACTCTGGCCCATCTTCCTTCCTGCCCACGTCTTTCTCTCAGCCTTGGCTCTTTAGCAGTCACCCAAAACGCAGATACGTAGAGCCTATTCCCAGCCACTGCTGCTAGGGAGATAAAAGCCGCAACCTGGAACCTAGCCACGGGTGAGGAAAGATCTTTTTCTCTCTTGCATGTATGAACTGGCCCTGCCTGGGAGGCCTTGCAGCCCAGGCCTTTGTAGGCCAAGGGTAGACTGCTGGGAAACAAAAGCCTCATCCTGACCTTTGGAAGCTCCATGGCGTCTCAGCCAAAATATAACCAGAACCCGACCATTCCTTACCTCCATGGCCCGCCCGAGTCCAGCACTCTCATCTCCCCTCTAGACCAGCACAATCGCCCCTTCCCTGGGCTCCCACCTCCCACCCTTGCTCCCTCACAGTCTGTTCCCATGACAGCCACTGGGGGTGCCTGTGAGCACCTGAGTCAAGGCATGTGTCTCCTCTGCTCAGCAACACTCCATGGCTCCCACCTCACACAGGGTAGATAGAAGCCAAAGTTCTCCCTGTAGGCAACAAGGCCCTGCCTGCTCTACTTTGTCACCAGCTTGTCCTTGCCTCCTCCAAGTCACTCCACCCCAGCCTTACTGGCTTCCCTTCTTCTGCTAGAAATTTCCCACCTCATTCCCACCTCTGGGAACTTGCATCTTCTCTTCCCTGTGCTCACAACACCGTTCCCTCAGCCAGTGCCTTTTTATCATCCAGGTCTTTGCTCCAATGTCCACATCCTCAGAGAGGCCACCTTTCCTTTCCCCAATCAAAAGTCATTCCAGTGGCATGAAGGGCACTGTGAATCTTTTCCTTTTTTTTTTTAAAAGATGACCAGTAAGGGGATCTTAACCCTTGACTTGGTGGTGTCAGCACCACGCTCTCCCAAGTGAGCCACGGGCTGGCCTTATTGTGAATCTTTTCTATCTTGCTGTGTACAGGTTTGTACTTAGGGTGGGGCCTGGGACGTAGTACCCCAAAATACGGCACTGAAGCATTGGAGGAAAGATCAGAAACCGGAACCGCTCTCTCCTGAAATAGACCATAAAAACTGGAAAGAATTACCTGGCCTCTTTGTCCCCTCCTGAATCGGGCCGTAGACTCTCATTCCAACAGTGGAACATACCTGGAAGGGAAAAAACTGTCTTTATTGCTGAAGACACAGGGACACAGAGGAAAACCTGAAGGAATAGGCCTTGTGACATCTCCAGTTTATTACCATTAGATCAGACCCCCTTTTGTCCAATCATGCCTCTCCAGATTGCCCTGTTTCTTTGGGTCTGCAACTTACCGTAGATAAATTTGTTATGCTTCTCTCTTTTTTCTTCTGGCAGCTGGCCAGTACAAAGTGGATTTTTACTATGTCCACCTTTTGACCTTTTTACTTTTTTTTTTTTTTAATTTTATTTTGTCGATATACATTGTGGCTGATTATTGCTCCCCATCACCAAAACCTTTTTACTTTTTTTGAAAATGCTTTTTTAAATAAAATTTACCATAGTAACCTTTTTTTTTTTTTTTTTTTTTGGCAGCTGGCTGAAACAGGGATCTGAACCCTTGACCTTGGTGTTATCAACACCGTGCTCTAACCAACTGAGCTAACCAGCCAGCCCCATATTAACTATTTTCAAGTTCAGTGGCATAAAGTATATTCACATTGTGCAATTATCACCAACATCCATCTCCAGAACTCCCCAAATTGACACTCTGTTCCCAACTCCCCTTCCTCCTTCCCATAGCACTATTCTACTTCCTGACTATGAATGTGCCTATTTTAGGACCTAATAATATAAATGGAATCAAATAACATTTGTCTTTGTGACTGGCTTATTTCACTTAACATAATGTTCTCAAGGGACATCCATGGTGTAGCATGTGTCAGGATTTTTCTTTAGGCTGAATAATATTTCATTGTATAGATCGACCACATTTTGTTTATCCGTTCATCTGTTGATGGACACTTGGGTTATTTGCACATTTTGGCTGTTGCGAATCATGCTGCAATGCACATTAGTGTGTAAATATCTCTTTTAAGTCCTTGCTTAACCAGAAGTGGAGTTGCTGGGTTATATGGTAACTCTGTTTTTAGTTTTTTTGGGAAACAGCCAAACTGTTTTTGATAGCAGCTGCATCATTTTATATTCCCATCCACAGTGAACAAGGGTTCCAGTTTCTCCACATCCTTGCCTTTAACTGCTGTTTTCTGGTTTTTGATAATACTCTTCCTAATAGGTGTAAAGCAGTATTTTGTTGTGGTTTTGACTTGCATTTCCCTAATGATTAGTGATGTGAAGCATCTTTTCATGTGCTTACTGTACATATATCTACTTTGGCGAAATGTCTGTTCAAGTTCTTTGCCCGTTTTTGATCAAGTTTTTTTTTGTTGTTCAGTTGAAAAAGTTCTTTATATATTCTGGATATTGATCCCTTATCAAATATATGATTTGCAAATATTTTCTCCCATTCCATCGGTTGTATTTACACTCTGTTGCTAGTGTTGGGGCCCAGAAAGCAATATCCCAAAGTGAAGCCTTCAGAAGCAGCCTCATACATTCTCCTGCCCTCCTGTCTCTCAGTCTCATTCTCCCCTGAGACCAGCTATAGAAACTAGAATCCCTCTCCCCAAGGTGGGTCATAGATACACTATAATCTCCTCCCCTACCTCTCTGTGTAGGAGCTGGCCAGAAAGAAATTCTCTAACCTACCTTGTCTGATTATAGGTCATAAGACCCCCATTCCAGAAAGGGTCCTGCCCCATACCCTGGAGGAATGAATGCTACACAGAGAAACAAAGAAGAATCTGAACAGAGAGGCCTTGCTGGTTTCCCCACTCAGTCTATGAGCATTAGATCACACTTTTTTTGCCCAATCACATTTCTACACAGCTACGCCTGCTTCATAGAACCTAAGCATAAATATGGACAATTTTTCCTGTATCTTTGGGTCTTCATTCTGAAGGCTCCCGTATCACATAAAACTATGATATTAAAAATTTTGTTGGGGCCAGCCCGTGGCTCACTCGGGAGAGTGCGGTGCTGATAACACCAAGGCCACGGGTTCGGATCCCCATATAGGGATGGCCGGTTGGCTCACTGGGGGAGCGTGGTGCTGACAACACCAAGTCAAGGGTTAAGATCCCCTTACCGGTCATCTTTTAAAAAAAAAAAAAAAAAGAAATTTTGTTGTGCCTATTCTTCACATTAATCTGTGTTTATCGGATGATTTTTCAGAGAACCTTCAGGGGATTGAAGGGGATGTCTTCTCTTGGCCCCAACAATAGTGTCCTTTGATGCAGAAAAGTTTTTAATTTCATTGACATCCAACTTATCTAATTTTTCTCTTACTTCCCGTGCTTTTGGCGTCATATTGAAGAAATCATTGCCAATTCCAATGTCATGAGGCTTTTCTCCTGTTTTTTTTTTCTAAGAGTTTTGTAGTTTGAGCTCTTACATTTAGGTTTTTGATCCATGTTGAGTTAATTTTGGTATATGGTGTGAGGTAAGGGTTCAGCTTCGTTTTGCTGAATGTGGATATCCAAATTTTCCCAGCATCGTTTGTTGAAAAGACTCCATTGAATGGTCTTACCAGCTTTGTCAAAGATAATTTGGCCATATATGTGAGGTTTATTTCTGGGCTTTCTATTCTAGTCCATTGGTGTATATGTCTACCTTTATGCCAGTAGAATCCTGTTTGATTATTGTAGCTTTGTAGTAACTTTTTTTTTTTTTAAAAGATGACCGGTAAGGGGATCTCAATCCTCGGCTTGGTGTTGTCAGCACCACGCTCAACCAGTGAGCCATCCAGCCATCCCTATATAGGATCCGAACCCGGGGCCTTGGTGTTCTCAGCACCACACTGTCCTGAGTGAGCCATGGGCTGGCCCTGTAGTAACTTTTGAAATCAGATATCAAGAGTTCAGATTCCCATACCAGCCAGCCACCGGAAAAAAAAAAAAAAAAGTGAAATCAGAAAGTGTGAGACCTCTAAGTTTGTTCTTTTTTTCCAAGATTGTTTTGGCTATTTGGGGTCCCTTTAGATTTCATGTGATTTTTAGAATAATTTTTTCTATTTATGCAAAGAAGTCATTGGGATTTTGATAGGGGTTACATTAAATCTGTAACTTGCATTAGACAGTATTGACATCTTACAATGTTATATCTTCCAATCTGTGAACATGGGATGTTTTTCCATGTATTTATATCTTCTTTAATTTCTCTCAGCAGTATTTTGTAGTTTTCACTGTATAAGTCTTTCACCTTCGTGGTTACATTTATTCTTAAACTGGTTTTTTGTGTGTATTGAGTTTGTATCCTACAACTTTGCTGAATTCATTTATTAGTTTTTTTTTTTTTTTTTTGTGGCATCTTTAGGGTTTTCTACATATAAGATCATGTCATCTGTGAACAGAGATCATTTTACTTCTTCCTTTCCAATTTGTATATCCTTTGTTTCTTTTTCTCACCTAATTGCTCTAGCTAGAACTTCCAATGCTGTTTTGAATAGAAAGGACAAAAGTAGGCATCCTTGTCTTGTTCTTGAACTCAGGAAGAATTCTTTTTACTTTTGAACCATGGGAATGTTTCACCTTTTCAAAATAAATTTAGGGCTGAGCCCGTGGCGCACTTGGTAGAGTGCTGCGCTGGCAGCGCGGCGACGCTCCCGCCGCGGGTTCGGATCCTATATAGGACTGACCGGTGCACTCACTGGCTGAGTGCCGGTCACGAAAAAACGACAAAAAAAAAAAAAATTAAATGCACTTTTTATCTAGTAGTCTCCGACTTCTCTTTATTTTTATTTTTTCTTTCTGGCAGCTGGCCGGCATGGGGATCTGAACCCTTGACACTGGTGTTATCAGCACCATGCTCTAACCATTCCCACTTCTCATATTAGAAATAGCCTCTGCATTCTCTGGACACATTTATATGTAGAAAATACTAAAGACACCACCAAAATACTCTTAAAATTAATAAATGAATTCAACAAAGTTGCAGGATACAAAATCAATACATACACACAAAAAGTTGCATTTCTATACAATTCAAAAAATAAATTAAGAAATCAGTTTTGGGCTGGCTGGTTAGCTCAGTTGGTTAGAGTGTGGTGCTGATAACATCAAGGTCCAGGGTTCCATCCCTGTACTAACCAGCTGACAACAACAACAACAAAAGAAAACAATTTTATTAGGTCCATGTTTATAGACAAACCCTGCCCCGTTCTCGCTCCTGGAGTCCTTGCGGCAAGGTCACCAACTCAGGTCTCTGTGTTCTCAATATAGGCTTGCTTTTGAGTCTGGTGTTGGAAAGGAAGGACCAGCAAAATTTGAGTTCCTAATTATCAAAATCCTAGTGACGGTGAAATTGAGAAACAGCACATCTCTGATGTGGTTGCAGCCACACCAACCATAAGTTCCCTTTATTTTCACTTTTTAATTTAACCCTTATTGTGGGCAGGCGCTGGTAATACAAGCCATGGTGTCTGCCCTCACATGGCTTACGGGCATTTTGTGGAGATAATTAATGGCAACTAACCCAAGTCAGGTCCCTGATTGTATCCAGAGGCCTCTGCGGTTAGTCATCCCTTCTTTGCTGACTTTTGGGCCAAAGGCCAGACAGCCCAGCTGGCAGTGGTCACCTCTACCAAAAGGCCAGGCTGGCCTGGGCAGAGACCTACTCTGTTCTGAGCCTCCTGGTGAATTAGAGAGGTGGAAACCAGGAGGAGGCAGGCTGGCTGTCTATTAGAAGGAGGAAAACACCTACCCCGGGTTGTATTAGATGACTCCGCAAGCCCACTAGCTTTTTTTTTTGGCAGCTGGCTGATATGGGAATCCAGACCCTTGACCTTGGCATTACAAGGCTGCACTCTAACCAGCTGAACCAACCAGCCAGCCCAGGAACTTTCAAATAAAAAGGATATCATGGAAGGGTTATTTACTGAGTGTCTAGGAGGAAGAAGGCTGGAAAAGGCAGGTTTTCCTTAAAGAGATTAAAAAAAAAAAAACAAGCTGGTGGGATAGCTTGGTTGGTTAGAGCATGGTGTTATATAACACCAAGGTCAAGGATTCGGATTCCCCTTTACCGGCCAGCTGCTGGGGGGCAGGGGGTGTGGGTCAAGGATGACTCCAATCACTTCATATACATTTACCTACTTAATCCTCATAAGAATTAATGCGCAAATACAACAATACAAAAAAAAAGAAAAAGGTAAAACAAAGCAAAAAAGAACCCTATGCGTTAGTTACAGAAGAGGAAATAGAAGCTGTAATAAATAGAAGTAGAAAAATTAAACACCGTGATTCTATCCTTAGTGTAATATGTGACCATGTCCATGAGCTCAGGGACAGTGAGGCCTGGAGATTTCCACAGGCAGGTCAGAGGTCTGGGGAAAGCTGTCCTGGAAACTTTGGCTGGGCCTTGGCTCTCAGGAAATGTGGTGTTCAGAGCTTTTGTGGCCCTTTTCCAGGCCTGCCCCGACCTCTAGCTCTGAATAAAATTTAAGCTAAGTCCCTTCTGGGAAGAGTCCCTTCCTGGTAACTCTTTCTAGGCCTGTTGGGAAGGAAGGGCCATCACCAGGAGGATAAAGAGAGCTGGACTCACAACACAAACTGAGCTTGTGTCTCCTAATTTTTCTAAAGGGAAATCAAACCCAGTGATTATAATCTATCTTTTTTAGGAAGCAGCTGTCTGTTACAGGCATTGAACCCTGGACCTTGGTGTCATCAGCAGCATGCTCTAACCAACTGAGCTAATCAGCCAACCCCTAACTGACTTCTTTTTAATGTAGCAAATGGGATAAGGAATGGAATTTAATGGGGACAACTCCTAGTACTTGCCTATCCTTGTAAACTTTCCCAGGTGATTGATAATTATCTCATTTGACCCTGACATTTGGCTGGTAAGGAGATCTGAAGCCTTGACCTTGGTGTTATAACACCCCATGCTCTAACCAACTGAGCTAACTGGCCAGTCCTGACCCTGAAACTGAATCTGACAATAGAGGAAGTATCATTATCTCCCCTTTACAGGTTGGGAAAGCTAATTTACTTGCTTGAGGTCCAACTCTGAAGCTGGGCTCTTCACTGCCAAGCACTCTGCTTATAAATTTCCTCCTCTGGATTAATCGCCATTTTTATTTCTACATACAATTTTTCTTTTCTTTTCTTTTCTTTTTTTTTTTTTTTTGTTATGGGGATCCAAACCCTAGACCCTGCCGTTACAAGGCTGAGCTCCAACCAACTGAGCTAACCAGCCAGCTCCAATTTTCTGAGGGCTCAATTATCCCCTCTCTACCTCCTTTCATGGGTTTCTCAATAATGCTGCTGAGAGGTTAGCACTCTCCGATAGAGTCAGTTTGCAATACCCCAGAGAACTCCAGCTCTTTCCTGGGGAACCCTCCCAAATTGCCAGACCCTTTGTGTTCAGGTAAGTAGGTAACCCCAAAAAACCCAAAAGAGACTCCTTGATTCTTAGAAGTTTCTCTCCATCACTCCTCCATTTAGGCAACCAGGCTGAGCTGCAGAAGTAGGTTTGTTTTGATTTTGCTCCAGGGAGAAGCCACCCTTCTGTTAGTAAAGCTCCTTTTCCTAAAAGGATAAACCAATATTTATGTCCAGACTCCAGGTACTGGGTCAACTGATTTTTGAGATGTTTTTCCTCGTAATTCCTCCAAGTGCTGGATCCCACAAAACAAAATACTTTCTTTGGCTGTATTTCATGAAGATTTTATTTAAATTCTTCATTGATTACTGTTTATAAGGCAATTTAGAATAATCATCTAAAAACAATATACAGCTAAACTAAGCTGAAAAAATCTACATGCAATTCCTAGAAAGGAAAAAGTAAATATAGAAGGGGGGTGGTTTTCCAATATTTCTAGTTTTTCCTTTTGAGGCAGAGAGGAGATCATTAGGCTATTAGAGAATTTGAAAGGACGGTTGTTACTTCTTTAGGCAGGAATGACAAACGTAGCAGTTAAACGTTAAGAAATTCCAGGGGGTTCTTCCAGGAGACGCCTTTCCAGTTTTGGGGGGTCAGCTCTTCACCGGCGACTAAAATACAACAACCCAAGTTGCCTGCTCCGGATCTGCTTTGGGACTGGAATCAGAATCAGGGTTTCACGGGTTAAAAAAGCCAATGTCACATCAGCCGTTCGAAACTCCTCCTCTCCCTGTGAGGTGAAGACATTTGAAAATCACCCCACTGCAAACTCCTCCCCCTGCTAGAAACCTCACATTGAAATGCTGCAAATGACTCTGGCCTTTAGTGCAGTCGCCGCCTGGCCACGCGAAGGCCGGGTGTTCTGTGGGGACACAGAGTGCCGTGGTCCGGGGCAGGACGTTGCGGGCAGAGGCTGCGATCATGCGACCCGCGGAAGGGGGGCTGCGCTGGGCCACCGCCCTGCTCCTCATCGCAGCAGGAGCTGCAGGTAAGGCTTGCTCCAGGAGCCTCCGCGGGGTGAGAGGGAGCCCCCGAACTCCGGGAGTCCCTTGGTTATTTGGGGGAGGAGAGCGAAAAAATAATCACTCCGTCCGGGGAAACTTGGGGGAGAAGTACGGTTGGAGGGGGTGCTGAGGCGGGCGCAAGGGTTTGGGGGAGTCTGGGGGGATCAGGGGAAACGAGGCGAGGCTCCCCCCCTCGGGGCCTCCACGTCTTTCTCAGAGTGGGGTACGGGGACCTCCGGTCCTAAAAGGAGGGGGCCCCCCCCTCCCCGCCAACCAGTTTTCTAGGGGGGAAGGCGACTGGAGACCCGGCTGGTCCGCACGCGCCTTGCCGAAGGCTACAGCGCCCCGCCCCCTCCGCCCCGCCCCCAGCTCCCATTGGGCGCAGTCCGAACACGCGAGGTTCGAGCCACTCCCCTCACCCAATGGGAGGTGGCAGAAGCAGAGGCGCGCGCCGAGAGGGGCGGGGCTAGGGCGGAAATCGCCTCGCGGCGGTTTCTGGGTGAGGCGGCTCCACGGAAGGTTTCGCTTCAGTCCCGGGCTCCCGAGCCGCTTCTGGTCATTCTCGCCCAGGCGCCCTCGGTGAGACCTCCGTCATCCCCACCTCGTCCTCGGGGCCGCCCTAGCTCCGCCCGCCCTGGTCAAGTTCACAGACGTGCCCCAGGCCACCCTCAAGGCCTCGGTTCCTTTCGAAGCTGAGTCGTTGCCTTGGAAACTCTCCTGCCCCGCCTTGGTCCGTGGCCGAGACCTTCAGCCGGGGCGAGGCAGGGTCCCGGAGGGCGATACCTAGACCGACCCTCAGGGTGGCCTTTGTTCGGAGGCCCTAAATGGATTCGGTTGAGTTTCCCACATGGCGACTTTTGGTTTTTTGGGGGGGAGGGTAGATCCGAATTTAGACTTAGACAGGAGGCTAGTTGGTGCATGATCTTGAGTTACTGGTTTCTTAAGTGGCTTTAAATTAACTGCGGAGAGGCAGTCAGCTCCGCCCGGGGACAGTAGTTAAATGGCCCTTTTCCTACTTAGAACCAGCGCAGCCTATATAAGGATTGGGATTGCCTGATAACAGGATTGCAAGAAGCTTTTTTCTTTCTTTCTTTTCTTTCTTTCTTTTTTTTATTGGCAGGGCGTTGACTCTGAGTGGAGGGAGAGCTTTGAATCGCTGGGAATCCACACTGACACATCAGTTTCCACTAGGAGGGTGCAGCAAAATAGCAGGGATGATTATCCTTGCAGTATTTCGGCCACCCAGTTGTATAAAGCATAGCAAGCATGGCTTGGTGAAGAGGCAGTGGATTAACTTGTATTTCACCGGCTGATCAACTCCTTCCTTAAGAGAAAATGTTGCGGGGGCTGGCCCGTGGCTCACTCGGGAGAGTGCGGTGCTGACAACACCAAGCCAAGGGTTAAGATCCCCTTACTGGTCATCTTAAAAAGAAAAAAGAAAATGTTGCTAGTGAGATCCTGAGCAAGGCCATGTAGCTCACTTTAGTGTCCTCTCTCCCTGGATGGCTGAGGATCTGATGTGTGGAGGCTCTGAGCCCTGATGTCTTTCCCAGACTTCCCAGAGCTGGATGATGTGTGTTTATAGCCGCCCTGGCTGCACTGGCTTGCTTGAGGGCATTTCGAGAGGAGAATTTCTTAATCTGTTTCCTTTAGGAACGGAATCTACACTGTGCGCCTGTACTTAGCCAGATCAAAATCAGCTAATAGTCTTGTTTGGTGTGTTAAAGAGGTCAGGGACTCAGTCAACTTCAGAGAAAGTAGAGCCGTCTTTCTGAGAGTTGTGTTGGCTTTAGCAGCAAGTCCCAGGGGGATTTTACAAACTTTTCTTCCAGGAGACCACGGATAAAAGATAGGGTGTGCTTTCTTGAGACTCAAAAAGCTTTAGCGGAATTATGTTCCTTGGTCTGTCTTTCTAGGCGATTCCTGCTCTTATCTGTAGGGTTCCTCCCCGGATAAGATCCAATTCTAGATGCTTCTGTTGCTGGGTGCTTTGATGGGCCTTTCCATGTCCCCTTTTCATTCTGGTTAAGTACATTAATAGCATCCATGCTCTGCCTAGCTGTCAAACGAATGGCAACTTGTTGCTAATAGACTCTGGAACTCACCAGTGGTGAATAGTGACAGAGACAGGCTGCCCCTCCCAAAAGGAGCTGACAACAAAATTTACCATCAAGATAATGCCTGGGGAAAAATAAGCCCCCGTTTTGGGTATGGCACTGATCCATTGATTTCTCATTCATTTCCGGCTGAGTCTGTTCACTTCAGCCAGGGGTTTTTCTTTTTTCAGGGAAATGATTCTAGCTACAGTTTTGATTTCCCTGTACAACGATGATTTTCAGTAGCATGGGAAAGAAAACATTGAAAGCATTTACCACCTCATTTGTGTGCTGGGCAAAAAGCAGAAATGTGTATTCTCCTTTTCTGTTTCAATTACCTAGTTCCTGACTTGTCACCCGTGACATGAGAGATTGGAGGGGGTTTTTTTAGAGATTTTTTTTGAGAGGGGTTAAGTGCAGGGCTGGCTCCTGAGCTCAGCTGGTTAGAGCACAGTGTTATAATACCAAGGTCAAGGATTCAGATCCCCATACTGGCCAGCCACCCAAAAAAAAAGAAAAATAGAGGGGCACAGTGTTTGTGTCATTTTGGGCATCCGCAGCATGAGGAGATATGGGAACCTGGTGCTCTGGTTTGCTTTTGCTGAAGTTCAAATAAACTAGTGTGGAAAACCCAAACATTGCTTAAGAAAAGCACAAAGAAGATGTACTGTTTCTTGGGCTGTGGTGTTTGAAACAGTTCTGTCCCCTTGCTCAGAAAGGGCCATGCTGTGGGGACACCCACTGACGCACCGGCACTTGGTACTCCTGTTCCTGAGCCCTGCCCGCACTGTCCAGGCCACTGGGGGCTTATTTTGCAGGCTGCTGCTGTAGCAGTAAATTCTACTTTTTACACATTGTCTAGAGGGCTGGCCAGCTGTTGGGTCATCTGTTGGGACAGAAATAGTAGAGGTGGGGTCTTCCTTTTGGAGCGGTCTTGAGATACCTGTGGCTAGCAAATAGAGAATTACAGCCAGGGGAAGGCTTGATGTCCAGAGAGGGTGACGTGAATTTGTTGTCCTTTATCTCTTTAAAGGGCCTTCAGTATTATTATTATTTCCAGTCTTTGTGGTGAAACATTTTGTTTGTAAGATGGCCCTTTATGCAATGGATCAGTGATCACCAAAGCTGAGGTCACTTGGTGGGGTGACTGAAGCTCCTCCTCCAATATCTTTATTGCCAGTGCCCCTTGCCTGAACTTCCCGTTTTATTTATAGTGAGAGTCCTGGAATCCCAGTTGCCTTTTGCCCACCCAGTGTGTCAGCAAGGGATAAGTGACTCACTTCCTCCTTCCAGCACAATTGGAATTCAGCTGTGAGTCAGTGGGGTGTGGAAGATTCCAGCCAAGCACCTCCCAGGGAGACTTTCTGCACAGATCAGGGTTTAGACAACAGGATTACCAGTCTCTGTGGCCACTGCAAGTTCCAAAGCTCAACTCCTTCGCTTCTCACTTCCCTCCTTATTTTCTACCCATTCTCCTTGTTGCCTGGGCTCCCAACTGCGGCCACCTTGGACCAAGTTCTGTTGATCCTTCTAAATACTCTTTATATATATATAATTTTTTCCAGCTTTACCACTTCTATCCTCATTCTGTCCCTCCATACATACCTCTTCTAATGTCACCTGACCACTTTCCTAACCTCTAGCAGGTGCATTGGACTTGAACTTAGAAGACCCAGAGTTTGTTTTTTTTTAATGAGGTGGCATTGATATACTGTAATGGACAGATATTAAGTGACAGTTCAGTGAGTTTCATAAGTGTCTGCATTCATGTAACCATCTTCCCTTAGCATATAGGAGGGTACTTTGAAAAGTTGGTGGAAAAATAGAATTGAGAGATAACACGCATCTCTTAATTAACTTTTTGAAGTACTCTTGTAGAATATTTATAACCTCCCGGAAAGTTCCCTTGGGACCCTTTCCAGTAGAATCACACCCTCACACGCACCAGAGGCAATCACTAATCTGATTTCTATCATTATAGTTTCGTTTTGCCTGTCCTAGAACTTCACATAGAAGCAATCATAGTATGTACTCTTTAGCAAAAAAAGCCGTAAACAACATTATGTTTTGGAGATTAGTGTGTATATCAAACGATTGTCCTTTCTTATTGCTGAGTTGAGTTCCACTAGATGGATATATCACCTGTGTGTCTGCTTAAAATCTGCATCAGCTTAAAAGCTGATGCTTATTTTATTAGTATCTGGGTGGGGCTCCTTTTTTGTTGTTCTTTAATCCTCCAACACCCTCTAGGAGATAGGGACTGCTATCCTCCCCCATTTTACAGATGAGGAAACTGATGCCCAGAAGGATTAAGTCAGTTCCCAAGTCATTCTAGTTAAATGACTTGAAAGGCCATTTTTTTTTTTTTTTTTTTTTTCTGTCTTTTTCGTGACCGGTACTCAGCCAGTGAGTGCACCGGCCATTCCTATATAGGATCCGAACCCGCGGTGGGAGCATCGCCGCGCTCCCAGCGCCGCACTCTCCCGAGTGCGCCACAGGCTCGGCCTTGAAAGGCCATTTAAACCCAGACTGTCTGTCTAACTCTTTATACACTGCTGCTCAGGGAATCTACACTAATGTGCTGGGTGAACCATCGAAGTAGAAATGGATAAAGGGGCAGATTTTTCTTCCATGGATCTTTGTACCAGAAATGCCAAATCAGATGTCTCCTTCTGTCCATGCATATTTGAGAATTCAAATAAATACGCAGATGCATATACATAAAAAAGAATGATCTTTTCAAAAAGTCACTTTTTATAAGGGAAAGCAACCAAATGTTAGTTTAATTTTGCTCCATATATTCAAGGGCAGTGGCTGGCTGGCTAGCTCTGTTGACTAGAGCTGGGTGCTGATAACACCAAGCTCCAGGGTTTGATCCCTGAACCAGCCAGCAAAAAAAAAAGATACTAGGGCAGAGAAAATGCACTCATCTGGAGGTTCAGGACAGTTTATGAATGAACGGTAATGAAGTGCAACAAAATTGTATCAAGATCTCTAGGAAGGTGGTTCTCAAACTGGGTCCCGGAGCCCCTGGCCCCACAGAACCCTCAGCCCAGGTTCAAGATTGGGTTCAAGGTTGCGTGAAATGTTCAAGGGAATTCCTAGGTCTCTGGCCTTGTCTTCCCTGGGTTAGAATGACCAAAGCCAACCAAACCCATTTGCGAGATTATAGGGTTGCCGCAATTAGGGCTAAAGCCAGAGGTATGCATTGACTGGCCTTCCGGAATATTTTTTCTTTTTCTTTCTAAAAAGTTCAAGAATAAAGGATTCATAGAAGAAAATCTAACAACCCTGAAGCAAATAAAAAATAAGCTCTGTTGCCATAATTTCCTATGTAGACACACTGATAAGATTTTGTTTCTTATGAAAATAGGATTACACTGAACTCTTCGGCACCAGGCTTTTTTTGTTGTTGTTGTGGCTGGCCAGTATGGGGATCCGAACCCTTGATCTTGGTGGTGTAACACCGCACTCTAACCAGTTAAACTAACCAGCCAGCTCTCCTGGCTTTTTTCCCACTTAACAAAATATATGTCTATATTTTATACATCTCTAACACAGATAATATAATATAAAGGTATAATGTAAATCTATATATAATATTTGGCGACTGACTGGTACAGGGAAACTGAACCCTTTTCTTGGTGTTACAAGGCCACGCTCTAACCAACTGAGCTAACCAACCAGCCTATGTTAAGACATATTTAAGTATAATCATCTATATATATGTATCTGTGTTATAGATGTATATAAAATATAGACATATAGATATATACGTACATTTTCATATAAAAATCTATAAATCTATATTTTATATAATACCTGTCTTATATATTGTTATATAAAATTTATATGTAATACTTATATAGATGCAGACATACCTTTTTATGTTAGATTTTGTATTAATTACCTATTGCTGCATGTCAGATTGCCCCAAAACTTAACAGCTTAAAACAAGACATAAGGGCCGGCCCATGGCTCACTTGGGAGAGTTGTGGTGCCAAGGCCGCGGGTTTGGATCCCTATATAGGGATGGCCGGTTGGCTCGCTTGGGAGAGCGTGATGCTGACAACACCAAGTCAAGGGTTAAGATCCCCTTACTGGTCATCTTTTTTTAAAAAAAAACAAACAAACAGGGCTGAGCCCGTGGCGCACTCGGTAGCGTGCTGCGCTAGCAGCGCGGCGACGCTCCCGCCGCCGCGGGTTCAGATCCTATATAAGGATGATCAGTGCACTCCCTGGCTGAGCGCCGGTCACCGGAAAAAAAAAAAAAAAAAAAAAAAAAAAAAAAAAAAAAAAAAAAAAAAAAAAAAACAAACAAGACATTTATTGTCTCACAGTTTCTCTGAGTCAGGAATTTGGAAGCAGTATAGTTACATGGGTATAGCTCAAGTTCTGTCATGAAGTTGCAATTGAAATGTTGGCAGGCACGAATGCGATTAAAAAAAAATGTTGGTGGAGAAATAGCATATTTGCAGGGGCCGCAGTCATGGGAAGAATCAGCCTCCAAGATGGTGCACTCAATGGCTTTTGGTGGGAGGTCTCAATTCCTGGTGGGGCTCTCCTAGAACTGCTGGAGTGGACGCGTGACATACAGCTGGCTGCCCTGGTGTAAGTGATTAAAAAGAATGAGCACAGCCAAAAAATAAAACAGCCTGGCCAGTTAGCTTCATTGGTTAGAGCACAGTGTTATAGCACCAAGGTCAAGGGTTCAGATCCCCATATTGGCCAGCCACAAAACAAACAAAAAATAAGCACAGTAGAGGCTGCGGTAATTCGCATCACCTCTATTTTCCTATTTGTTAGAAGCAAAAAAAAGCTTAGCACACACTCTAGGGGAGGGGAATTAGGCTCTACCTTTTTTTTTTTTTTTTTTTTGAAGATGACCGGTAAGGGGATCTTAACCCTTGGCTTGGTGTTGTCAGCACCATGCTCTCCAAGTGAGCTAACCGGCCATCCCTATATAGGGATCTGAACCCATGGCCTTGGTTTTATCAGTACCACACTCTCCCCAAGTGAGCAACAGGCTGGCCCTAGGCTCTACCTTTTGAAAGCAGCGTTTCAGAATTTGTGGTCATGTTTTCAACCACCGCCAGTTGCGCCCCCTTTCCTCTTATAAGTAAGATTTTGTTGGACACCCTTGAATTTACCATCAGTGCACACATGCATTAGTATTT
Source organism: Cynocephalus volans (assembly GCF_027409185.1). NCBI lineage: Eukaryota > Metazoa > Chordata > Mammalia > Dermoptera > Cynocephalidae > Cynocephalus > Cynocephalus volans. The sequence continues at coordinate 103,458,094 of NC_084469.1, forward strand.
CTGCTGGGTGCCAGGGATTTTGCGTTTGAATTTCGACAGATTCTGCCCTGTTACCTTCCCAAAAGGTGGGGTGTGGATGAGCAGCCCTTTTCCCAAACCTTTGCCCGGCCAGGTGATGAGCCAAACTCTGATTTTGGGCCTATGAAAAAGGCCTTTTCACCTATGAAAAAGACATCCCTTAGCCACAAGGTGTTTAGGTCTAGGCTGGAAGATACATAGATAAACAGGCAATTTTGATATCATTTGATGATGGAGTGACAAAAAGGTGTTTTAGGAGCTTTTAAGCGTGCCTAACCCAGTTTTTTGGAAGGTCGGCATCAAAGCTGAACTGAACGCTAACAGACGGTAGCTGAGCCAAGGGAAGGGGATTGCAGGGATGTGGGGTCTGAGATTGTGAAATGTTTACAGGCTCCAGTATGGGGACAGATTATGTGCCAAGGGTGAAGGTGTGTCACCCGTGGTCCCATGAAAGGAGATGTGTCCCTTAGTGTTGCAATTCTCGCTGCTGAGGGCTTGGGGACAGTTGGTGAAATCTTGTGACCTCAAGGACATTGCTCTCTTTCTCACTTATAGAAGAGGTCTGGGGCCTGTAATTTACAGGAAAAAGAGATGTCTGACGATATGCATGAGCAGAGGAACTGGATGGGAGGAGGAAGTCATGGCTGTGCATTCATGAGCCTGGAGGAGAGGTTTCTAAGTGTGTTCCTTCTGCTCCTTCCGGCTGTGGGTCACCTTCAGCTATGAACTGCTCCCTCTGCTGTCTTAAATCTTGGCATTAATTTAAGTGGAGACTACAGTTCTTCACTCTGGCCAAGGATGGGGTGAGCTGGAGCCTCATAACTAAATCCATCATGGGTCTTTAAGTCTTTCTTGTATGTGGTTTCCCCTACAGTGTACTTTTTCCCAGATGCTCCGTAAATCTTTTTTTTGGCAGCTGTCCAGTAAGGAGATCCGAACCCTTGAACTTGGTGTTTGTTAGTTACAGCATCGCGCTCTAATCAACTGAGATAAGCCCATAAATCTTTGAAGCTTCCTTGTTTGCTTTAAAGAACTAATGCGTTCTAATGTATGTAGTCTTTCACCTCGAGGACTTTTAAAATCACCTTTATACACTAAGGTCAAGGGTTCGAATCCCCTTACTGGCCAGACATCCCCCCGCAGAAAATCACCTTTATATTTTGGAATAGTACTAGATTTACAGAAAAGTTGCGAAGATATTGCAGAGAATTCTTACATACCCTCATACAGTTTTCCCCATTGTTAACATCTTAGATAACTATGGCTCATTTGTCAAAACTAAGAGATTAACGTTGGTAGAATACTATTAACTCTAGACTTTATTTGGATTTCACCAATTTTTCCTGTAATGGCCCTTTCTGTTCCAAGATGCAATCTGGTATTCTATATTACATTTAGCCCTAAAGTTGTTTTTTTTTGGCAGCTGGCTGTTATGGGGATCCAAACCCTTGATGTTGGTGTTGTCAGCACCACACTTTAACCAAGTGAGCTAATTAGCCAGCCCCTACCCCTAAAGTCTTTTGATCATAGTTTTAAGCAACTGGTCTCCAAACTCTGTTAATAAAAACCTGCATAGATACGCAGGACAATGCGCATAAGTTATATGCAAATACAAACCTATTTTATATCAGGGACTTGGGCGTCATCAGATTTTGGTATCCTTGGGGAGTTCTGGAACATGTCCCCCATGAATGCTAAGGGACGAGTGTATAAAACACAGGTTGTAAGATATTGACCCTTCAAGATCCAGAACGAAGAAAAGGAGGCTTCTCTCCTGGGGCAGGTAGAATCATTAAAGTATCTACACTCTTCTGCTCTTTTTGTCTGGAAGGTTCTTCCAGGAATGGAATAACTTTCTGGAGATGGGGTGTTGGCTTCAAGTATGATGCATTTATTAATTACCTTTGTGCAAAATGAGCTGATGACTAAATTTTGCACAAGCCATTAAATGATGTTTGTATGGCTAACATTAAAAATTGATGAAAGAAAAAACGTTCTTAATCTTCTTAAGAGGATAATGAAACATATAGTAAATTTAGCCTTTGACGAAAACTTATATTTTATGTAGGGTTTGCCTAGAAAACATCTGACACATGTGGATGACAGTAAAAAGGCAGATTCTGCTATTTTCTTCTTCTTCTTTTTTTTTTTTTTTTGGTCTTATTACTTTATTCAAAAAGTGTGCTGAAATAAGCAGTCCTAATTTGTTATTGGCACTATTGTTTTAGTTTACATATAGAATCAGAGTTTATATTGATTTGCAAAGTTTCTTTGATTCCAGTTCACACTTAACACCACATTCTAAACCAAAACTTAATATCTATTTTTTTTTTTTTTTTTAAAGATGACCGGTAAGGAGAACTTAACCCTTGACTTGGTTGTGTCAGCACCACACTCAGCCAGTGAGCAAACCGGCCATCCATATATGGGATCCGAACCCGGGGCCTTGGTGTTATCAGCACCGCACTCTCCCGAGTGAGCCATGGGCCGGCCCCAAAACTTAATATCTAAAACTAAATGCAGTCAATAGCATCTTGATCTCTTTTCCAAAGTTCAAAAATCATATATTTTAGGAAATTTCCCAGTTTGTTCTCATTTTTATCCAAAAATTCAAATTGTAGGAAAAGTTTTCTCTTATTACATCTTTTGTTACTGTTTCTGTTTTTGTTTTTTTCTTTTTTTTTTTTTTTTTTTTTTTTTTTTTTCCGGTGACCGGTGCTCAGCCAGGGAGTGCACCGATCATCCTTATATAGGATCTGAACCCGCGGCGGCGGGAGCGTCGCCGCGCTGCTAGCGCAGCACGCTACCGAGTGCGCCACGGGCTCAGCCCTTTGTTTTTTTCTTAAATCCGATCTCCAGATATACGATTGTCTTCGCTGCTGGATCTTAGTTTTCTGGCTTCTGCATTTATAATTTCTGATAATTATTTTTTCTCTTCATATTTTCTCTCTATCTACTAGATAAAACTCCTCAAATTTTTTCACCTTAGTGATTGCACTGGGTCAGTTTTCCTCATGACCGTGTTTAATACACCAGATAATTTTCATTTCTTATTAAGGTGCATGGATGTTCTAATATTTTGTTTCTGTACTTCAGCAGATCTATACTCTGGATTCAATAGCCAAGATGTCAAAGCCTTAAACATTGTTGCCAAGTCTCTCTTGGGTTTATTCTTTTATCCTCCACTATACTTCTGGGTTCATGAAATTTCATTGATTGTGTGTGTTTCATTTCCTGAGACTCAGGCTGTTACTGACAGGACTACATTCCTGGTTCATCCTTTAGCTGGCAGGAAATACACATGGGAAGCATGGTCAGTTTCTGATTCCAGTACTGAGGAGCCTCCTTCCTCTTTTCTTCTCTCATTGAAAGATAAGTGTGGGAGAAATGAGTTCCAGTGCCAGGACGGGAAATGCATCTCCTACAAGTGGGTTTGCGATGGCAGCTCTGAGTGCCAGGATGGCTCTGATGAGTCCCAGCAGACATGCAGTGAGTTCCCTTTGGTTGGGACCTTTTTTGATAATGGTGGGTGGAAAAGTGGCCAGTGGATTGATGTGTTCAACCACAAATTGGGTAGTGGGGAGAGGACATATTACTGGGACTTTCCTTCAATGGTTGTTGTTTTTCCAATTGAAGTGAAATTCACCTAACATGAAATTAACCAGCTCAGTAGTATTAATACATTCAGGATGCTGTGCAGCCACCCCCTCTATATCATTCCCAAAACCTTTACAACACCTGATGTCTAGTTTTTAACAAGCTCCACTAAATGCCTTTCTTATTCACCCATAAAGGTGGGATGGGCATCCTCTTTCTTGAAAGTGCTGGGCTTTTCCTTTGCAAAGATGGGACTGGTGCGGATCACTCGTCTTCCCTCTAAGTTACAGCTCAATCCCATTTCTCCTGTAGTGTCTGTCACGTGCAAGTCGGGGGACTTCAGCTGTGGGGGCCGTGTCAACCGCTGCATTCCTCAGTTCTGGAGATGTGATGGTCAAGTGGACTGTGAGAATGGCTCGGATGAGCAAAGCTGTCGTAAGTGGCCTGGCAGTCTGCACCCCCCGGGGCCTTGTCCCAGTCTGGCCTGTGCTAATGATGCACCAGAGCTCTGGGGTGTGGACAGACTTTGTTCCCCAGGTGGCCCTGCCCGAGCTCCATTTTGGCTACTCCTCACTGGGCTCCATCTCCTGGGGGCTCGTACCAAGTCCCCTCCCACCCCTCAATCCCACCTTGACCAGGAGGCATTGCGGTGGGGGTGGACAGTGCCTCTTCTTAGGGATGTCAGGCCAGGTGCCTGCCACCCATGAGGCTGAGTGCATAGTGAGTGCTCCCTGGCCCAGTCTCAGTGACCCAACTAACCACTGAGAAGAAAAAGGCCTCACCAAGCTAGAGAGTTCCGCTAAAAGTCAAGGCCAGGAGTCCTAGAGGGAAATGCACTTTGCAGCTGGGGGTCTTCTTGGCTTTTTTAGTAATAATGACAGCAAACCTGTCAATAATGGTACCATCATGCTGGTAAAGCCTATGAGTTATATAGCTATTAACTGGCCCATTCTCATAGCAAGGCCAGGAGGCATGCACAGATGAGGAAACTGAGGCACAGAGGGGCAGCGGTTCAGAGTCCGGGGGTCTGCTAACTGGGGCCTCTCTGTGGCACTGTGTTCCTGTCTATAGAACGGGCTGGTGTTGGGGCTCTGCAGTGACAGTGTGGCCTCCTCCCATGTCCCCACAGCCCCTAAGACATGCTCCCAGGACGAGTTCCAGTGCCATGATGGCAAGTGCATCTCGCGGCAGTTTGTCTGCGACCTAGACCGGGACTGCCAGGATGGCTCCGATGAGGTCTCCTGCCCAGTAACCACCTGCGGCCCTGTCAGCTTCCAGTGTAACAGCTCCATCTGCATCCCCGAGCTGTGGGCCTGCGACGGTGAACACGACTGTGAGGACGGCTCCGATGAGTGGCCACAGAACTGCGGAGGCCGGGACACGTCTGCCCCCCAAGGAGACAATGGCCCCTGCTCTGCCCATGAGTTCCACTGTGGCAGCGGAGAATGCATCCATGCCAGTTGGCACTGCGACGGCGGCCCCGACTGCAAGGACAAGTCTGATGAGGAGGACTGTGGTACGGGTGGGGATGGGGTTCCCATCACCTGTCTCCAGGCTCCCTGGGTGGGAAACAGGCAGTGACTTTAAGTACTTAAATGATTTCCAATCATGAAGCAAGAGAGTCGGTCCCATTTTGTGTTTCTTCCAGTCTTTCTGATTACATTGAGGAAACAGCAGCCCCCCAAATAGATTCTTTTTCACCTAGTTAATCTCTCTCTTTTTTTATTTTGGCAGCTGGCCGGTACAGGGATTGAACCCTGGACCTTGGTGTTATCTGCACTGCGCTCTAACCAACCCAGTTAACCGGCCAGCCCTAGTTAATCTCTTTTTTGACCAGGGTAGCAGCTACAAGCTGCAGCATTACTGGCCCAGGAAAAATCCTGGGCTCCAGGCCTGGCTGGTGACGTCCAAGCTGTGTGACCCTTGGCCGTGGTCTCCCCACCATAGGATGGGACGATTGCATTGACTTTGTTTTTTTTTTTTGTTTGTTTTGTTTTTAAAAAAGATGACCGGTAAGGGAATCTCAACCCTTGGCTTGGTGTTGTCAAGCACCACGCTCAGCCAGTGAGCTAACCAGCCATCCCTATATAGGATCCGAACCCATGGCCTTGGTGTTATCAGCACCGCACTCTCCTGAGTGAGCCATGGGCTGGCCCTTCCATTGACTTTGGCAGGCTATGATTAGAGTCTGACGCCACCCAATAGAATGTTCCACAATGGTGGAAATGTCCCATGGTTGCTCTGTCCAGTACAGGAGCTGCTGCCCCGTGTATCCATTGAGCATGTGAAGTGTGGTGAGTTCGGCTGATGAACAGAAATTTGAACTTCACTGAATTTTTTTTTTTTTTTTTGACACCTGGCTGGTAAGGGGATCTGAACCCTTGACCTTGGTGTTATCGGCACCATGCTCTAACCAAGCGGCACCATGCTCTAACCAAGTGAGCTAACCAGCCAGCCCTCAATGAGTTTTATGAATTGAAATTTATTTTTTTTTTTTTTTTTTTTTTTTTTTTTTTTTTTTTTTTTAAAAGATGACCGGTAAGGGGATCTTAACCCTTGATTTGGTGTTGTGAGCACCACGCTCAGCCAGTGAGCGAAACGGCCATCCATATATGGGATCCGAACCTGGGGCCTTGGTGTTATCAGCACCGCACTCTCCTGAGTGAGCCACGGGCCGGCCCTCCTGTATCTCTTTTCACTAACATCTACTTTTTAAAAAAAAATTTTGTTTTTTATTATTTTCATTTTTTGTATTTTTAAGTTTTTATATATTTCTTTTTTTAACATCTGCTTTCTTTTATTTATTTATTTATTTTTTAAGATGACCGGTAAGGGGATCTTAACCCTTGACTTGGTGTTGTCAGCACCACGCTCAGCCAGTGAGCGAACCGGCCATCTGTATATGGGATCCGAACCCGGGGCCTTGGTGTTATCAGCACCGCACTCTCCCGAGTGAGCCACGGGCCGGCCCCAACATCTGCTTTCTTGATGTAGCATCATCTCATAAATTTCACACTCTCAATCTTAGTCATTTGAATGACTGTTTTTTTTTTTTTTTTTCTTTTTTTCTCTTTCTCTGACTGAATGATTGTTTTATCCTCATGGTATTGATCTGATTTATCATAATTTATTGGGCTTCTCCTTGCTTCCTAGGTTGAGTCATGTTCATGGCTTTCTTGCTGAGAATGACCTATTGGGTCTGTCAGATTTTTAATGAATCTAGAGTTCTAAAAAATGCATTTGCAGAAAGCCTGGTGAGAAGTCTAAGAAGACCTTCATGGCTGTGTTAGTGTGTTTGAATTTGGAGTAGTTTTTTTTTTCCTTTCCTATTTTCTCAACTTTGAGCAATTACATTAATAATAATCTCCCATGATTCTTTTTCATTGAGGGACACAGGTATTGCTGTTAAAGAAAATCTTCTACAGCGTACATTGGTTAAAAAGTAGAATACAAAAGCTGGCCCTTTAGCTCAGTTGGTTAGAGCTCAGCCTTATCACCTCAAAGTCATGGGTTTGGATCCCCTCATGGCCAGACACCATTAAAAAAGAAACAAAAGAAATGTGGAGTATGAAGACAGGTTCATCTGGGGAGTTTTTCCCCAGAATAGGAAGATAGACCCTCTTTTTCCTTTTTACCTACTCAAAGAAGCACCACTTTTTTGCGCTTAGGAGATGAGCCAGATCTTCTGCTAGGTCAAGAAGCCCCGGTGTGTTTTGCCATCTCTGCAGCTTCCCCATCCACATGGCCGCCCCTGATGCCCAAGGCTTCTGTTGGCCTGTTGGGAAATTGCTGCTTGGAAGGTGCTAGTTCTTTTTCTCTGGTTGCCTCTCCTTGAGAGAATCAGCACACTCTGTCTTTTCCAGCTGTGGCCACCTGCCGCCCTGATGAATTCCAGTGCTCAGATGGGACGTGCATCCACGGCAGCCGGCAGTGTGACCGGGAGTACGACTGCAGCGACATGAGTGATGAGCTTGGCTGCAACAACGGTGAGCCCTGGTCACCTGGCCTCCTGTCCTTATCTTTCAGTGTTTGCAAATGCTCCGTAGAGTCAGGGGACAGTGGGTCCCCGGTGAGGGAGGGTGTTTCCTGGGTCAGCTGTGCATCCTTGGGCAAGTTACTTGACTACTCTGAGCCTCACTTCCGCTTATCTGAAAAATGTGCATAATGACAGCACCAACTTCAGGACTGGGAGATTTAATAAAGTCGCTGTGTGCAGAGCTCAAGTCTTTAAACTCGTAGTTGTGTGCGCAGTCTAATTCCATGCAAGGCACATTCCTGAATTCATAACACAGCAGTTCCACTTCTGGGAAAGTGCTCAGGTGACAGTCACACCCATGCTCCAGAGATGGACTGTGAGCAGCCCCTAAGAGCAAAACCTAATAGCAAAACTCTGGAAGCAACTAAAGACTCACCAGTGTAGAATTAATTTTAAAAACTTTTTTTATTTGTGGCAAAATACATGTAACATAAAATTACTATCTTAGTCTTTTTTTTTTGTGGTTGGCCAATATTGGGATCCAAACACTTGACCTTGGTGTTATAACACCACACTCTAACCAAGTGAGCTTACCAGCCAGCCCCTTAATCATTTTTAAGTGCACAGTTCTGTGGCATTAAGCACATTCACATTGTGCAGCCATTACACAGCCATCCGTCTCCAGAACTTTTTCATCTTCCCAAACTGAAACTTTGTCCCCATTAAACACTCACTACCCATCCCCCATCCGCCTCCGCAGCCCCTGGCACTCACCATTCTGCTTTCTGAATCTGACGACTCTAGGGACCACCTATGGGTGGAATCGTGCAGTATTTGTCCTTCTGTGTCTGGCTTATTTCACTGAGCACAATGTCCTCAAGGTTCATCCATGTTGTAGCGTGTGTCAGGATTTTCTTCCTTTTTAAGGCTGAATCATATTCCATTGTATGGATGGACCACCTTGTGTTGATCCACTCACCTCCACCTTTTGGCCATTGTGAATAATGCTGCTATGGACATGAGAGTTTAGAATTAATGTTAATGTGGGGTGTGATCACACATAGCACGCAGCCAGGAAATGAGGTTCCAGCCACCAGCTGCAGCATAGATGAACCTCATAACCTTAGTGCTGGGTGCAAGAAGCCAGTTGCAGGTGATTACCAGATGGAGTTATGTTGCCAGGCTCAAAAACAAGCAAAATTAAACAATATACATTTGATAAAACTGTTAATGAAAAAATAGGAAGATGGTAAATCCGGTTCAGGAGTATTGTGACTTCTGTGGGTAGTAGGATGGGTAGGGAAAAGGCTGCTATAATAGTCTAGGTTGGAGCTAGCCATATAGCTCAATTGGTTAGAGTGCATTGTTATAACACCAAGGTCAAGGGTTCGGATCCCTGTACCTGCCAGCTGAAAAGAAAAAAAAAAAGAATAGTCTAGGTTAACAGCAAACTTTTACCATAAAGGGCCAGATATTTTCAGCTTTCAGTAGGTCATAGTCTGTGTCACTACTACTCAACTCTGTCCTATAGTGTGAAAGCAACCATAGACAATATATAAATAAATGGGCATGACTGTGTGCCAATAAAACTTTATTTATTTATTTTTAGAAGGTGACCGGTAAGGGGATCTTAACCCTTGGCTTGGTGTTGTCAGCACCATGCTCTCCCAAGTGAGCTAACCGGCCATCCCTATATAGGATCCAAACCCATGGCCTTGGTGTTATCAGCACCACACTCTCCCAAGTGAGCCACTGGCCGGCCCAAAACTTTATTTAAATAAACAAGCAGTGGGCTGTTTTGGCCCGTGGGTCGTAGTTTGCTAACTCTGGCTCTAGGTGACATTCTAATGCTTAAGCTGGGTAGTGAGTCCTTGGGTGGTCAATGAATATTTATGTTGTATTAATGAATTGATTTGCATATATTCTTGTATGAAGGAACTATTATGTTAAAGAGTGCCATGCAGGCTCCTGCAGCTGACCCTTTTCTCTCTGGCTCTCATAGTGACACTGTGTGAGGGGCCCAACAAGTTCAAGTGCCACAGCGGCGAGTGCATCACCCTGGACAAAGTGTGCAATTCAGTCAGGGACTGCCGGGACTGGTCAGATGAGCCCATCAAGGAGTGCGGTGAGGCTCGGGGTGCAGGCGGCTGGCAGAGTTTGGGGGAGTCAGGGATGGGACCGAGATGGGGGTTCTGTGGGTCTGTGGAGAATTCAGCCTACCCACCCCATGAGATCCAAAGGGTTTGTATGAGCCATGGATTGACCTAATGGTCATTTTGGTTCTGGAACAAGACAGATATGGGGGGGATTGGTGATAACCAGCTTTGCTTCTGAGCCTCAATTTTCACATCTGTCGGATGGGCCAGTAGTTGCTCACTTATCTTAAAGCTGTTAGGAATTGACCCATGTGGTGCTTGTATTCAGTAGCTGTCTGTGAACCACAGAAGTGACCATTAATAGATATTTTGTTAGGAGAATTCTTTCTAAAAAAATGAATTCTAAAATAGGCAAATTCTTCTTTTTTTTGGTGGCTAGACAGTACAGGGACCCAAACCCTTGACCTTCATGTTATCAGTACCATGCTCTAACCACACGAGCTATCCGGCTAGCCCCTGTCTTGAGAGGTTTTGGATTTTACCTATCCCCCTAAAATTTGACTTTCATATAACTTATGTGTCATGAAATATTTTTCTTTTGATTCTTATTTTTCTTTTCAACTATTTAAAAATGTAAAAACCATTCTTAACTTGCAGGATATACAACAGTAGGCATCAGACCAGCTTTGGCCCAGGCCTGGGTAGACAGCAGGAGCGTAGATTCTGTAGCTACATGCCCTGGGTTGAAGTCCAATGGGTTGATCTTGAGGAAGTCACTTAACTTGACCATGCCTTAGTTTCCCCAGCTGTATTTCAGCTACTTTTAGGGTTGCTGGGAGGGTTTGCTTTTTTGTGTGTGGCTGGCCGATACAGGGATCTGAACCCTTGACCTTGGTGCAACAAGGCAGTGCTCTAACCAACTGAGCCAACCGGCTAGCCCATGTTGGGAGGATTACGTGAGTTAATACACGTAACTGTAGTAAGTGGTATGTGGCTGGTTTTTTTTGTTGTGTGTGTGTACATATGTACACATACATATATACGTATATATTTTAATTGTGGTAAAAAACATATAACATAAAATTTACCATCTTAACCATTTTTAAGCGCACAGGTCAGTGTTGATAAGCACATTCACATTATTATACGACCATCACCACCATCATCTCCAGAACTTTCTCATCTTCCCAAACTTAAACTCTGTCCCCATTAAACACTCACTCCCCACCCCTCTCCCTCAGCCTCTGGCACCCACTGTTCTACTTTCTGTCTCTGTGGATCTGATGACTCTAGGGACCTCCTATAAATGGAATCACACAGTATTTGTCCCTTTGTGCTTGGCTTATTTCACTGAGCATAATGTCCCCAAGGCTGTCATGTTGCAGCATGTGACATTTTTATGTAAGTCTTCTTATGAGCTGTGTTACTGCACCATCTTCTAAGTCGTTGTCACGATTGGGATAAAGATGGTGAAATAGCACACGGCGGCAGAGAAGGGATGGCTGGAGGCCTGAGAGTGATGGTCTGTGCCCCCCCATCTGGTGCAGGGACCAACGAGTGCTTGGACAACAACGGAGGGTGTTCCCACATCTGCAACGACCTCAAGATCGGCCATGAGTGCCTGTGCCCTGGTGGCTTCCACCTGGTGGATCAGCGACAATGCGAAGGTGATTCCCGAGCAGGGCTGGGCTCTGGGGTTCCTCTGCCTTTTCCCCACATGGAAGCCAAACTCTATGCCTTAGTTTCACTATCTATTAAATGGCATGAAAACAGTCCCTACCTCATCGGGCTGTTAGGAGTATTGCTTTTGGCAGCTGGCCAGTACGGGAACCCAAACCCTTGACCTTGGTGTTACAGCACTGCGGTCCAACCAACTGTGCTAACCGAGAGGTTTTAATGAGATGCCACATACGCGGAACATTTAGGACAGGCCTACCCTGCGACAAGCTCTGGGTCTCTTGGAGGTTCTTGCCTTTTGGGATTAATAATTAAGAATTCATGTGGGATGCAGTTTTGCTGTCTTGGCTGGGCCCCTGAGGTGAATGGTGAGGTCAGGGTCATCGCTGGGGATGACACTTGGCTCTTTCTTTGATTGTGTTCCCCAGGGCAGATGGGCTGTCCCCTGCTGCTGTGGGGAGCCGTGGGTTTTGGTATGGGTCCCACGGCTCCATACTGTGGGGAATATGTCCCGAACCTTTTTCTTGGTCCCACTCACAGATATCGATGAGTGTCAGGACCCGGACACCTGCAGCCAGCTGTGCGTGAACCTGGAGGGCGGCTTCAAGTGCGAGTGTGAGGAGGGCTTCCAGCTGGACTCCAGCACCAAGGCCTGCAAAGCTATAGGTGGGTGCAGGAAGGCGGTGGGTGGGTGGAGCTGGTGTCACTCTCGCCAGCCAGTGTGGTGGGGAATATCACCATCCGAACTTCGCACAGACTAAGATCACCTGGCTGGCAGCCTGTTTGCTTTTGAGACCTCTGGCAGGTGAATAAACTGCCAGAGGGCTCAAACTTTATTAGTGGATGCTGAAGTTTAAATAAAGTTTAGCCCAGTTAGGACTTGGGCATCCCAGGAGGGAAGTCACTGGTTAATGCCATGGGATGTGGGGACGGTTTGCACTCCGTAGCCTTGGTGGCAGGACAGGAACCTGCTGTCCTTTCTGGGATAATTTGGGGAGTGACTTCAAAGGGACAAAAGGTGGAAAGCCCTTGCCAACGTTTCTGCACCCCCTCCAGCTGTTCTTACTAACTCACGCGGTGTATACCAACAAAAGCAAATCCACTTCAAACAGAGACCAAAATATTTGCTCATCATGAAACAAAATCATAGAAATAGTTGCTTTTTTTTCTGCCCTGAAATTCAGATTATCGCTGCCACCAAGCACTCGCTCTTAGCATCCCCTAAATCAACCTGTCTGTGTTTCTGCAGGGGTAACTGTCCTGGTGGAGTTGTCCAGACACCCAGATGCACTTTGCTTCATGTTTTGTCCTTCCTGTCTGATCACAGGGATCAATTTGGCAGAAATATTTTGTTTGTTTATTTATTTATTTATTTATTTATTGGTAGCTGGCAGTGAGGGGATCTGAACCCCTGACCTTGGTGCAGAAATATTTTATAGCATCTTCTGTTTACCCAGGGGTCTTTCTCCTCTGCTGCCATTTCTTTCCACGACTTCCTGGGCTCCCTGTGTACATCTCATGTGCACCCCAGTTCTGCCAGGTGGGGTGTATGGCTCCCTGATGTCACTTTCCATGAGTTCATGAAGTCCTCCAGCATTGGTGATTTCACTTTGAAACTCATCTCATACCTGTCAGTGTTTATAAAGATGCCATTCCCAGGGGCTGAGATGGCGTCTCAGGAAGGGATAATTCTGCACGAGGTCCACTCACAGAAGGGGTCAGTTTGCTGAGTGAATGTTGGTGTTATGGTTAGAACACAGCCCTGGGAGTTGGTGAGACCTGGGTTCGAATTCTGGCTCTGCCACTCACTAGGCTGTGTGACTTCGGGCAAGTCACTCTCCCTCTCTGAGCCTCAATCCTCTCATCTGTAAAGGGGGGTTAACAATAGCCCCTGCCTCTTAGGACTGTGGGGATTCATTGAGGGAAAACATGATATATGAAAAACACTATGCAGAATTCTCATCCTTTAGGTATTGCTCCCTAAACATTAGGCATGATCATTTCTCCATCTTTATATTTTTTTTTTGGAGACTGGCTGGTATGGGGATCTGAACCCTTGACCTTGGTGTTGTCAACACCATTCTCTCAAGTGAACTAACCAACCAGCCCTATTTCATCTTTATATTCTGAAATGAAAATGCTGGAGCCTTGGTGTTTTATAGTGAAGATTTTATTTATTGACAGCTGGGCGGTACTGGGATCCAAACCCATGACCCTGGTGTTATAAGGCTGCACTCTAAACAACTGAGCTAACCAGCCAGGCAGAGGTGGGCTCTTTGAGTAGCCCTGGGAGGAGCTGTCCCTCCAGTGTCAGCCAGGTCCCTGATGTCACAGCAGCCGAAACGCACAGCTAATGCACCAGGGAAGATCAGGGTGTCTTCTGGTTCCGCCCCACCCTGCAGAGCAACACGTAGGGGAGGCAAGGTGCTCTTGGCTCCATCGAGTGATCTCTTCTGTTCCCCTGACCGCCCTTTCTCGGTCCCCAGACTCCATCGCCTATCTCTTCTTCACCAACCGCCATGAGGTGCGCAGGATGACCCTCGACCGCAGTGAATACACCAGCCTCATCCCAAACCTGAAGAATGTGGTCGCCCTGGACACGGAGGTGGCCAGCAACAGAATCTACTGGTCTGATCTGTCCCAGAGGAAGATCTACAGGTGAGCCCCAGCTCCCCCGGGCAGCCCTGGCCCCCCACTGAGATGAGAGCTCCTCACCGTGATGCTGTCCCTTCTCCTGCCTCAGCACCCAGATCGACAGAGCCCACAGTCTCTCCTCCTACGACACCATCATCAGCAGGGACCTCCAGGCACCTGATGGGTTGGCTGTGGACTGGATCCATGGCCACATATACTGGACCGACTCCATCCTGGGCACCGTCTCTGTGGCCGATACCAAGGGCCTGAAGAGGAAAACACTCTTCAAGGAAAAAGGCTCCAAGCCCAGGGCCATTGTGGTGGACCCTGTCCACGGGTACGTGTCCCCAAAGCTGAGGGGTCCAGAAGGAGTGAGGGGCATAGGTGAGGGATTCAAGAGCCACGTGGGACTCAGGGGGAATGTTTGTACCTGAGATACCCCAAGTTAGGGGCAGAGAAGAGGTGGCAGGGCCTCGTGCTGTCAGGAAAGGAATAGGAACCCAAAGTGGTTGACTTTCCCCACAGCCGTTTGGAGGCCACAGAGGTCCAATCATTTTGGAGGCCACAGGAGAGAGATCTTTCTCAACGTCTGTTGTGCTGCCTGAGATAGAAGCGGACTTCGGGCTAAAATTTCAAAACCAGAAACTAAAATAGTCATTTCAGTGAATGTTAGAATTTAATCCTAATCAGAAATTAGAAATTGAATTGGAACTGAAAATACACATTTAATCAGTGTTGGGGTCAGAGTCTCCTAGCCCAGGATAGGATTGGAGGGAGAGAAAAATATGGAGGTCCTCTATGAAGTTAGTTTGGGGAGACATCTGTAGGTGACACTCTGTCATGGGACAGCAAGTGAAGGTTGTAACTTCTGTGGAGCCCCAGTGGGTGGGTGCTGGGGACACCGGTGGCTGACTCAGCTGGTCCAGGCCAGGACACAGTGACCTGGCAGGAAGCGTTTTCCCTGCCCCCTGCCCTGCATACTCTGTACCTGTCAGGCTACATCTCCCACCTGGGCACGTAAAAGGTGGAATATCACAATTTCAGAGGGGCGTTGACAACCTGGGACAGCAGCCTGTGCTGAGAGAAATAAGCCAGTCACAAAAGGACAAACACTGTATGATCCCACTCATGGGAGGTCCCTAGAGTGTCAGATCCACAGAGACAGAAAGTAGACTGGGGATGGGGATGGGGAGTGTTAAATGGGGACAGAGTTTCAGTTTGGAAAGATGGAAAGTTCTGGAGATGATGGTGACGACTGCGCAGCAATGTGAGTGTGCTTAATGCTGCTGAACTGTACACTCAAAAATGGTTAAGACAGTAAATTTTATCTGTATTTTATCACCATTAAAAATCTTCAAAACTTACTTGAAAAGCAAAATAATATATATATATAAAAAGAAAATGTCTTTAGGGAGCACTGTTCCGAGTGCAGATTCTAGCGCTCCAGTCTCAACCTTTGGAATCCAAAACTTCCTTGGCTCAAAGGTTCTAGAATCCTCCCAGGTCTCCCCAGGCTCAGGGTTAGGCAAGGTTAGGGGAGCAAAAACAATAAATTTAGGGTCCCCAGCAGGGCCTGGCTATTTCCAGTGGAAGCTGCTCTTTTGCAGTGGGCACAGGGCTCCCGGGCTGAGTGTCCTCATATCTCTGTCGCTATTCTCCCACTAGATTCATGTACTGGACTGACTGGGGAACCCCTGCCAAGATCGAGAAAGGGGGTCTGAATGGAGTGGATGTGTACTCACTGGTGACTGAAGACATCCAGTGGCCCAATGGCATCACCCTGGGTATGTTGGAGCAACGCTTATTCCTGCCAGTGTTGGGCAGAGTCTGCAGGACAGAGGGGAGTGGCCTCATGGCTCCTGAGCCAGTCCATGCTGCTGCCTGAGGTTTTTATCACCTTCAGCCATGCCGGCTGTGCAGCTGGGAGAGTATCACAGGGGACAGGGGAGACAGGACAAAGTCACGGTGTAGGGGTCAGGCTCACACATTGTCCCTGCTGCTTTTCCGGATACTTCTCTGCTGGGTCCTTCAGGGAGCTTCTTCCTGCGGGAGCAGAGTGGCTCCTCTGGCATCTGGTATGTGACCTCTCCTTGTCCACCTGTGTGTTCTAGATCTTTCCAATGGCCGCCTCTACTGGGTTGACTCCAAATTGCACTCCATCTCCAGCATCGATGTCAACGGAGGTAATCGGAAGACCATCTTGGAGGATGAGAAAAAGCTGGCACACCCCTTCTCCGTGGCTGTCTTTGAGGTGAGACTCAGGAGCCTGAGGAAATTCCTGGCTCACTGAAGACAGGGTTTCATTTGGGAAGATGAGAAAGTTCTGGAGATGGATGGTGATGATTGTACCACAGTGTGAATGTACTTAATGCCACTGAGCTGTGCACTCAAACATGTTTAAGATGGTAAAAATTTTGTGTTCTGTGTATGTTACCACAGTTAAAACCTTTTTTTTTTTTTTTTTTTTTTAAAGATGACTGGTAAGGGGATCTTAACCCTTGGCTTGGTGTTGTCAGCACCACGCTCAGCCAGTGAGCAAACCAGCCATCCCTATATAGGATCCGAACCCGTGGCCTTGGTGTTATCAGCACCGCACTCTCCCGAGTGAGCCACGGGCCGGCCCTTAAAACCTTTTTTTAAAAAAAGAACTGATGCTATAACCTAGTTAGTATTGCTTTTTCCCAGGGAACCCCAGAGATTAGAGGGAGACAGTGATCTGTGTCCTATCCTGGTGGTTATTGGGATTTTTCATCTTCTTAATGCCCCTTGTAGGACAAAGTATTTTGGACGGATATCATCAACGAAGCCATTTTCAGTGCCAACCGTCTCACTGGCTCAGATGTTAATTTGGTGGCTGAAAACCTGTTATCCCCAGAGGACATTGTCCTGTTCCACAACCTCACACAGCCAAGAGGTAAGGATGGGTTGTCCTCACTTCCTACCCATGAAATTTCCTTGTTGTCACTCTGGAAAATTCTGGAATGTTCTGGAATTTTCTAGTCTACCTGATGATTCTTTGAAACCCCACTTCTTCCACCCCAGGGGTGAACTGGTGTGAGAAAACAGCTCTCCACAATGGTGGCTGCCAGTATCTGTGTCTTCCGGCCCCGCAGATCAACCCCCACTCGCCCAAGTTCACCTGTGCCTGCCCCGACGGCTTGCTGCTGGCCCAGGACATGAGGAGCTGCCTCACAGGTGGGGGTGTGGGTCTCATCTCTGCCACTGTGCAGCTGGGCCCTGCAACTGGACCATTCTGAGCCTCTCTTTGCTTATCTGCAAATGGGTACCTTGAGGCTGTTGTAAGAACTCGTGAGTTGTTGGGGTCACCATACCTTGCCTTTCTTGCTTGCCGGTGCATCGGCACTGCTTTCAGTCCTGGTTGGTTGCCCTTTGGGGTCTAGTCCTCTCTTTCCCAGACCCTGGGGAGGAGATCTGAGTTTAGACACAGGTGTCAGGTGTTAAGTGAGGAGATGGCCCTTTTGTCAATTCTCTTCTGAGAGTCTTTTTTTTTTTTTTTTTTAAACTTCATTCATTCATTTATTTTGGTGGCTGGTCGGTAGGGGGATCTGAACCTTTGACCTTGGTGTTACCAACTCTGTGTTCTAACTAACTGAGCTAACCCAAGAAAGTCTTGATTTGGGGCCAATGTGTCCTTAACACATGTACACTCCCTTTTGTACAATGACAACAGATAAAAATGTGATCACAACATAGATATCCATCAGCGTTTATTTTCAGTGCATTCATTCTCAGTTATTTCTTGGTGGCCGATGGCCTTTGTTTCCTGTGTGTCATTAGGAGCAGGGAGTTATCAGAATGGATCCAGGGCATGTAGCCCTCAGAAAATATTTATTCTTTTTTGTTCCCTCTCTGTAAAGCACATTATTTTCTTGGCATGCGTATTTTTGCCAAGAAGGCTGCTGGACAAAATGTGCATGTTATTCTAACTGGAGAATACGGGCTTTTAATCATTTTCACAAATTTTTTTTTGGCGGCTGGCCAGCACAGGGATCTGAATATCTTCACAATTTTGTTGAAGGAAGCTTGTAAAAATTTTTAAAGTTTTTGATTTTTATTTACTTACTTAATAAATAAAAATTGTATGTATGTATTGTGTACAACATGTTTTGAAATAGGTATACATTGTGGAATGGCTAAATCGAGCTAATTAGCATACATATTACCTCACACACTTACTTTTTTTGTGATGAGAACACTTAAAATCTACTCTCAGCAATTTTGAGGTACACGATACATTGTTATTATCTATAGTCACTAAGTCCTACAGTGGATCTCTGGATCTTCTTATTCTTCCTGTCTAACTGAAATTTTGTGTCCTCTGACCAACATCTCCTTATTCCCCATAGCCAGCCCCTGGTAACCACCATTCTACTGTCTGATTCTGTGAGTTCAACTTTTTAATTTTTTAAATTTATTCTATATTTTTTGGTGGCTGGCTGGTATGGGGATCCGAACCCTTGACCTTGGTGTTATAACACCATTATAACAACTGAGCTAACCAACCAGCCCAGAATTCAACTGTTTTAGATTCCACATATAAGTGAGATCATGGGGTAGTTGTCTTTCCATGTCTGGCTTATTTCACTTAACATTATGTCCTCCAGGGTTATCCATGTTATCACAAATGACAGGATTTTCTTCATTCCTAAGGCTGAATAGTATTCCATTGTGTATATATTTATTCTTTCAGAGCCTGAGCCTGTAGTGACCACCCAGGGTACCTCCACAGTCAGGCTGAAGGGCAGCTCTGCACCCAGGGGCCCAAAGCACACAGCCAGCCCACCTGCTCCCAGCATGTCCCAGCAGCCTGTGGCCATCCCTGAGCTCACCACAGTGGAGATGGTGACAATGTCCCACCAAGGTAAAGGCTGGGTCCTCTGTGGCCCCTGGTTCATTGGGACCAGTGGCCCCTTCAGAGACCGTGAGCATTTTGGTGAAGACATAGTGGCTGTGTGGGCTTCTTTGTTCACTGTCTCTGAAACCTGTTTTCCTACCTATAAAATGGGCCTAATGCTAGTACTTGCCTACCTCCTGGGGACTAAATGGGCTAACTCATGTGAAGAGCCTGAACTGCTGTTCCCCAGAGTGGACCAGGAGTGGAGACCCAGGAGTCTGATATTGTATCAAGGTCCATTTGCTGCCTTATTTTTAGGCATTGTTCAGCAGTGCCAGGATGAGGGTATGGTGATCCTCAATATGCAGTGTTTAATGGGGGCACCAAAACACTTAGAAACCCAGTAGTATTTCCATGCCATAAATATATATATTTTTGGCAGCTGGCCAGTACAGGAAATCATTGACCTTGGTGTTATAAGGCTGTGCTCTAACCAACTGAACTAACTGGCTGGCCCCCATGCAATGTGTTTTAAGAGATTGAATCATCAGACTGCAGTCCATGGGTTGGCCACCTGGTTTTGAATATTTTTATTGGAGCCAAGGTTCCAATGAGACAGGATCCTCTTGTCTTTCTTGAAAATTTTGATGTTTTATTCAGCTTGGGGTTTTTGTGTTAATTTTGATTTTTTAAAATAACACATTAAAATATTATTGGATTACTGAGTTCTTTGCTGCCCCCTTCAGTTCTATGGCTGAGGAAGTCCTCACTGTTCTCAGTGAATTGATCGGTCTTTCACTTGTTTGACCACCAGAGGGTGACTGACCTGGTGTGAGCAGTCTGTAATGGAGCTCCTAGACTTTTCTAGCCAAAAAAAGCCCATTAGCAAGTTTTAGATAAAAAAGGTTTTTTCCAGAGGAGCTGAAGCTTTTGTTCAGTCACGAACAAGATAAATTGGAACTGCTGTGCCTGAGGGAGTCCAGCAAACCTCGCTTGGGGGAAGGCGGGTGTCACTGCTTAAAAAAGCACTTCACAGACTGGCCCATCTGGGACTTCTCAAATTTGGCAAAGGAGTCCTTTAAGGGGGTAAAATTCTGAAAGATCCCATTGTTTCCCTAATTATTTTTATCACACATTTTTTTCTTAAATATGAATAAAAGTCAAACTGGGTATAAACACCCTACATGCATATTATAGCCGGTAGTATTAAAACCCAGATGGATCTGAATCTAACTGATAATGGTAAATCACCAGTCACTGGTGTATGCGATGCAGTGTGGCTTATTCAGCCCTTGCAGCCCACTTGCTTGTCTGGGGCACTTTAAGTGTTGGCCTGCCTGGGGCCCTTATGTTGCATAGCACAGGCGCACAGGCATGGTTCGGTACTGAGATTATTCCCATCCCATAATGTTTCTCATTTATCTGAGACATTTGGCACAGGCCTATCAGGCTTTGGTGCCCTCCAACCCAGAGAGTGAGATTGCTGACTATTTTGGGGTCAGAATGTGGTTCTCCTACCCCAGCCAGAATATACCCATTTTGATAAAATGGAGAACCAGGTTGGAAAATTCCACCAGTGACCTTCTCAGTCACTGAGAATGCATCTGCAGGCCTTAGTCTTGAAGACCCTCAGCCCTTCCCCAATGCTTGGTCAATGAGAGGCTAAACGACCTTCTTAAATCTGCCTTGAATCCCATAACTCACAAATAAGCCAGCATGGCCCCTCTCAAACTTGGGAGGTTCTCCTAGGTGCCTTGAACTCATCCGGACAGTGAGACATCAGGCATTTTCCTTTGTGTGGCGATCATCAAACACTCGCTTTGTTTTCTGTGCCTCACTCTGTCCTTTTTCGCCTGTAGTCCTGGGTGACATGGCTGGCAGAGAGAATGCAGAGAAGCCCAGGAGTGTGGGGGCTCTGTCCATCATCCTCCCCATTGGTAAGTGTTGGCTGGTTCCCACCCTTGCCCAGGCCACATGCCCGCCCTGCCCAGCCAGCTGGGCCCTGTCACCCTTGTTTTCTTTTTGGTGGCTGGCCAGTATGGGGATCCAAACTCTGGACCTTGGTGTTACAACACCACGCTCTAACCAGCTGAGCTAACCAGCCAGCCCCCTTTCCGTTTTCTGAGGACATCCTTTTGAGATGTCTGTACCCCCTAGCCCATTCTCAAAGACCGATGGCCTGTCTCTCGGTGCCTGGCAGTTGTCCGGCTGTGAGTTGGTAAACAGGGAAGGTGGGACCTCCCCTGGCTTTGCAGGGTAACACTGCCTGAGGTCTTTCCAACAGACCCTGGGTCTCTCCCTGCTTCTGGGCCTCGCCAGAATCTTACAAACCCAGGCTGAGTGAGCCCTTGCCTGTCTCCTGGACAGATTGAGGTTGACACCCACGAGAAGACTGGGGAGGGGACAGACTTCGCTATCAGAGAACGACTGGGCCCCACTCATGTTAAAATAGAAGAATTAATCATGGCTCCGTCTGTAGAGAAAAATACTACTTCTACAAAAGTACCAGCCCCATGTCGGGTGAATCCCAGGAGAGTCAACTACAGTCAGCTGTTCTCAGGGCGAGGCAGGCCCAGTGGGCTTCAAGTTAGAATTTATTTTTACAATGAGCAAGTAAATTCAGAACTAAAACATTATCGACTAAGAGGGCCGGGAGTCACAGGCGTCTCCTGATGCTGGGTGACCTCACTCCGGCCATGGAGCCGGGGCACTCGGGGATATCATGTGACTGACCACTGTCCCCACAGTGCTTCTCGTCCTCCTCTGTTTCGGGGCCTTCCTCCTCTGGAAAAACTGGCGGCTCAAGAGCATCAACAGTATCAACTTTGACAACCCTGTGTACCAGAAGACCACAGAGGACGAGGTCCACATTTGCCCGAACCAGGACGGCTACACCTACCCTTCGGTGAGAGCCCTGGCCCCACCCCCAGGAGGCTGGAGCCATTAGACCCTCAGAGGACAAGGCAGGGGCTCCCTGGGAGGACCCAGGATGGTCCTGGGTGGACATTCTATCTGTGTCCTCACTCACTTGCTAAGTGTCACCCTCCGCCCAGATGGGACATCCTCCTAGTGCAGGGAGAGGGACATCAGGGAAGCAAATACGTCATAAGTCAGAGAGGTGGACAAAAAGAAAGCCAGAGGAGGTCGGAGAAGCATTTGTGGGGGCTGCGAGGGAGGGGAGGTGGTTTTAGGTGAGGAGGTCGGGGTGGGCTTCTCTGAGCAGGAGTGTCCGGTGTAAGAGGGGGCAGCCCATGCAAAGGCCCTGGGGATGCACCGTGCCTGGTGCATTTGAGGAGCCCAGAGAAGGCCAGTGTGGCAGGAGAGCAAGGCAGGGGGAGCGGGAGGAGGTGACAGGGCTTGGTGGACCACAGGGAGGACTTTGGCTTTCGTTCCACATTAGGTGGAGCCGCCAGAGGGTGCTCATGAGCACCTGAGTCCTGTCCCTCCTCTGCTTAGAACCCAGAGGGACAGGACTGACTCAGGTGCTCATAGGCGCCCTCTGCGGCTGTCGGGGGAACAGGCTGGAAGACGGGGCAGAGGCGACTGTCTGCTCCAGGGGGTGAGAAGTAGGTGGATTCCAGCCATGTTTACTGAATATTGGATTGATCATTTCCGGTGTTGGCTGTTTCGTTGACAGAGACAGATGGTCCGCCTCGAGGATGACGTGGCATGAACAGCTGCCTCGCGTCCTGTCCCTCCCAGGAACCTGCTGCCACTCACAGGCAGGAAGAACCCTTTCTCTGCGGACCCTTGACCGTCTGTCCACCTCCCTGCCCAAAACCCTTCCTGAGACCTTGGCCTCCAGTTGCATTTGAAGAAAGAAACAACCAAAGCCACTGCTGGCTGCTGCAGCCAGTGGCCTGTCTGCCAGAGCTTTGTTTTATATATTTATTCTTCTGGGAGGCAGCATAGGCTTCCAACAGCTCCCACAAAATGGGTTTTGGTTGGGATTTTTGGTTTTCTTTCTTGATGTGCAAAGGAGAATTGGGAAAGGCGCAGAGCTAGGTGATATCTGGGTTTCCCTCCAGGGATGTTCTGACCTTCTGTCCACTGTGACTCGCTCCTCATGTGAAGGACGAAAGGGAACAGGGGAAGAGAGAAGCAAGTGGCTTTGAACATGTGACAGTAGGTGCTACTGTCAGGGTCCACCTCCCTCTAACCCAAGCCCCTAAACTCAGGACTAATGAACGTGTTTACCTCTCTACCTGATAGCCTTGCTGGACAGCCAGAGTTAACCTTTTCACTGCCACCCCCAAATCATGATCAGCCTAGCGTCTCTCAAGCAGGTTGGTGCCATCCTTAAGCAGAAAGGGGACTTGTGGTGTTGGTACTGATGTGGTTGAATCCAGGGTGCCGGGGGTGGCAGCAACCATGACCAATTCATTCGCCCAAACTGGGCCAGTTCCCGGAGGGAGAGCCTGAGTCACCAGATGCCCTTAATATCTATCAAGTGCCTGAGACACCCAGTTCCCTTGCATGTGAGGACACACAGCCTCTGCCCTCTACTAGTGTCCTTTGGCCGGGTGTGGCTGTCTAGACCCCAGCCTCGCGCCCACCCCCCAGCCCAACCCTTCCCCGGGGACCCTGCTCATCTCTTTTTGTGTCTCCTTGCACTTTTTCCAGTTCAGGGTTGTACATTGTGTAAATGCAGCATTCGTGTTATTATTTTGCACTGTTTTCTGTCGTATGTGTTGGGTGGGATCCCAGGCTGGAGCAGGCCCATGTCGATGAGCACATGGAAGAAAGGGTTGGGTTGACCAGGACTTGAATGCCGTGATTGGGAATGTCTGGAACTGCCATTTTCTGTTGTCTTTACATCTGCTTGTTTAGAGTTTCCACAGAGTGTCCACTTCTATGCAAATACCCCTGTGCCACTGATTCCCCTGACAGGACCCGGTATTGTTTTAAGTGCACATCTGGAGTGTGTGTGGCATTCCAGTCTTGTAAGCAATCCTTCGGTCTTGGTCATTTGATGGGACTTGTTTTGTTTTCGGCGGCTGGCTGGTGTGGGGATCCGAACCCTTGACCTTGGTGTCACCACCTGAACCAACCTGCCAGCCCTTGATGGGACTTTTGAAACATGAATTCTTTCTGATATTGCCACCAATGTTATCAATGCATTTACGACCCAAGGGACAGTGGCAGCCTCCTTAGGATTCCTGCATGAAGACGTCTGAAGGGAATGTCAGTTGCTCCCTACTCAAGGACAAAACCCTGTGCTCCACTGTGTAAGAAGCTGTGGCCGGCTTTTCTCTTCCTGAAGCATGTACATAAATCCCGGACACATAGTGAGGCTTTTTGTTATGTTTGCACTTTGTATATTTGTTGAAACAGTTGTCACTTATATATACATACATATATATATATATATATATATAATCTATTTATTTTTTGCAAACCCTGTCTGCTGCATTCATGTGACTCCTCTAGAGGCTACATTGGGGGTGATTGTCTCTGACGTGCCTCATCTTTATGTACAGAGGTTATTTGCACGAACTGGACTGTGGGCAACGCTTTTCAGGAGGATGATGTCCATGTTTTACGTATGGGTGGCCTTTGGGACATGGGTATTGCCTTTTAAACCACTGTATAGAATGTTTTTATAGCCTGACTGTCTTACTGTGATTGATTAAATTTCTTAAATGAACCATTTGACTAAACCTGATGCACTTTCTTCTGTTGGCTCGGTTGCTCCGTCTGTACATAGGTTGAACTCCCTTGGGGGAAGGATCCAGAAAGGGAATATTTTCCCAGAGCTCAGAGCTGGCTGCAGCCTGCATGGGGAGCCACAGGTCCAGGGGGTTGGGGGGGTGACAATATGCCTAGCTGGTTAATTTTGTGCTCTACTGGGTGCTTCTCCGAGTTGGGGTTTTGTCACATCTCTGCTGTTTCACTCATTTTTTTTTTTTTTTTTTTTTTTTTTAAAGATGACTGGTAAGGGGATCTTAACCCTTGACTTGGTGTTGTCAGCACCACGCTCAGCCAGTGAGCGAACCGGCCATCCATATATGGGATCCGAACCCGTGGCCTTGGTGTTATCAGCACCGCACTCTCCCGAGTGAGCCACGGGCCGGCCCTTCACTCATCTTTTTGACAGACATTTATTGAGCACTTTGTACCAGGCCCTGTTCTAGGCATGTGAACATGACACCACAATGACTAGAGGAAATGAGAGTCCCCTTGCCCTCAAGGAGCTGACATTTTAGAAGGAAAAATAGATTCAAACAATTATTACATTTTTGAAGAATATTAAACAGGGTCATGAGAAGTGACTGGTAGGAAGGAGGCTCCTTTATTTAGGGAGGGGCCCAGGAGGGTTTTTCTAAGAAGGTGACATTTGAGCTGAGTCCAATAGAATGACAAAGACCTGGTCATGTGAGGATTTGGGGGACCAAGAGTGTTTGGGACTAAAGGAGCAGTGCTCTGTCAACACACAGGGATATTTGTGAAGGACTTTTCCCTTCAGACCCTAGAGTGGTTGGCACAATAGGATAAAAACGTGACTACCAAATTCACTGCTAGGATCTGAAGATCAAGAGATTCCACAACACGAATGCTAATGATTGTTAAGTCCTGGAAACTCTGGACTCAAAATTCCATACAGAGAACATCTGGCTGGAACCACGGGCATCTGGGCACATGTATTACTGTCCCCCTCAGCACCTCGGCTTCACTCGCTTGGACTTGGCCTGCGTTGAAGACAGTCCTGGTGTGTACTGGGACATGGTCAGGAACACAGAGCCCACAGCAGACAGAATTTCATGCAGGGAACTAAGTATAAAAGACCCAGCGGGGACTGGCCGGTTGGGTCAGTTGATTAGAGCTCCGCGTTCTAACACCAAGGTCAAGGGTTCAGAACCCTGTACCAGACAGCCGCCAAAAAAAAGTACAAACTAAACGAAGAAGTGTGGGCAAGGATGTGGAGAAAGTGGAACCCTCGTGCTCTGTGGGTGAGAATAAGTGTGATGCTGTGGAAAACGTATGGCGATTACTCAGGGGGAAAAAAAGCATAGAGTGACTGTACGAGGCCACAATTCCACTCCTGGGCCTATGCCCCAAAGAAGTGGAAAGAAGGACTCAAATTTGCACACCCACGTGCACAGCAGCATGATTCACAAGAGCCAAAAGGTAGAAGCAACCCAAGTGTCTGTATAGGATGAATGGATCAACACAAGGTGGTCCACCCGTGCAGTGGACGATGATTCAGGTTTAAAAAGGAAATTCTGACACACGCTACAACATGGATGAACCCTGAGGACATAATACGCAGTGAAATAAGCCAGACACAATAGGACAAATACTGTGTGATCTTTGTCAGATTCATCGAGACAGAAAGTAGAATGGTGGGTGCCAGGGGCTGGGGAGCGCAACCGGGAGTATTTGTGGGAATAGAGTTTCAGTTTGGGAAGGTGAGAAAGTTCTGGAGGTGGACGGTGGTGACGGTTGCACAACACTGTGAATGTGCTTAATTTCACTGAGATGTGCACTTACATGTGGTTATAGTGAATTTTATATTTTGTATATTGGACTACAATAAAAAATAATTTAAAAAAGCTTTAAAGACCAAATGGGGGACAGTGAGGAAACCTGAAATAAGCAGCAGCAGAAAGCCTCCCGCACCCCCAGTACCAGGATGAGGAGAAGGTGGTGTTACTGGAGCTCGGGGGCTGGTGAGGGCAGGTAGGGGTGGAGGGCAGGTGGGGACAGGTAGAGCTGTTGGGGCAGGTTAGGGCAGGTGGGGAGAGGTGGGCTGGTGGGGCAGGTGGGGGCTGGTGGGGCAGGTGGGGGCAGGTGGGACAGGTGCGGCAGGCAGGAGCCCAAACCCTGTAGGAGACAGACAGCTGCTGGAGCTGGTGGTAAAAGAGGTTGGGAGATGGTGCCTTACAGGGCGAAGTGAAGTGGGGCAGGAATGGGCCTGGGGGTGTCGGGATCCTGGGGAGGTGAAGAGCACGGACTAGGCCAGGTGGCCCGGGTTCAGATCCCGGCTCTGCCACTGATTGGCTGGAGGACCTTGAGCATCTTAGAGCCTCATGACCCCCCTACAAGGGAGACACGCTAATCCCCGACTCCCCGGGCTCTGCGAATGGGTTTGGGTGGGGGCCGTGCGTACACCGAGACTAATGCAGGGACTGTCATCTTTTCAGTGTCCACAGGGTGGCACTTCCTTCCTTCCTTCCGCCTTTTGTTTTGGGAAGGTTCCAGAACGCCTCTGGGAGGGAAACTCAGCAGCCCACACAGGCAGTGGCCAGGGCCTGCACACTGGCGTCCGATAATTGCTCAATTGAACAAAACGATGCTCAACTGTGTGGCAAACAGGATAAATGGGCTTGCGTGGCCTGGAGCGCGGGAGGGCCGGGAGGTGGCTGGAGGGGACCACAATGGGAGTGTGAGCAGAACTGGGGTGTCCCTAGGTGGGGGGGGGGAGGGGGGTGCCCAGAGCAAGGCTGGGGGCGGGGGTCAGGTCCCCTGGGAAAGGTGATAGATGTTTCTGGAATCTGGCCTTGGCTGTTTTCTGTGAAAGGAGGAGTTACTAAAACCTGTACCAGGATCCCCCCCCATGGCATTGAACGTGGGACAGACATGAAGGCACTAGAGCTTCATCACAAATAATAATTCTTCTGCTTCTCAAAGTGGTCCTCTGAGGGTGATGGCTGCCCATTTTACAGATGGGAAGGGGGAGGCTCCGATCGCTGCAGTTGGTTCTGATCTTTCTGGCTGCAGTTCTCTGGGCTCAGAACGGGGCTAGTGATAAGCACGGATGTCACCCAGGTAAGATGCCCAGCAGCCAGCCAGCTCCTCAGAGCCCTGCCAGGGTTCCCTGGTCTATAGGCTCAGCCCCTGCCCACCCACTCAAAGGTGCTGGTCCTGCAGGGGTAGGGGCAGCGTGCAGCTTGGGGACCACCACCCCTGCAGGTGGGGTGATGGCTGGTGGTCCTGTCCTCACCTCTGGGGGCTCAACAGCTCAGGCCAGGATGTGGCAGGTGGCAGGAGGAAGGAAGCTGCTCCTTCAAGTCTGACACCCCCAGCTGGTATCCTCTGCTGTCCCCCGCCCCCAGACTCGGAGTCCCTTCCAACCCATGGCATCCCAAGCCACAGCTGTCTGTCTGCGGTGAGTCAGCCTGGAGCCTGCGGGGCTGGGCCCATGTCTGCGGGAGGGAGGGAGGGAGGGAGGGAGGCGGGAGGCAGGGAGAGGAGGGCGAGCTGGCCTGGGTCAGCCCACCCCCCACTTGCAGGCAGTGATTTTCCCTGACGATGAAGGGATAAGAAAGCTGCTGAGGGTTCCGGGCGTGAGTTCCAGGCTGCAGCAGGTCACTGAGCAGGGTGGGTAGCCTCTGGGCCTCCTGGGCCTGGTCTGGCCTCCCGTAGGGCAGCTCGGGTTCCCCCATGGCTTCCTGCCCTCGGTGAAGGGGCTCCCTCCTTCCTGAGCTCCATCCCTCCCCCCAGCCCTGGCTGCTCCATGCCCACCCCGGCCTAGAGGCTCCCACACTGTGCCCAGGATGGGGTGGGGGCAACTTAGGGGTAAGTAGTGAGATCGGCCCCTGCACTGCACCCTTGTCAAGAGGCTAATGTCAGACTCCCATTTCCCAGAGCTGGGGTCCCTCCTGGAATCTAAAAATCCTTCCAACGTCCCACTGTGGGCTGCAGGCGTGGCATGACCAATGCTCCCCCTCAGTTCCTTCCATGCTAGCGTCTTTGCTGCCCTTCACACTCGCTGTTCCCCCTGACTGTATCACTGTCACTGCATCTGTGTCCCCCAGAGGCTCAGTACAGGCTCAGATGACACTTCCTCCCTGGGGGCCTCCTCAGAGCCCTCACCCACAATGGTGTTTTTTTTTTTTTTATATTACCAACTGAAATGATCTCATTCGTAGGTCAGGATTGAGATCACGAGCTCTGGATCCAGGTGGCTTGGGTTAAAACTCCGGCTTGGCCACCTAAGCTGCGAAACCTGAGATGAAAACCTGTGTGGCCCCTCCATGCCTGTTTCCTCATCTGTAAGATAACATGGAGCTGGGCGCACAGCACTCACTCAGCCTCACTGTGGCCTCTGCTGGGGGGTGGCAACCGAAGAAGGGCCTGGCAGGTCACAGACGTCCAGCCCGCATTTCCGAGTAAGCAGGGCAGGGCGCCGGGAGGTCCTGGAGCCACCCTGAGAGTGGACCAGCCCAGTTGCTTGTAGGCTCTAGTCCTGGACTGCAGTGGGAGTCCCCAGGAAGCCGGCCTCTCCCCAGCCTGTCCAGCCCAGCGGGGACAGCGAGCCTTCAGATCTGACAACCCCAGGTTAAACTCCCGCTTCAGATGCTCACTTCCTATTGCACAAGCAACGCCCTCCCCTTTGATCTGTTTCATGTCTGTAAACTGGGAGCAAATTTGACCTGTCTTCCTGCAGACCCGTGAGAAGGGGACTAAGTAAGTCCCTCT